>NC_134688.1:50437245-51037245 GCF_050947455.1 Rhinoderma darwinii | reverse complement strand
GGCACAGCTCAGTACTAGACCAGGAATGTATGGATTGCTAGGAACAGTAACTGGAAACAGGTATAAGTACAGGGGCAGGGACTGGAACAGGAAACACACTAGGAGGCCATCACATAGACAAACTAGGGAATACAACAACGCTCAGGCATAGAACTAGGGGGCTGGACCCCTCTTATAGTCCAGGGTACTCACGGGTCAAAGTTCATCCACGAGGTCTGGTGCGCGCACTGCCCCTTTAAAAGCGGGCACGAGCGTGTGCGTGCACCCTACGGGATCCGGCCGAGGTGAGTGGACGCGAGCGCTGGCGTCTCCTGAGGAGGAGGCTGGGGCCAGCGCTTGCCGACTCGTGGTTGCGGCTGTCAGGGGGAGGTTGGAGCTGACAGCCTGCAGCCACGGACATTACATATATATACAGTGAAGGAAATAAGTATTTGATCCCTTGCTGATTTTGTAAGTTTGCCCACTGTCAAAGTCATGAACAGTCTAGAATTTTTAGGCTAGGTTAATTTTACCAGTGAGAGATAGATTATATTTAAAAAAAAACCTGAAAATCACATAGTCAAAATTATATATATTTATTTGCATTGTGCACAGAGAAATAAGTATTTGATCCCCTACCAACCATTAAGAGTTCAGTCTCCTCCAGACCAGTTACACGCTCCAAATCAACTTGGTGCCTGCATTAAAGACAGCTGTCTTACATGGTCACCTGTATAAAAGACTCCTGTCCACAGACTCAATTAATCAGTCTGACTCTAACCTCTGCAACATGGGCAAGACCAAAGAGCTTTCTAAGGATGTCAGGGACAAGATCATAGACCTGCACAAGGCTGGAATGGGCTACAAAACCATAAGTAAGATGCTGGGTGAGAAGGAGACAACTGTTGGTGCAATAGTAAGAAAATGGAAGACATACAAAATGACTGTCAATCGACATCGATCTGGGGCTCCATGCAAAATCTCACCTTGTGGGGTATGCTTGATCCTGAGGAAGGTGAGAGCTCAGCCGAAAACCACACGGGGGGGGGGGGGGGGACTTGTTAATGATCTCAAGGCAGCTGGGACCACAGTCACCAAGAAAACCATTGGTAACACATTATGCCGTAATGGATTAAAATCCTGCAGTGCCCGCAAGGTCCCCCTGCTCAAGAAGGCACATGTACAGGCCCGTCTGAAGTTTGCAAATGAACATCTGGATGATTCTTAGAGTGATTGGGAGAAGGTGCTGTGGTCAGATGAGACTAAAATTGAGCTCTTTGGCATTAACTCAACTCGCCGTGTTTGGAGGAAGAGAAATGCTGCCTATGACCCAAAGAACACCATCCCCACTGTCAAGCATGGAGGTGGAAACATTATGTTTTGGGGGTGTTTCTCTGCTAAGGGCACAGGACTACTTCACCGCATCAATGGGAGAATGGATGGAGCCATGTACCGTCAAATCCTGAGTGACAACCTCCTTCCCTCCACCAGGACATTAAAAATGGCTTGTGGCTGGGTCTTCCTGCACGACAATGACCCGAAACATACAGCCAAGGCAACAAAGGAGTGGCTCAAAAAGAAGCACATTAAGGACATGGAGTGGCCTAGCCAGTCTCCAGACCTTAATCCCATCGAAAACTTATGGAGGGAGTTGAAGATCCAAGTTTCCAAGCGACAGCCTCGAAATCTTAATGATTTACAGATGATCTGCAAAGAGGAGTGGGCCAAAATTCCATCTAACATGTGTGCAAACCTCATCATCAACTACAAAAAACGTCTGACTGCTGTGCTTGCCAACAAGAGTTTTGCCACCAAGTATTAAGTCTTGTTTGCCAAAGGGATCAAATACTTATTTCTCTGTGCACAATGCAAATAAATATATATAATGTTGACTATGTGATTTTCAGTGTTTTTTTAAAATATAATCTATCTCTCACTGGTAAAATTAACCTAGCCTAAAAATTCTAGACTGTTCATGTCTTTGACAGTGGGCAAATTTACTAAATCAGCCAGGGATCAAATACTTATTTCCTTCACTGTACACACACATACACACATATATATATATACACTCACACACATTTTTTGGGGGGAAACATATGTATTGGGGTTATTTCCCCTGACATTTTAAGACTTTAGGGATGTCCCTGGCTGCTAGTGTTGCATCGTTGGATCACTTAGGAGACCCAGCGATGCAGCTGAAAGCTGTGGGCCGTCGGCCATGAGAAGTTTGGGGGGGCCCAAGAAGAACTTTTGCATCGGGGCCCAAGAAGAACTTTTGCATCGGGGCACATGAGCTTTTAGCTACGCCCCTGGCAGGACCCACTATGCCTGCTGTCAGTGATTAGCTACGTAGTGCAGTGTGTTAGAATAGCGATCAGGGCTTCATGCCTTCGAGTCTCGTAGTGGGACGTTAAAAAGAAGCTGTGCAAAAATAAAAGTAATATAAGTAAAAATCCCCTTTTTTCCCTTATCAGTCCTCTATTATTAAAAAATAAATAAACTATAAATAACTGGTATCGCCGCGTCTGTAACAAAAGTATTTTATTATTTATCCCGCGTGGTGAACTCCATAAAATTTTTTAATAATAAACCATACCAGAATCACAATTTTTTGGTCACTTCACCTCTCAAAAAATGGAATAAAAAGAAATAAAAAAAGTCGCAAGCACCCAAAAATGGCACTTATCGAAACTACAGTTCGTTACGCAAAACACAAGTCTTCACACGACTTTCTTGATGGAAAAATAAAACAGTTATGGCTCCTAGAATATGGCAGCACAAAAAGTAAATTATGTTTTATAAAAAGTATTTTATTGCGCAAACGCCATAAGACATAAAAAACATAAAAAACAACTATAAACATATGGTATCGTCGTAACCGTATTGCTACACAGAATAAAGTGAATATGTCATTTATAGCGCACGCTGTAAACAAAAGGCATTAACCCCTTAATGACCAGCCTATTTTAGACGTTAATGACCAAGCCATTTTTTACGTTTTTCCATCGTCTCATTCAAAGAGCTATACACTTTTTATTTTTGCGTCGACATAGCTGTATAAGGTCTTGTTGCGGGACAAGTTGTAATTTTTAATAGCACCATTTTGAGGTACATAGAATTTATTGATTAACTTTTATTAACTTTTTTTGGGGGGGGAATAAAAAAAAAACAGCAATTTCGCCACACTTTTTTGCATCCTAAATTTACGCCGTTTACCGTGTGGTATAAATAACACAATAACTTTATTCAGCGGATTGTTGCGATTGCAACGATACCAAATTTGTATAGTTTTTGTATGTTTTACTACTTTTACACAGTGAAAACACTTTTTTTTCAAAATTATTTGTTTTCGTGTCTCCATATTTGAAGAGCCGTAACGTTTTTATTTTTTCGCCGATGCAATTGTAGGAGGGCTTTTTCTTTGTAGGATGACTTGTCATTTTTATCGGTACTATTTTGGAGTAGATGCGATTTTTTATCACATTTTTTTTAAGGCTGGATTCAAAGAAAACAGCAAATTTTGCATGTTTTTTTATGTAATTTTTTACGACGTTCACCGTGCGGATTAAATGATGTAATAAGTTTATAGTTGGGGTCGTTACGGACGCGGCGATACCAAATATGTGTAACTTTTTTTTACTTTATTTTGTTTGTTAATAATAAAGCAGTTTGTAAGTGGGAAAAGTGGGTTTTTCAATTTTTTTTCACTTTTTTTTTTCACTTTTTATTAAACTTTTTTTTCAACTTTTTTACTAGTCCCACTAGGGGACTTCACTATGCGATCCTCCGATCGCATTTATAATACACTGCAATACTTCTGTATTGCAGTGTATTATTCCTGTCCGTGTAAAACGGACATGCATCTGCTAGGTCATGCCAGAGGCATGATCTAGCAGCCATTCACCAGAGGCAGACGTGGGGGCGTTTATTAGGCCCCCGGCTGCCATTGGAGACATAGACACTTGGAGATCTTATCGCCGGGTGTCAGTTGGATGAGAGGGAGCTCCCTCCCTCTCTCCAAAACCACTCAGATGCTGTGCACGCTATTCAGCACCGCATCTGAGGGGTTAAACGGGTGAGAACGATACTTATATCGATCTCACCCGGTCGAGCAGGGATGCCCCCAGCCCTCAGCTACCTCTGGCAAATGAGAGCAGGGAGATTTGACAGCTCCCTGCTCTGTTTACTTATTCCGATGCCGCAACGTAAAAAGTCTATGGCATCGGAATAAGGCCTGTTAGTGACCGACGTAGAAACACTATGGGCCGGTCACTAACGGGTTAAAAACAATAGTAGAATTGCTGTTTTTTAGTCACCACATTCTTAGAAAATAGAATAAAATCTGATCAAAAAGTCGCATGCACGCCATGAAAACTACAAAGAATTCCTCAAGGGGTCTAGTTTCCAAAATTGGGTCAGTTTTAAGGGTTTTCCCCTGTACTGGTACCTCAGAAGCTCTGCAAATGTGACATGGCGCCCAGAAACCAATCCAGAAAAATCTACAAGCCAAATAGCCCTCCGTTTGTCCAACCAGCCGTTTATGACCACATTGCCGTAATTGGGAGAAATTGATTTTCAAATGTTGGGGTGCTTTTTTTAAAAATTCTAAATTACATTTTCCGTTTCAGATCATAATACCAGAAAATGCAGCAAAAACCCTGTGGGGTCTAAATGATCACTATACCCCTCAATAAATTCTTTGAGTGGTGTAGTTTGCTAAATGGGGTCACTTTTGGGACCACAAGACTTCTTCAAACCTGACATGTTGCCTAATATATCATCTAAAAAAAGGAGGCTCCAAAATCCACTAGGTGCTCCTTTGCTTCTGAGGCCTCTGTTTTAGTCCATTACCACACTAGGGCCACATGTGGGATATTTCTAAAAACTGCAGAATTTGGGCAATAAATATTAAGTTGCATTTCTCTGCTAAAACCTTCTGTTTTACAGAAAAAATTGAATAAAAAGGATTTTCTGCATATAAAATGACATTTGTAAATTTCACCTCTACTTTGCTTTAAATTCCTGTTAAACGTCTAAAGAGTTAAGAAATGTTATGAATGCTGTTTTGAATGAGGGGTCTAGTTTTTAAAATGGGGTAATTTATGGGGGGGTTTCTAATATATAGGCCCTTCAAAGCAACTTCAGAACTGAACTTGTACCTAAATAACTAAGGCGTGATTCACACGAGCATGTTCGGTCTGTAAAGGACGGAACGTATTTCGGATTCAAGTCCCGGACCGAACACACTGCAGGGAGCTGGGCTCCTAGCATCATAGTTATGTACGACGCTAGAAGTCCCTGCCTCTCCGTGGAACTACTGTGACTTACTGAAAACATGATTACAGTACGGGACAGTTGTCCCGCAGCGAGGCAGGGACTCCTAGCGTCGTACATAACTATGATGCTAGGAGCCCAGCTCCCTGCAGTGTGTTCGGTGCGGGACATGCGGCCGAAATACGTTCTGTCCATTATGAACCGAACATGCTCGTGTGAATCCAGCCTTAGGCTTTTGAAAATTTTCTTCAAAGTATGAGAAATTGCTGCTTATGTTCTAAGCATTGTAACGTCCTAGAAATATAAAAGAATGTTCAAAAAATTATGCCAACATTTAGTAGAGATATGGGAAATGTGAACTAGTCACTATCTTGTGTGGTATTTCTATCTGTCTTACAAGCAGATACATTTAAATTCCGAAAAATGCTATTTTTACAAACACTGAATGTATCAACCAAATTTTACCACTAACGTAAAGTCCAATGTGTCACAAGAAAACATTCTCAGAATCGCTTGGATAGGTATAAGCATTTCAGAGTCATTACCACATAAAGTGACACGTCAGATTTGAAAAATGGGCTAGGCTGCGTCATTAAGGGTATGTGCACACACACTAATTACGTCCGTAATTGACGGACGTATTTCGGCCTCAAGTACCGGACCGACCACAGTGCAGGGAGCCGGGCTCCTAGCATCATACTTATGTACGATGCTAGGAGTCCATGCTACTCCGTGGAACTGCTGTCCTGTACTGAAAACATGATTACAGTACGGGACAGTTGTCCTGCAGAGAGGCAGGGACTCCTAGCATCGTACATAACTATGATGCTAGGAGCCCGGCTCCCTGCACTGTGTTCGGTCCGGGACTTGCGGCCGAAATACGTCCGTCAATTACGGACGTAATTAGTGTGTGTGCACATACCCTAAGGGGTCAATGTGACTGTTAAGGGGTTAAAGGGGTGTTGCCAGCTCTTAATATTATGGTACTGTATATCACAAGTATATGCCATAAGGTTATGATCAGTGGGGGTCTGACCATGAGAATGAAGGGGCCGAGGTCCCTCTCGCATTTCTCCTGCATAGTGGAGCTTCAAGTAAATTAGGTTTGTTGCAGTTTACTGCACAGCAAGTAGCCGGGAACATCCCTGTACAGGAAATGACTTTGAAGTGGCCACAGCCCTAAATTAGCGCTGCAGCCCTACATTCCGAGGCTCGTGGGGGTTCTACCGGTATCCCCCACTTGCTATGGTGGGAAAACGCCTATAGTTATCTATATTAGTGGAATTTATATTAGGTGTTGGGTTTTTACATGAATTCAGTTGGCAATAAATGCTTCCCCCAAAAAATTGTAACTGCACTATGGAATAAACACTTTACTTCTCAATTGCATATGTGCGCATGAATTCTGAATAATTTCAGTAGGATTGTTGCTTAATTTCTCTGGAAACAATGATCTTGATCTCTGGAAATAAAATAGAAGTTTGATGCCAGTTGGCCGCACATGAGATGGAACTGGGGAATTTCCGAGTCCCACCTCAAACTTCAGATTTGTCAACTTATTGTGTGTTCTTATGTCTTTATTTATCGTTGCCTCCACCCAGTCCATTTGAAATAAAAAGGACAATTTTTCCAGAAATAATTTCATGGGTGGGGCATTAGGTTGTATCCAAAATTGAAGGATGGACTTCTGCGCCACAGCCTCTATGCAATACAGAAGTTTACGCTCCTCTCTAGAACAATAGTGTTTAGAAGGATCAATCCACGCAAAAATACCCCAAGTTGGATAAGAGGGCACAGAGTCCACCAACTGAGGTCCAAAATATCTGAACTGACGAACATGACCACAGACAATGAAATATATCTGCTTCAGCCTGAACACATTCAGGACACTCCGGGGAGGAATTTATTCCCATCAAGAAACCTCTGTAAGGGGAAATATACGATCTGTGTATAACACGTAACACCATCTCTGTATATCTAGAGGAAGGTAGTGTTTTATTAGAGTAATCTAGAGCCTGTAATATGGTACCTGTGTCTAGGGATGGGATGTCTATCCGCCATCTAGACATTCCAGTAGTTCTGAGTCTATAGTCTAATTCAGGTAAAAACAGTTTGTATAATTGTGAAATATAACCCCTAAAAGAAGTAAAGTTAAGGAGTACTCTGTGTAATATGGGATTCCAGTCACATGTGATATGACAGAGGTAACATAACTCAAAAGTATGTGTTTTTTTTTGTAGGTGGATGAAGCAGTTGCAGGACTGAGTGTATACCCCCTTTATGCCAGAGGTGGAATGCATTGTTGGCTTGGTCATCCTGGAATGCCAGGTTATTTATGAAGGGGACATGTAGCGAGACATGTGGGTCTAGGTTTTTGGATTTGCGAAAACCTCGCCATAGCTTCCAGGTGGAGTACAAAAGAGGATTTATACTGACATTGGGGGGTAGTCGGTCAAAGGGAAGGTGCAACAACGCAGCTAGACTAAGAGTAGGGGAAAAATTCTGTTAAATTGAGTAGTTAGAATATATTGAGGAAGCTTTCATCCAGTCTGATACTATACGTGTCAATGCTGCAAGGTTTAAAGCTCAAATATTTGTGAAGTTCAAACCACCGTGGAGGCGTGGTTGCTGAAGTATGTGAAATGCAATTTTTGACTCCCCCCCCCATATGAACGTGCGCAACTAAAAATGTCATTTACGCTCGTCTCGTGGTTTTAAATATAGCGAAAGAGTTTGAGGAGATGTGCCCTCCCCACAAAGGATAGTGGAAGCTTCTTCCAGAGAAGCAATGAATTTTCCAAGGCCCCCATGCAAGGGACAATGTTTGTGGGGTATAGCTGTGAAGGTAGTCTTGTTATGAGGACTCCCAGATATTTCAAGGCAGATCAGATGTCTTGCGACTAAGTGGGTTTATGGGGTCTCTTGTACTAGTGTTTGAGATTGCTATGAGGATATCGTCTGCAAAAGCTATGACCTTCAGTCAGTGCCTATTTGTATACCAGTGTAGACTGATGTTTGTGATAGGTGACGGAGAAGTGGGTCTATAGAGATGTTAAACAGAAGTGGCTTGCTCCCCTGAAGATATCGATGAGTGGTGTGTTTTAACAATTATTGTAAGAGATGTGGTTGCATGAGTGTGGGTGAGTTTGGATGAAGTTTAAGAAAGTCGTACCAAATCCGCGTGATATTAAATTCTCGTAAAGGAATGCCCAGGACATTTTGTCGAAGGCCTTTTCAGTGTCCAAGCTCAATAACATAGAGGGTGGGTAAGATTTATCTAGGGCTTGTATCGTGGCCGCTATTGCCATTCTGACATTTCTAACTAAATTTCGTCCCTGTAGGAATCCCTTCTGCGTGTCCGAGTCTATGGTTGGTAATTTGCTCTGCAATGTAGAAGCTAGGATCTTAGTTAAGAGTTTGTAATCTTGGTTAAGTAATGCAATAGGTCTGTATGACTGTGGGAGAATAGGGTCTTTGTTGGGTTTGGGGGATTAAAATTGTACGCACTTCAGTAAATCGATCCGGACACAGTCCCGATTTGTATACATCATTACATAGTCTAGTAAGATGTGGGATCAATTCTGGGGCTAGCATTGAGTAATATTCTTTGGGTAGTCCATCAGGACCTGGAGTTTTGTTATTGTGTGACTGAGACAATACCAATTCGATCTTTGTATCGGTCACCTCTGCCTCAAGGATGTTACGGTGGTTATCCAAGAGAGAGGGGAGCGACAACGATTCCAAAGAGGTCTTCACCTCATTCGAGTTAGAAGGGGAGGCCTTGTACAAGTATTCAAAATAATAATGGAAGATCTTTGAAATATCAGTGGTGGAGAAGACAAACGTTTCCGTAGAGGGGTCATGGAGTTTGAGTATGGTATGCCTTTTTCTATAGGGTTGTGTCAATTTGGCCAGGACTGAACCCACCCTGTTTCCCCACCGATAATATTTGTTCTGAACTGCCGACAATTGCCATCAAGTTTGTGATTGAGTAATTGAGATTCAGAGCGGGGGTGTGGCTAGCAGTGCATGAGGTCGGACATGTGAGTACTGAGCTCCTGCCTGAACGGCGAAACAAGCTGCACAACCCGGCTTATTAGCCTACAAACCCGTTATACCTCACCTATCGCGGGACATCAGTGGGAAATCAGTGGGTCACCGGTGGGAAACGGAAATAGGATACAGCATGATGAGAGGACGAAAGAAGAGGAGTCTGTTGAAGCTCACAAGGTTTTTTTCGGCTGCTGAATCATCCCAAAATGGCGCCGAGCACCGAGCCATAGAACAGACAGCTGAAACCCGGGCAGTTGAAATCCTGCTGCAGCAGCATCGAGGAACTTTACAACCAGAGGGGGATTCCCTTCTATCTGGAGCTGTGTCAGTGATGGATCCGTGCCAAAGCCGTCCTGCATGTCCCGAGCTGTCAGCTGAAGCACTAGATGAGATGACGAGTGAGATCGCTGCTACACGTGGCCGGCTATGTGCTCAAGTACAGTCAGTTAATTCTCCTATTCCATTTGCACTGTCCTCTCACCTGCAAATCACTGAAATTCCGGTCCAGAAGACCTTGTGACTGTAGCCACTATGAAAATCCTGCTGGCAGATCTGCACAAATCATTGCATAGTGATCTGTTTAAAGCCATGGGGAAACTTCAAACAGAGGTTACTCTGATAGGGGAACGTACTTCCCATATAGAGATTAAAATGTCTGAGCTTACAATAGCCCATAATGAAATTGAGGATGTATCTACTAATATGGAAGAGGAACTTGAATTTCTTAAAGCTAAAATTGCTGACATTGAGGACCGTTCCAGGAGGAACAACCTGAGGTTCAGAGGTATTCCCGAGCAAGTTAAGGCGGATCAACTTTCTAAATTCATGCTGGACTTTTTTACAAATTTACTCCCATCTGCTTCTCCTACTGATCTAATTATTGACAGGGTTCATCGTATACCTAAGCCGAAAAGCCTGCCTACCACAGTTCCGAGAGATGTCATGGTACGTATTCACTTCTTTCACATTAAAGAAAAGTTTGTGGAGCCTTCGCGGTCCGAACCTACTGTGCCTACAAGATTCCATCAGATCTCCATATTTGCGGATCTTTCTGCAGGCACCCTGGTTAGGAGGAGAGCTTTTTCACAGAGTACTAAGATTCTTCGGGATGAAGGTATACCGTACAAATGGGGGTTTCCGGTCAAACTTGTCATTACTAAAAATGGTACGAAAATTGTGGCTACATCTCCAAAGGATGCATAGCGCCTATGCCAAGACTGGGGATTAATGACTGCTCCTGGTTCTCCCTCGAGAAGAACTAGGTTGTCTCCATCCACCTTAGGCGGGATTCACACGACCGGGTCCCGCCCGAGCCCGAGTGCCGGCCGGTAAAATCTGCCATTTTGCCCGGCTGGTTTGCATAAAGTTTTGCATCCGTTCCGGGCAGGGCAGATCTGGACAGTGACATCAGCGGCAACTCCTGAAGGGGAATCCCCATGTGTTCGGGAATTCCGCTTCAGGAGTTTCCCCTGATGTCACTGCCCAGATATGGACAGAGACATCAAGCGCTCTGTCCAGGAGTGGAATCCCCGAAAACACGGGGATTCCGCTCCTTCAAGGAGCTAAAGTGCGGCTAGAACATAGCAGAGCGGGGAGATACCTCCCTGCTCTGCTATAGTGGCGTCGCTACAGTAGTAGCAGCCGCAGCAGCTGCTAGCGGCGCCATGGAAGGTGTCGCCGGGCCAAGGCGCTTTTAAAACAAGCAGGGGAAGGGAGCCAGCGCAGCGCTCCCTTCCACCTGCTGTACACCCCGGCCCTGCCACACAGTGTACAGCGTAGCCATTCGTCCGAATGGCATCAACTCCTCCTCCTCACATGCACTCTGCGCTGTGAGGAGGAGGAGATAGAGCGCAAGCACCGGAAAACGCGGCCATCACTCGGGACACATTCCGATGATGGCCGTGTATTACCCGGCCCCATAGCCTTCTATGGGAGCCGGGCGGCCGGGTACCCGGCCGAAAATAGAGCATGTCCTAATTTTTGACGGCTGGTTTTTCCGGCCGTCAAAAAATCGGTCGTGTGAATAGCCCCATTAGGGGTCTATTATTCCTAATGCAGCCGGGTGCCGGCCGATTTATGAATGGCCGGCACCCGGCCGGGAAACACTGTCATGTGAATGAGGCCTTACCCAAGGACTGGAAGACTGTATCTTATAAATCTAAGGCGGCTTCTTAACCACTGTCATTTTGTCTTTTCTTGGTCATAGAACCCGGTACAGGTGAGGGCGCATTAATCTAACCCTTTTTTCCCTTAGGTTTGTATAAAGGCATAAAGCTGAATGCCGTGAATGCAATGTTATTATTTATCCTTTCCAGGTATGCTCTACTTGGACCCCGCTTTAAAATGTAACTCTATATGTGGGCACTCTTGGTGTGAAAATGCCATGACCCCCGATTATTATTTTTTTTACTTTTTTTCTGTTGTGGTGTTTGCCTTGTGTTTTCTCTCCTACTCATGGATAATACTTTATCTCGCTTCTGTAAAAGGTGTTTATATGATATATGAAATCTATATTGGTGCTGCTGTGAAACTCCCCTTGCTTTGATAGGTGGGCGTTCGGTCAGTTCTAAGCAATCCTCATTTGTTGAAAATGGTCTTTAAGGTTGTTTCACATAATGTTAAAGGGTTAAATTCTCCGTTTAAGCGTTCTAAATTATGGTCTGAGGCCCTACTTTCTCAAGCAGATGTATTATGCATACAGGAAACACATCTCAACAAAGAGGATACCCATAGACTTAAACATAAAAAATTCCCAGATATATTTTCGGCCCCAGCTGTAGATAAAAAATGTGGAGTCATAGCAATTAGGGACTCAGTTGTATTTCATCTGCAAACGGAGATTGTAGATGAAAAAGGTCGTTTTGTTCTGCTAATATGTCTTTTGAATAATATTCAGTATACTATGCTGTCTGTATATGCCCCTAATTGTAAACAGCACAAATTTTTGTGTAAAATGATAAACCTGGCAAATAAGCATAAAAGGGGTTCATTGATACTGGTGGGGGATTTCAATCTGACATTGTGGCCTACTATGGATTCTACATCCACTGTTAGGCCTGATTTACACGAGCGTGTGCGTTTTGTGCATGCAAAAAACGCTGCGTTTTGCGTGCGCAAAAGGCACATTACAGCTCCGTGTGTCATCAGCGTATGATGCGCGGCTGCGAGATTTTCTCGCACCCGCCATTATTATGACACTCCGTTTGGATGTTTGTAAACAGAAAAGCACGTGGTGCTTTTCTGTTTACATTCAGAGTTTGACAGCTGTTGCGTGAATCACGCTGTTCGCACGGAAGTGCTTCCGTGCGACCTGCGTGGTTTTCACGCACCCATTGACTTCAATGTGTGCGTGATGCGCGAACAGCGCACAGAGATAGGACGTCGCGAGTTTTACGCAACGCACTAGCGCTGCGCAAAATTCACGCACTGTCTGCACGGCCCCATAGACTAATATAGGTGCGTACGACACACGTGAAAAGCACGCGCGTCGCACGCGCGTATATTACGCTCGTGTAAATGATGCCTTAAGTGTAAAGAACCTACTCTGGCTTCCTCTACATTACATAAATATGGCCTCTTTGATATTTGAAGATTGCATAATTACAGTGATCGTGATTATACTTTTTACTCGAACCCCCACAAAATATATACGAGAATTGATTTCTTCCTTGTTGAAAAGGAGCTCCTAAATCGCACTCATTCTGTTTCAATCGGTTGCTTAAACTGGTCAGATCATGCTCCAATATCGCTGTCCATACAAGAGCAATTTAGCTGGCCGCAGGACTCTGTTTGTCCTTAACCACCCCAAATATGCCACTCAATCTAGAGTTCAGTTGGTGGAATATTTTTCTTACAATGATAATGACCAAGTCAAGGATGTCACTCTGTGGTGTGCCTACAAGGCTACTATTAGAGGTCATTTTATCAAGATTGCCTCACACATTACAAAGTCCACGAAATACAATGAGAGCCGGATACTCCTCAGGCTCAGCACCTTATATAGATTAAATAAGATTTCTTATTCGGCAGTGCAAGCAGCCGAAATTTCGGCTCTCAATCATCAATTGCATTAATTGAATGTTCATAAATATGATTTGGCCCTAAGGAAATTTAGACTGTCATTTTATTGGAGTGGTAATAAACCTGGGGCTTTATTGGCTAGGCAACTTAAAGCACGTGGTGTAAAAACCCGGATCCCATTTATGTAGAATACCAAAAAGGAGCGTATAATGGATCCAAGAGGGATAACTAATACTTTGGCTGAATATTATGAGTCACTTTATAATTTAAAAAATGACCCCCTTATTGTGCAGCCTCAACTTGATAACATAAGAAGCTTTCTGGCTCAGTTGGACCTTCCTTCTATCTCCCCGACTCAATTTCCAAGCATTTCCATACCTATAACGGAGGGAGAGACTGTCAAAGCTATATAGTCGCTTAAAGCCTATAAATCCCCTGGGCCTGACGGGCTCACCAGCGAGTATTTTAAATCCTATAAAACTATTTTAGCTCCTTATATGACTAGAACTTTCAATGAGGTAATTAAAGATGAAGCCTTGGGGCCGTGGCTAACTCCCGCCGCGAGCAGTCGCATGCTGTAAGAGCTCCGTCCCGGCTTCAGTGTTTCTACAAGTAATCCTGCCGTAAAACTTCCCGCAAATACTCCTTGGACTCGGGGCACTCGCAGGCACAGCAGAGGTGATCCCAAAATGAGCAAGACACGCCATTCGGCGGCTGATGACTGCCTCAAAGAGTTTGCCAGTTCGAGCAGCCATCATGGCGCCGCTACTCCGGTGCAGCAGCATGAGGAGGCGGATCCTCCGGGGGATGAGGACTCGGAACCCTCGTTGAAGCAAGTCACAGCACAGCTCCTGACTGCTATTTGTGAGTCTACCACTTCTCTTACTGGGAAAATTGATGAGGTCAAGGTGGACCTTGGATTGATGCGTCAGGATCTCCAGAAATTAAGAGATCGGGTGCGAGATACCGAAAATCGGATCTCTCAAATAGAGGATGATTCTGCCCGTGGCACGGCAAATTGGAGCCCTGGAAAGGGCGGCAGATGCATGGGCACAAAGATCGGATGATCTCGAGAACAGGATGCGCAGAAATAACGTTCTGAATAACGTACTGAAGGCAAGGATCCGGGCACATTTATGGAGCAATGGCTCAAAGATACGTTACCTGATGCTACTCTATCTGCGGCTTATGCGGTTGAACGAGCACATCGCGTTCCTGCCAGGCCACCCCCGCCGGGGGCGATGCCTCGGCCTATGTTGTTTAGTTTACTCAGCAGTAAAGATAGAGACGCCATTTTGAGAGCTGCACGCCAAAAGGGCCAGATCACTCATAACACCGCCACAGTCACGCTTTTCCCAGATTTCTCTCCTTCACTTCAGAAAGCTCGGGCTACTTTTGTTGGAGTTAAACGGCGGTTGAGAGATCTTCAGATTCAATATTCCATGGTCTTCCCGGCACGGCTCCGAGTTGTTCATCATGACAGATCTATTTTCTTCAACACTCCGGGTGAGGCTGACGACTGGCTGAATAGCCGAAATATTCCGGACCCAAGACTGTGATCATTGTTTTGCTACCTGGTCTTATGAGTCGTGGTCATGGTGACACGGTGACTTTCGTGGAGCTGCGATTTGCCTTTGGGACTTCATCATCGTGTTCTTTTTGAAGCTGCTCCGGTTTGCTGATTTGTGGTATATTATATGCATATCTGACATGCCTCCATTGTATGTATGCTATTTCTGACCATTGTTTCTTTTTGTTTATATTGCTGTTTATGGTTGGGGGCTCTGAGTTGTCCCTGGACGGGTTGTGGGCCTGTCCAGGGGCGACTTGTTGTCCCACATCCAATCTGATGACCCTTGTGCATTGAGTCATTCATGACTGGGGAGTCCCAGTTCTATTATTGCGGGTTTTTGTATGACGGGTTATATACCGGTTTTGTATGGGTTGGAGATGCTGGAGGTTGGTGGATGGAGCAATAGTCTGTATAGAGTTTCCAGTTTCACACAGACTACCCCCATGTTTCAGTGGGGATATATAATTCCCCTAGCTAGACATATCTTCTAGCTTTGCAAGGGGAATATTTCAACCCCTCTTTCTTTATTTTTGGTTTTATTGTTTAAATCTTTTCATTTCATTCAAGAATTGCTCATATAGCGGTGCATGATGTCTTTAAGTGTTCTGTCTTGGAATGTGCGAGGACTGGGAGAACCACGTAAACGCAATCAAGTTTTCTCTCAGATCAGGGCGCGGGGCCCACTAGTAATATGTTTGCAAGAAACGCATTTAATGCCAGATACAATTAAATTTATGGGGAAGCCATGGTTACAATGGTCAGCACATGCCACGTATTCCTCGTATTCCAGGGGGGTTTCCTTATTCATAAATTCCTGAGATGGGAGCCGGAAGTCATGAAAAAGGACCCGGATGGGCGATATATTTTTGTGCATGCCTGGATTGAGTATCAACCTTTTGTCCTCCTGGGTGTATATATTCCTCCTGCACAATCCCTAGCGATCCTATATGAGGCAGCCAATTTTGCATCAGCGTATCCCCAAGATAAGGTCATCTGCATGGGTGATTATAATACTGTAGCTAATCCTACAATGGATAGATTTCGACCGTGGTGAGGGATTGATCCTCCCTGTGTATCTAGACCCCTTCCTTTATTGTCATTCTTGGAAGAGGTGGGCTGGTATGATCTTTGGAGGTATATGTGGCCTGATGTCTTGGAATATACTTGTTTTACCCAGGGGAGAAACTGACTATCCCGTATTGACTACATCTGTGGTAACGTACGGACGTGTTCGGTACTTTACTCTGTAGAACATTTACCCCGTGTATTTTCTGATCACTCTCCTATAATGGCTAAATTGAACACGACACAGAGTAGGAGTCACATATGTAGGAAAATACATCAATTTTAGTTGACTCAATTTACCCAGCAAGATCGTATTCCTGATCAACTTCATATATATACACAGGGCAACGTGAATGGCACAAACCACTCAGCCTACTGGGATGCACTGAAGGCCTATCTGAGGGGTTGTCTTCAGTCCTCCATTTCCTATATAAAAAGGGAATCGATTAAAAGGGAGCAGGATTTAGCTAACTCCTGTAAAGTATTGGAAGCCACTTACGTTTCGGACCCATCGGAAGGTAATAGGGTCAGCTGGCTACAGGCGGGTAGGCAATATCTGTTATATTTGACTGAAAAAAGTAAGCTCTCTCCATACTTTAATTTAGCAAGGGGTGACAGACAGGGTTGTCCAATCTTCCCTTTATTATTTGCTATTGCTGTGGAACCTCTGGCAATTTTACTTAGATCTGATGTGGTTTACCGGGATATACTCCTAAGTTCTGCGGAACACCGAGTGGCATTATATGCTGATGACCTGTTGCTGTTCATGTCTTCTCCTGATGAGTCCTTGGATGCGGCAATGACCATAATTAATAGGTTTGGAGAATTTTCTGGCCTGTCTATTAATTGGGACAAGTCGTGTCTGATGTACTTTTCCCCGCCCAGAAATGTTATGGTGGGATCCTTGGTGTCTGGCTTGAGAGTAGTTTCTAGGTTTAAATATTTGGGAATTCATATCACTAGATTGGATGCTGACATGGTGCAGGCAAATGTTGCTCCTCTGATTCTGTTGTTTCAAGATAAATTTAGGATTTGGTCGGGGCTGCCTCTTTCTGTAGCAGGTCGTATCAACCTTATTAAGATGGTGGTTCAGCCTAAATGTCTATATGCTTTGCAGCATATTTTTGTATATATTCCTAGGTCATTCTTCCAGGATATGGAATCGCAACTTATTAAATTTATATGGGGATCTTCTAGATCTAAATTACAACAGGCAAAATGACAACGACCCAGAGATTTAGGGGGGTTGGCCCTTTCTGACTTGTATTTATACTACCTGGCGGGTCAGCTCAAATATATGGCCGCCTGGGTGTCACCTGACGCACCAGAGGGATTGGAACAAAGCTTGGCAGGTTATTTGGGCCTCCCTAAATTGTGGCCTGTGCTACACCCTTTACTTTCCCTTGGTAGGAGATCCTTACCGATACATAAAGTTGCTCATAATGTCTGGCTAGCGGCACTTAAGATCTCATGGAATGACCAGATTATAGATGAAACACCCCTATGACAGAATGCGGTACTTGATCAGTTAACTTCCTCACAGGATGATGTATTTTGGTCAAATCTGGGGGTGGTTACTATGGGGGATCTATTTGTGAACAATGTGTTGCTCTCCTTTGCCCAGGTTGAAGAGACTTACCAGGTTCCAAGACGAGCCTTCTATAAATATTTGCAATTGCGTCATTCACTGCAGACTCAGTTTAGTGGAAGGGATGTCCTTATTTCTACCTATCCCTTGATTGGCATTGTTAGGTCGCAGGGCCCTGGGGGGTTGATTTCGTCCATCTATTCTTACCTTCTCCATGCGAAAGCAAATAGAGCAGCTTTCCCAGCAATGGACAGGTGGCAGTCCTTGATCCCATCCCTAGATGAGGACTCCAGATCGGATCTTTTGGAGTCGCATAGATTCGTATCTCCTGCTATTAACAACAAGCTTATACAGCTTTACATCATACACCAGAGCTATCTTACCCCGGTCCGTCTCTATAAAATGGGTAGACGATCTAATCCCAGTTGTCACAGGTATCTTTATGAACACGCAGATTTTCATCACATGATATGGGAATGCCCTGTGCTTCAAGTTTTTTGGACCGAAGTTACTGACCTGCTATCCCGGGTATTGGAGGTCCCAGTTAGACTGGATCCAGGTGTTTGCTTGTTTGGGCTAATGGAGGACGGGATCTACTCTATTCCTACTCGCACGTGCCTTCGGGAGACGTTATTTATGGCTAGGAAGGCAATAGCTATTAGTTGCATGAATCCTCGATCGCCTACTAAATCTATGTGGATTGAACTGATTAATTCTATGATACCCTATGAGCGTATTGTTTACATTAATAGAAGATGCCCTGATAAATTTCATCGGGTGTGGGATCGGTGGTGTAGCTCTGATCTTACATCTTACTCTAGCACTGCATTATCTATAGCTCTTAGGACACTCCCTACTTAGGAACTCCGCAAATATGCTGTCTGTTTCTCTCTCTGGGTAATTTATGGCTTTAGGTTGGGATCAGGCCTCACGGTTCCCTTATGTCTCCCTGATGTGATTTGGATCTTGATGGCTCTCTTGGTCTTTAATAATGTAATGTATAGCTGATTTCGAGCGAATACGGAATGTCGTGCACTGCATATGTAGGTGATATGTTTTATATGCTATGTTCTAGTTTTATTTTTTGTGTATGTTTGTGATTTAATGTAATGCCATGCATTTCTGACATGATATTGTAACACGCACTCTTGTATTACTATTGGGCATGTCCGCTGCGCGGAGGCCCAGAATTTTATTTTGCTCTTTGTGTTTATGTATCTCCTTCAATAAAATGAGTTTAAAAAAAAAAAAAAGATGAAGCCTTTCCCCCTGAGATGCTAAAGGCCCTTGTGGTCGCTTTATCTAAGCCGGATAAATCTTTAGATGTCCCTTCTAAATTTCGACCTATCTCACTGTTAAACACAGATCTAAAAATTTACGCAAAGATCTTGTCGGGTAGGTTAATGGACATTCTTCCCCAACTGATAAGTCCTGACCAGGTGGGATTTGTAAAAGGGCGACAAACAGTGGACAGTACTCGGCAGTTTTTAAATATCATATCGGAGATTGAGGTTCGGCAGATACCTTCTCTGCTCCTCACTTTGGATGCGGAGAAGGCATTCGACCGTGTGCACTGGGGATACTTACGGGAGGTATTGGGGAAGTTTGGGATTTGGAGTTCCTTTTTGTCTGCTATTATTGCCTTATATACCTTTCCTACTGCCCAGGTGTACAGTACAGGAGCGTTATCAAATCCCTTTTCCATAGCGAATGGCACGAGACAGGGCTGTCCCTTGTCACCCATGATATTTACTTTGGTAATGGAGCCCTTTGCTATGGCGGTCAAAATGTCACCTTATATTAGAGGAATTTCCCTAGGCCATACTGAACATCGTATAGGTCTTTTTGCAGATGACATTATACTGTGTTTATCCTCTCCTAGTGATACCTTGCCTCATTTACTCCGGCTTATACAGGAATTTGGAGAGATTAGTTACTACAAAGTTAATACATCAAAATCTTTAATTCTAAATATGGGTATTCCCAAACTTGTACAGCTGAAACTACAAAAAGAGTTTTCCTTTAAATGGGCTGAAGGAGCAATTCCCTACTTAGGTGTCTCTCTTACCTTTCCATGTGGGAGGTTGGTGGCGGTTAATTATAATACTCTACTGCAAAAATTGAACAAAGATACTATATCCTACTCTAGGTTTCCTTTATCATTGATGGGTCGTATTGCTGCTTCTAAAATGTTACTCCTCCCAAAAGTATTGTATTACTTTCGAAATCTTCCCATCCAAATTCCTAAATCTATTTTGAGACGTATTCAGAGGGTGTTTACAAGGTAAGAGGACGAGGGTTGCAACGAAAATATTGCATCTGCCTGTAGCCAAGGGAGGTTTGGGATATCCGAATATCATTGCTTATTATAATGCGGCCATTTTGGACCAATTGAAATATTTGTGGTTATACGTTAAAAATAAACGTTGGGTGGAGGTGGAAGCCCACATACTGCATAGCTCAGATCTGAAGACCATTTTGGGTTCTTCTAGGATGGGGGAACGCATATTGGGTAAATTATCGCCTACAATAAAAGCATCTATCCAGGTTTGGAGAGACTTGTCTAATAAGGTTTCCATTCTTCCTTTTAGGCGTAGTATGGTTTCTTTAGCTATGGTTCAACGTTGTATACATAATTCAAACTTTTCTGATTGGATCACTAAAGGTATTGTGTCACTGGAAGAATTATATGACAATAATCTGCTGTTACCTTATTTGATAATATCTTCCAAATATGATTTAAGTCCTAAAGACTTTTATAAGTACCTCCAGTTGAGGCATCTCCTTTCCTTGGTTAAATGTATAGCTACTGGTCCTATTACCAGCTATGAACAATTCTTCTATAACCCTAAAATAATAACTAAAGGTATATCTAAGGCCTGATTTACACGAGCGTGTGCGTTTTGCGCACGGAAAAAAAACGCGGCATTTTGCGTGCGCAAAAGGCACTTAACAGCTGCGTTTGTCATCAGTGTATGATGCGCGGCTGCGTGATTTTCGCGCAGCCGCCATCATTTTGACACTCTGTTTGGCTGTTTGTAAACAGAAAAGCATGTGGTGCTTTTCTGTTCACATTCAGAGTTTGACAGCTGTTGCACGAATCACGCAGTTCGCACGGAAGTATCCTCTAACTGTTGGCGATGTCAAGCGTCTACCGGTTCTTTACTACATATCTGGTGGAGATGTAATCTCATAGCTTCCTTTTGGACAGAAATATAAACACCGTTTGACCAGTATAATCGGTTTCCCTGTCCCTTGGGGACCGGAGGTAGCGTTGCTTTCTTTGACCTTAGAGGATATAGGCACTGAAAACAGTACGATTATGACCCATGTGTTGACTGTAGCTAGAACGAGTATAGCCCAGAGATGGAAAAGTGTTCCTATCCCGACTAAAGAAGGAATTCTGCGTAAGGTCCAGTATAACTGTGTCATGGAACATTTAATTTCTACCAGACTACATAGGTCACAGGTATTTGCTTATAAATGGTCTAAATGGCTTGCTTTTAGTGGGCTACAATTACCCTTATAGATAGACTGTAACTATCTAGGAGCGTATTAGAGCGTATTAGAGTTCATCTGTATATTTTTTAAATTATGAAGGATGGATATCATGTTTCGTCTGTTCTGTTTGTCAAAATATAGTTTTTGTATGCCCCCTTTTTTTTTCCTTGAATTTTTGAATATTGGATATTTGCAATATGGTGAAATTACAATGCTGGAGATTATGCCTTATGTTGTAAATGATCTTAATACTCTGGTTACATGACTAATTACCGGTACTATACTTATTTCCTTTGTATCCAGGGTGTCTGGAATGTACATATATGTATATTGATTTTGCAATTTTTGTTTGTTTTTTTGCTTTCATGATCTCCTATCTTTGTAAAATTCAAGAATTCTGTTTATTGCTGTATAACTTTAAAAACTCTTCAATAAAAAATTTGTCTCAAAAAAAGTTTGTGATTGAAGGTAGGCATTAAGGACATTTTTTGTCTCTGAGAGATGGGTTTTATTTTCCTCGGTAGGGTTGTCAATGGTAGATAATTGAGCATGTACCAGGTCCGTGTGAAGTTTTTGGAAGGATTCTCTATGTTTTTTTGCGCTGGAATGCTGCATATTACATTATGTGTCCCCTTGTCACGATCTGTGGGTATGTGGACCCACTGGGCCGTATCGCCATAGCGGGATGCAAGCTGGCCAACAGGATACCAAGTCAATGTCTATAGTTCGAATAAGGGTACCTGTGGTAATTCAGACAGTAGCGATGGTAGGCTCGGATGGGACCTTGGCAGCAGGCAGACACAATGAGCGGTGTCACACAGAAGGTGTAGTATACGGCACAAGACTACTCAAACTCTCTATGGCACAGGAACAAGGTAGCATGGGATACAGGTAGCAGGTACGGGAAAACTGGGAACTGGAAAACACTAAGGAACCATTTGCAAAGACTAACACGGGTAAACACAAAAACGCTGAGGGAATGAGGGAAGGGACAGGGCCTTTCTTATTATCCATGGTAGTATGGGCTAAAGACATATTTACTACATGTGCGCGTGCTGGCCCTTTGAGGCAAGGCATGAGCATGTGCGCGCACCCTACGGGACACAGCAGAATGAAGCGGAAGTGAGCACTGGCGTCTCCTGAGGAGATGCGGGCCAGCGCTCACAGATCCATGACTGCGGCTGTCAGAATGTGAGTAATCCAGACGGCCCGTGGCCTTGGGTGTTACACCCCTCATGACAGCTTTTGATGTTGACCAGAAAAAGACGTGACGTCTACGTGTTCAATATTGTCATCAACAAAATTAGCCCCGTTAGCTTGGAGATAAGATTTTAAGTCTGATGAAGACAATAAATATGGCAGGAATTTCCATATGTGACTGAGGGATTGCAAAGGACGAAACTCGATTGTGATAGTGATGAGGCCATGATCTGAGATGGCTATTGACAATATGTCAGCTTTTCTAACTGTGGAGAACAGTGGAGGAGCTAGTAAGATGGAGTCTATCCGAGAATAGGAATCATGCACAGCTGAATAACATGAGTATTCTTTTGTAGTGGGGTTTAACAGTCTCCAGGGATCACATAACGGCAGGCTACATATCAGGGAGTTAAAGGCCGTGATGGACTGTGTGATCTGTGATGATATACCACATCTGTCTAAAGTGGGATCCTGTAATGTGTTAAAGTCCCCAGCTACTATTAGGGTATTTAAATCTCTGGTCAGTAAGAAAGAGTGAAGGGAAGAGAAAAATTCTGCATTTGGGGTGTTAGGAGCATAAACATTTAGGAGCGTGTAGGTGGAGTTAGCTATAGTTACATCCATCAGCAGAAACCTACCCTCAGGATCCGCATACGTGTCATGAATGGTAAGTGAAAGATTTTTTTCTGAATAATATGGCCGCCCCTCTAGTTTTGGATGTGTAGGAGGCCGATATACAGGTATCCAGCCACAGAGCTTTAAGAGTACAATTCTCCGTATCTCTCCAGTGTGTTTCCTGCAGGAAGAGCGAATCTGGGGTGAGATACTTCAGGTATGTCAGTACTTTTTTCCTTTTAATGGGAGTATTCAGACCCGCCACATTCCAGGATCAGTTTAAGAGTGTTTGATGTAGTGTAAGTGTCCGTGGGTGTAGGAAGAAAGCTTGTCATCCTACCTCAAAGGAGCAGAAACATTTCACAATGTAACCCGATATAATGTGCGGAGTGACCTCGTCCCAGTGAGGAATAACGCATCAGGCAGAAAGTACATGGAGAAGTATAGAGACCCACTGGCCAACTCGTCTTTTTCACACTGCCGACATACTGAAAAATAAGATAATGTTGTCAAAAGATATCTGAAGCATGGACAATATAACCTCTGACTGTAAATACATAGGAAGCATAAGTATAAAAGAGTATGAGAACTATGTAAACAATGAACAAGGAAACACTTAGGTTTGCCATTCTCCGGCAAGCAGAAGCAATTAGTATTCAGCATCCATCAGGGTCCCTGAGTTTCATACAGGAAATCAGAAAAAGTCAAAGTTTCAGCAAAGGCGTGAGGATTAACGCTCATTATCATGTTGGCCATCAAGGGCAGGAAAGTCATGGATCATTGGCAATATGAAAATGTTCGTGTGCTCGAAGCGGATCAGTGAATAGAAAGGTATGTTGTCAACTGTGACCCAAAGTTTAGCCGGGTAGAGTAGTTGAAAGCGGTAGTCGTTGTCATGTAGGTGACGACACACAGTCAAGGACGCCCTCCTTTTCTGCGAAATGGACGAGGGAAAGTCCTGGAATATCAAAATTTAGTGACCGTGGATTATAAACTCTTATACGTTTGCGATGGGCCCGCAGTATGTTTTGCTTGGTCTGGTAATGCAAGAAACGAGCAATGACTGGTCTCCGCCGTTGTGATTGGTCTTGTTTTTCTGGATCTAGCCTATGTGCCCTTTCAATGGCCATGGTAGGGTTATCTATTTGGATATGCAGTGCTGCTAGCAAGGAGAGGGTGAGAAATGTAGAGAGAGAGCTTCACCTCTGTATGATTCCGGAATGCCTATAAATCTTAAGTTGTTGCATCTACTATGGTTCTCCAAGTCGTCAATCTTTTCTTGTAATTGACGAATGTGGTCAGAGTGCTGTGAAGTAACTTGGTTGAGATAAGTGGCAGATGATTCACAGTCATTGACCCTAGTCTCCATTTCCCCAATTCTTTGGGTATTTGTAATCTGTGCTAGCGCTGAATTAATGGAGGAGAGTAATAGATCCAATCTTTCATCCAGCAACGGCATATTGGATACCTCTTGAGCCACGGTAGTAGCAGTGGCTTTGTCGAGCTCGATAGGAGCTAGTGGACTTTGAGGTGAAGAGGTGGGAAGAGTGGGGGAGTCAGCCATTTGCGAGTCAAATAGAGGTTGAGAAAAGTCCGCAGGCAAGTTTGATCTGGGAGTGTTTTTTGCAGACTTTAGAGATGTTTTGGAAGATTTTTGCGTGATTGGAGGGCCAGACATCAGCGATTTTCTGATTTGTCTAGAAGCAGGTAAAGAATGTTTATCCAAGAATTTCTCCATTATATGCTTTCACAGTGTGTCGTATAGAGGGAGAGATTCCCAACCGCTGAAACCACATGACAATGAGAAGCAATATGCATAAGGACCCCTCAGGTTGCTGTTAAGATTCACATTGCACAGCTGTGAGAGCCGTAGTCCATAGTATCAGAAGCTCAAATTTCAACAAAGATCAAGATGCTAGCAAGCTGTATACAAGGACCTAGGGTGGTGAAAGTTAGTGGTCCGTTAATGGTCAGTTGCAATTTTTGTTGAGATATTTTTAAATCAGTGTCATAACGTGTAGCTCACTGGGTCGGTGTCGAGCCACGAATGCTGTGGTAAGGCACTGTTTTTGGCTCCGGCAGGTCTGGTTTCCATACGAGACCTGGATGATTCGTATAGAAGTATGTCTTTAAAGTCGCAGGCATGCAGGGCCAGTCTAGAGTGTAGTAGATACGTGTCGTTAGATGCCGACACTGTCGTATGAGTGAGATATAATGGCCGTATCGTCAATACAACTCCCGTCACCTCAGGGTTTCAAGCTGTGGTACAGCAGGAGTCAACAAGGAGGATGTAGTGACAGTCACTGTGGAGTGTATCTAATAGTCAGGTAGTTGTTCTGGAAATATTCTTTCAAGTTTTCCACTTCTGTCGTTATATTAGGTAGAAGTAGTCAGGGCGCTTTGGAAGAAGCGGTAGAGAGGTTAATGCAGGGGAGCGTGGCGTAGCATTTCCCCACCTACCGTGGAATCTATGTACATTCCCGACTCCGGAGCGTGAGTGTTTGACTCATCTATCACGAGTCTCGTTAAAATGCAGTGATGCCAGATGGTCCGCCTACAGAAGTCGATGTGTAAAGTTCAAGTATTAATACAGATGCATTGAGAAACGGAACAGAGGTCAAAGTATTAATTTACTCAATTTGCAGAGTAATATATTCCAATAAATCTTGGGCCCATATGTTAGAAAACGGAGCTTTATGGGTCGTTATCGCATACATGTACAGAGTCCAGGAGAGATTAATATGCGAGTTATGCTGGGAATGGTCGCTGGGGGACAAATGGGTTCACAGCAACAGCTTCTAAATGCAAATGCCACACCTGGAATCAACTCCAGACCTTTAACCTGCTTAATTGAAGATGGATTAATGAGGGAATAGTCCATGCAGCCCATTAAATAGCTTTTGAGATAATTGTCCAATTACCTTTGGTCCCTTGAAAAAGAGGCAGCTACATATTAAAGAGCTGTAATTCCTAAACCATTTCTTAACCATTCCGTGAACTGTATATTCAATATGTTTTGGTAAACAGCTAAAATGCCAAAAATTGTGTCCCTGTCCAAATAATTCTGGACCTAACTGTATATCTAATTGAGAAGGCTAGTCAGAATAAAGTTGCACGTTAACATAAGTGATCAGGTACATTCCAATTGGTTTATCATGAGTTACACACATCTCAATGAGCAAATGCTTCAAAACTGAAGGTTAATGTCAAAGCACTCCAACCACCGAAAATTCTGTCAAACTTTTTAGCACATTTACGGTTTTTATAGACAAACCTCTCATATGAAATTGCTTGGTTTGTGATAGATTTTCATTGAAGCAAATTCAGTTGTCTAGGGTTAATACATCGAAGTGCAATAGCTTTTCAAGCAAAAAACAATGTTTCATGTATAAAAATACATCAGTAATGTTGTCATTGCTCACTATCAAGTAAGATAAATAGACAAATGAAGGGGTTCTGTACGACAGGAATTTCTAACATATTAGAAATAAGGTCTACAATCTGACCCTAAAAGGTGCTTAAAGATGGACAGTCCCGTATCCCAAAAGTTGTTAGGTGGTGGGGACATCGGAGACATGAAGGGAGGGGGATCCTGCCCATTCTGTAAAGTCTCACTGCGGTGAGATAGGCCTGATGAATAATTTTATGCTGATGCTTTCTTAAAGGAGTTATCCATGATTTTAAAATTTTAACCTGTTGTTGTTAGGCCAGCAATATTAGATCGGTGGTGGTCTAATACCGATCTAATACTGATGGCCTATCGTAAGGATAGGCTATAAATTCTGAAATCCTGCAGAACCCCTTTAAGACAATACAACTATATAAGGGTAGGAACACTTCAAATGATCAATACCAATTACATAATAAAAATAAGATAGGACATTCCAATATGTTTTTTGCTTTCTGACTTTCTTACCTATCCCACAAATTTTTGGGTGACAGCATTGCTTTTATAGTTATTGGAATTTTCTTGGCCCTAATACATTTGGAAAGAATAATGTAACAGAGGAATATAATGAGTTCCAGGCTCAGGATCTGGCATACTTCTTCTGTTTCTCTGAACTGACTACTCCTTGGGGAAGCAATCAAATGGCATTTCAGCCGTCAGGAACAGATGATATTAATATTGCATTGCTCGGCTATGCATATCTTATATTTTGTAAAGAAAAATTATGTATGGCACTATGGCTGCATGCCTATTATACCATGTCAAATAAATTAATCTTTCCTGCTATATGTTTTGTTTGAACATCAACAATATGGTAGACACATGGAGGAAATTCAGTTCAAGATATTAACAAAAGCAGGCTAATGTGAAAACTGATCAGATTAGAGGGAAAGAATATTTGTGCATTTGGTGTTTTCATGTTTGATTTGATAAATCAGGGATCTTCTGCTTACATGGAGCTCAGCTTTTACACAGATTTCTATATGGGGACTGTTATGATCAGCAGGTTGTGGACCCACTGGGCTATTCCACCGGTTTGGCTTAGGGCCACCTCTAAGGGCGCTATCTAAGTAGCCTCCCCGGTCTTCACCATTTAACCTCCATACAGGGATCTGGTCTTCGCTCTTGAGGAGTTCCCGCGTCGTAGCTGCTGGCCAAGCAGACTACAAACAGGCACTGGCAGAAGGTACTTTGATGGGTGGAAACTTCAGGCTGAACACCGACAGTAGGAGGCAGACTGACAGCGGGCAGCTGGATGGAAGCTGATAGCGGATTGCTGAACACTGGTGGATAGCAGATGACTGGACATAGGCAAATAGCAGACATCTGAACACAGGCAGGTAGCAGAAGACCAGACATTGTCTGACAACAGGCAGCAATAGCAAACTGGATGCAGGCTATTAGCGGATGACTGGATACTGGCTAACACCAGGCAGCAATAGCGGACTGGATATAGGCTGGTAGCGGATGACTGGATGCTGGCTGACAGATAGCTGTAACCAGATGCACACAGAAACCTTTGCAGGATACAACTAGGATTTACCAATGTTGCTCAGGCACCAGGTGGATAGAAGTGGTGCTTTAAATAGTTCTGGGGACTACAGGGATTGGTAGAGTGATTTATGAATTTCGCGATAGGGACAGTGCGTCCGTGAGCAGAGGAAAACAGTAGACGCCAGCGGCCTGTTTTTTTTTTTCTTTATTTCTTCAGTGTTTTCTTTCCCTGTGAAGTCCTGATATTGTTGTACAATTGTATCTCCAGCCTTCAGTTAAATATTAACAGCCTAATTTTGGCTGGAGACCCAACTGTTTCTGAGATGGGGTAAGGGGGTTGGTCCCAATATTAAGCTGCACATACATTTTAGATAGCTGTCAACCAAACAGCTATCCCTCCAGACTCCCCCACATACATGTATAAAAATAGAAAAGGTAATTACAAAAGTTTGCTCACCGCGTTTTCACTGCGTTAGTTCATGCGTTAATTGATTCCACGTCTTAGGTATTGCAGGTGCTCAAAAATACTCCAAAGGGAATCCTGAGTCGACAGCAGGTATACAAGGCAATGGAAGAGGACAAAAAAATGGTGTACCCAGAACTCTAGTAAAAAAATCGGCTTTATTCGGTCATTTTAAAAATGACAGAATAAAGCCAAATTTTTTACCAGAGTGCTGGATACACCATTTTTTAGTCCCCTTCCGTTGCCACATACATGTATACTCAACTCAGCCAAGCGTGCATGTGTTTTTTAATGCAGGGAGGGGAATAAGCCACTGCCAGACACCTCTCGGGGGAAGGTTGTGACATTCCCAAACACAGGGAACAAGGCTGTCCAAGCTACTTACCTTTAGTACATGTCTAGCCGACCTGCTCTATGGATAGTAAAATATATACAGCTATGCAAAGGGATTGTGTTATTATATATGTATGGATTAGGGCTACAGGAGTAGTGCTTATGTATACATCTTGGAAAGCCCCAATAACTATTGATAGGACAAGTCCAACTCTTCTGCCTGATCCTGGAGGTACCACAGATGAGGACAAGGGCATCAAAACAAGAGTGGAGTAAATAAATTATTGTAGACAGTTATCGCACTCCAGGAGCCAGTATGAATATGTTACTGACCAGACAATAAGAACTTTCATGTACACCATTAAAATACAACCCGAAATCCTGACACTGGAACCATTTCTTCGTCATGTTCGAGCAAACTCGGATATTACGGGTCTAGGGGTGGGATCTAGGGTCGACAAGGTTGCTGCGTACGCAGATGACCTGTTGTTTTTCCTATCCAACCCGATCATCTCCCTCCCGAACCTTATGCAGGAGTTTCGTCGCTTTTCCAGTTTATCCAATTTTAAAATAAACTTTTCCAAATCAGAGGCCACGAATGTCTCCGCTGACATCTATGCGAGCATGCTTCCGTGGAGTACAGCAGAATACCTGCTGCTGAACTAAATATCGCTGGCATCCCTGGCCAGAGTGACCAAGCTACAGACCCCTGATGATGAGTATTGAAACGCGTTGGGTCGGTTGTGAATATGAATTTTTTAGCATTGGGAACACTAGCATTGTTTGTATACCTCAACACTAGGAGCTTCCGGTGCGGTTATCACGGACTCTAGTGTGAATTAGGGTCAAGACTATTGTTATGCCCATTTTTCAAATGCTGATTCCGTATTGATATTCTTGTTGAACACTGAGCTATAGTAGGTTCACAATTGAATTAGAACTCAGAGTTTATTATTTAATAAGTTTTTTATACACACGGTGGGGCTTTTTCACAGTGGTGATTGTACCCCTGTTTTTAGAGAGTTATAAATAAATGTTATATTTTACTCATATATCACACCAGTGAATCCTCTCTCTGGAGATGCAGGGATCTCCTCGGTGGGAAGTGACGTCCTTCCCCCTCCCTCCATCCTTCGTTTCTCTCTATCTTTTACTGCTCTGTCTTCTTTCCCTTCACATATCGGGGAGTGTTAATCCGTCAATATGGCTTTGAACGATAATGTCCTACCATTGCATAGGTTCACACTGCACTGTTCATTGCCATCCATCTACATATCTATATATTTGTTACTCCTGCCCTTATGTACTTGCTGAATATGTTTCTTTCTCTGTTATTATGTGAAAATGTGGCTGTTGGCCACGAATATAAAGAATTTAAAAAAAAATTACAAAAAATACAACCCAAAAAGTTAGACATCTGCAGTAAAATCCCTAGACACATTGGCTACCCGGCCCCTGGGATTTGTCCATCACTGTCCAATGTAAGTATAATATGTTGCTATTTTGTGATATTGTGCACCAGAGCCAAGAGGAGGGTCGCTCTTCTGTGCCTTCCCCTTTATTGCATACAATATGCTACCCAAAAAATACCTGCTGTCAAGTCTAGTGAGTTAAAGCCACATTAATGGTGGGGAGACCGAAAAATCTAAAGACATATTTTAGTGTCTACTTCTACCAGTTATGAACTCGATTTACCACTCTCCTTTTCCAGCATCTGCAGATTTATTGCCTTCCTACATTGCGTTGCTTGTAAAATATGCAATATTCATTAAAGCACAATCCAAATGGGGTGCAATGTTTACCTAGGATCTAGCTATAAATAAAGATATTTACTGTAACAATTTCAGTTCTCCCCCACAGGGCTGTAGGAAAAAAAATTACATTCCAAACAATATGTGGAGCAAACTGGGCATTCTTTGGTATGTATATCTGTCAGGCCTTATATTTCTTCTTCAAGATAAATTTGTAACAATGTAACCCCTTGATCCGGATGTATCCATTCCTTATATGATGCCAGGTCAAATGCACTCTACTAGGAAAAGAATGCAATTCATTTGTTTAAACTGTTAAACAGATTGGTGTTCACAAATGGAAAAATATTCCCTGCAGCCCATCTGTTTCACTACTTCCTAGGGATAAGGTTTCCTTTAGAGAAAAAGATTAAAAGCGACCTTGCTAATTGAAGCCATGTCAGCTTTATTTTGCAAGGTCGTTTGCTACTTTCTTTCCTCTAGGGAACAATTGAAATTGTGTTCAGACCCCCTGTAACTTTATGTTGCTGTGTTGCCCTAGCCCTTACCTTTGGAGAAGATACATATATCTCTACATGAATAGCATTTACCTAATATAGGGATATTACGGCAATTGTGATTGAAAGGAGCCCAAAGTGTAAGAGAGACCTTGGGCACTCCCGCAAAAAGCGAGACCTCTCGTAGGTTTTCCCCTGCACACTAACCACCCACAGCCAGCAATGGTAATTTAAAGAGGCTCTGTCACCAGATTTTGCAGCCCCTATCTGCTATTGCAGCAGATCGGCGCTGCAATGTAGATTACAGTAACGTTTTTATTTTTAAAAAACGAGCATTTTTGGCCAAGTTATGACCATTTTTGTATTTATGCAAATGAGGCTTGCAAAAGTCCAAGTGGGCGTGTTTAAAGTAAAAGTCCAAGTGGGCGTGTATTATGTGCGTACATCGGGGCGTTTTTACTACTTTTACTAGCTGAGCATTCTGACGAGAAGTATCATCCACTTCTCTACACAACGCCCAGCTTCTGGCAGTGCAGACACAGCGTGTTCTCGAGAGATCACGCTGTGACGTCACTCACAGGTCCTGCATCGTGTTGGCCACATCGGCACCAGAGGCTACAGTTGATTCTGCATCAGCATCAGCGTTTGCAGGTAAGTAGCTACATCGACTTACCTGCAAACGCTGATGCTGCTGCAGAATCAACTGTAGCCTCTGGTGCCGATGTGGCCGACACGATGCAGGACCTGTGAGTGACGACACAGCGTGATCTCTCGAGAACACGCTGTGTGTCTGCACTGCCAGAAGCTGGGCGTTCTGAAGAGAAGTGGATGATACTTCTCGTCAGAACGCCCAGCTAGTAAAAGTAGTAAAAACGCCCCGATGTACGCACATAATACACGCCCACTTGGACTTTTAGTTTAAACACACCCACTTGGACTTTTGCAACCCTCATTTGCATAAATACAAAAATGGTCATAACTTGGCCAAAAATGCTCGTTTTTTAAAAATAAAAACGTTACTGTAATCTACATTGCAGCGCCTATCTGCTGCAATAGCAGATAGGGGTTGCAAAATCTGGTGACAGAGCCTCTTTAATGTGTAATGCATGCAGACAGCCTCTCCGCAGGGGCACTTTAAGGCTATGTTCACACAGAGTTTTTTGCGGGCGGAATTTCAGTTTGGAAGTTTGAGGCAGATTTTCGCTGCGTTTTTCACACGCGGCCATTGAGCGCCGCGGGCATAAAACGCAGCGAAATACGCTTTCTCTGCCTCCCATTGATGTCAATGGGAGGTCAGAGGTGTAAACGCCCGAAGATAGGGCATGTCCCTTCTTTCTCCCGCAAGGCGGTTTTACCGCTCGCGGGAAAAAGACGACTCCGCCTCCCATTGAAATCAATTGGAGGCACTTTCGGGCCGTTTTTGACGAGTTTTGCGGCGCGGTTTCCGCATCAAAAAAATCGCCAAAAAACTCTGTGTGAACATAGCCTTAACTCCGTCTGGAAGGTTCTCAGGCTTGAGGAGATGTTGTTTGCCTGCCTCGCCTGCAGAAACACTCCCCTGTGCCAGGCAAAGATGGAACCCACCCCTTCCCTCTGATGGCCATGTCTTCTCACAAGACCTGTGGCCAGGAAGTACCGTCTGGGATGTCTGTCTACTGAGAGGAACCAAACAGTCCGTGCACCACCAAGGAGAAGCCGGAGTAAGAAGAAATAGGTGGATTACAGCGGGGTCCAAGTCTGAATTTATTGGGGTATAAATTTGGTTATATACAGGGGCGTAACTAGGAAAGACTGGGCCCCATAGCAAACTTTTGACTGGGGCCCCCCTCCCCTGGGTGTCACAAACCCCCCCCCTTGTAAATAGTGCCTTTTTTACAGCCCCCCCTGTAGATAACGCCATACAGCCCCCCTGTAGATAACGCCATACTGTAGACTGTATGGCGTTATCTACAGAGGGGGACTGTATGGCGTTATCTACAGGGGGGGCTGTATGGCGTTATCTACAGGGGGGGACTGTATCGCGTTCCCTACAGGTGGGGGGGCTGTATGGCGTTCCCTACAAGGGGGGGCTGTGTGGCGTTCCCTACAAGGGGGGGCTGTGTGGCGTTATCTACAGGGGGGACTGTGTGGCGTTATCTACAGGGGGGGCTGTGTGGCGTTATCTACAGGGGGGACTGTGTGGCGTTATCTACAGGGGGGGCTGTGTGGCGTTATCTACAGGGGGTTTGTATGGCGTTATCTACAAAGGGGGCTGTATGGCGCTATCTACAGGGGGGACTGTATGGCGTTATCTACAGGGTGGACTGTATGGCGTTATCTACAGGGGGGGCTGTGTGGCGTTCCCTACAGGGGGGGCTGTGTGGCGTTATCTACAGGGGGGGACTGTGTAGCGTTATCTACAGGGGGGGCTGTGTGGCGCTATCTACAGGGGGGACTGTATGGCGTTATCTACAGGGGACTGTATGGCGTTATCTACAGAGGGGGCTGTATGGCGCTAACGCCATACAGCCCCCACTGTAGAGAATGCCATACAGCCCCCCCTGTAGGGAACGCCATACAGCCCGCCTGTAGGGAACGCCACACAGCCCCCCCTGTAGATAACGCCACACAGTCCCCCCCTGTAGATAACGCCACACAGCCCCCCCTGTAGGGAACGCCATACAGCCCCCCCTGTAGGGAACGCCATACAGCCCCCCCTGTAGGGAACGCCATACAGCCCCCCCTGTAGGGAACGCCATACAGCCCCCCTGTAGGGAACGCCATACAGCGCCCCCCCCGGCAGGGAACGCCATACAGCGCCCCCCCCTGCAGGGAACGCCATACAGCGCCTCCCCCTGCAGGGAACGCCATACAGCGCCCCCCCTGCAGGGAACGCCATACAGCGCCCCCCCTGCAGGGAACGCCATACAGCCCCCCCCTGCAGGGAACGCCATACAGCCCCCCCTGCAGGGAACGCCATACAGCCCCCCCTGCAGGGAACGCCATACAGCCCCCCTGCAGGGAACGCCATACAACCCCCCCCTGCAGGGAACATCATACAGCGCCCCCCCCTGCAGGGAACGCCATACAGCGCCCCCCCTGTAGGGAACGCCATACAGCCCCCCCTCCCAAAAATGCGACCTATAGTGTGTCCTACAAATAACATGCATCCCCTATCCACAGGATAGGGGATACATGTGTGATCGCTGGCAGTGATAGGGAGAACGGGGGACTGAAAGTTCCCTGAAGTTCTCCATCACTAACCTCTGACTTCCGGCGTCTGTGTCGGCATCTCAATAAAAATGAAAGGAGCACTGGTCACGCATGCGCACAAGCGCGACCGGCGCTCCATTCATTTCTACGGTGCTGCCGACACAGACCCCGGAAGTCCGAGGTTTGTGATGGAGAACTTCAGGGGACTTTCAGTCCCCCGTTCTCCCTATCGCTGCCAGCGATCACACATGTATCCCCTATCCTGTGGATAGGGGATACATGTCTTTTGTTTAATGGCAGAGCGGGGAGATACCTCCCTGCTCTGCCGTAGTGTTCAGTGGCGTCCCGCTGTAGCAGCCATAGCGGCTGCTAGCGGAGCCTGCGGCCATGGTGGGGGCCCGTGCCGGCGGGCGACACTGGCCCCCTCATGCCGCGGGCCCCGTAGCCGTCGCTACCGCTGCTACGGCGGTAGTTACGCCTCTGGTTATATATAGCACAACCATGCGTTACCAATATAAAAAAATTAGAGGAGTATAATGTGTATGGGTATGGTGGCGCCCAGGTCCAGCATTTCCTCTGGGGCCCTCAAAATGACTCTCTTTAGCAGTGAGAGCATTTATTATTCTGCATGGGTGCTGGGAATGTCATTGTCTACACCATTGTAATGTGAATCCATCTTAAGAATACAAGCTATATAGGAATTTCCATTCTTATGCTTCCTTATTATCAGAATGTAACTAGAGTGATTTACAACACTATATCATGCAAGAAGAAGCAACTAAAGAGAACCGAATAGTCTTGACTATTGACTAAAACATTGTTTATCACCTGTCAACTCTGTCCTTGACCTCTAAAGTCAGGTCCTTAGCTCAAGCACTCGTTTGAGACAGTAACAAAGAAAACCAACAACTCATTTGTAACAGAGTTTAAAGGTCACTACTTTGGATACATTCGACTGGATTTCTCCTATGCCCTTGCAATGGATGACTGTGATCCCGTATCTGCATTCAAACTACCTTTGGGATGGATGACATTGTCCCTTTTCTTAATTCAATGCATGGTTCTACAATTAGTTCATGAGGCTTTCTTTACCTGGCGCCAGATAGTTCTAATAAACGGATCAAGACTTCTGCTGTGAAATGCACAAAATAAAATATAATCAAAATATAATACAATAATGTAAACTAAATGTGCAAAGGATTCTATCTGCTAACAAGCCGTAGAGACTTGTCAGCAGATCTTTGAGGGTACTGACACTGAGACTCCCACAAATCATTAGTATGAGTGGGCTGCAGCGCTATTAGGCTCCCATCAAGAAAGACATGGCCGGACCATTGACTATAACCTCTATAACATGTCACAAGATGGCCAGAGAGGAGAGCCTTTCTGGCAAATTCAGACTGGTCATGTTTTATTTAAATGGACCCCATGTAACACTACAGGATTCAGGATCAGGATAGGCAGTCTATTTACCAAAGTTTGTTCACAGAATATAGGTTTCCAAGTTAACCCCTTCAGGACCAGCCCCATTTTGACAAATCTGACATGTGTCACTTTATGTGGTAATAACTTTGGAATGCTTTTACCTATCCAAGCGATTCTGAGATTGTTTTCTCGTGACACATTGGACTTTATGGTAGTGGAAAAATGTGGTCGATAAATTCATTGCTTATTTGTGAAAAACACCAAAATTTTGAGAAAATGTGCAAAAATTAGCATTTTTCTAAATTTAAACGTATCTGCTTGTAAAACAGATAGCAATACTTCACAAAATAGTCACTAATTAACATTTTCCATATGTCTACTTTATGTTTGCATCGTAATTTGAACATCCTTTTATTTTTCTAGTACGTTACGAGGCTTAGAACTTTAGCAGCAATTTCTCACATTATAAAATAAAATTTCAAAAGGCTATTTTTTCAGGGACCAGTCCAGTTCTGAAGTGGCTTTGAGGGGCCCATATATTTTAAACCCTTATAAAACACCCGATTTTAAACACTGCCCCCTCAAAGTATTTAAAACAGCATTCAGAAAGTGTTTTAACCCTTCAGGATTTTCACAGGAATTAAAGCAAAGTAGAGGTGAAATCTACAAATTAAATTTTTTTTGCCGAAATTAATTTGTAATACATTTTTGTCTGTAACACAGAAAGTTTTACCAGAGAAACGCAACTCAATGTTTATTGCCCAGATTCTGCAGTTTTTAGAAATATCCCACATGTGGCCCTAGTGTCCTAATAGACTGAAACACAGGCCTCAGAAGCAAAGGAGCACCTAGTGGATTTTGGGACCTTCTTTTTTTTTTTGAATATATTTTAGGCACCATGTCAGGTTTGTAAACGACATTCTCAAGGAATGTATATAGGGCTATAGTTTGTATTTTGACCCCACAGTTTTTTTTTCTACATTTATTTGAATTAGTCTGTAAAAATAAAAAAGCACCCCAACGTTTGGAAAGCAATTTCTCCTGATTACGGAAATACTCTATATGTGGTCATAAACTGCTGTTTAGACCCACGGCAGGGCTCAGAAGGGAAGGAGTGCAATTTGAATTTTCGAGCACAGATTTTGCTGGAATGGTTTTCGGTGCCATGTCGCGTTTGCAACGCACTGGAGGGACCAAAACAGTGGAAACCCCCCAAAAGTGACCCAATTTTGGAAACTACACCCCTCAAGGAATTTTTCTAAGGGTATAATGAGCATTTTGACCACACAGTTTTTTTGCTGAATTTATTGGAATTAGTCTGTGAAGATGAAAATCTATTTCTTTTCAGAAAAAACATAGAATATTTACAAGGAATAAAGGAGAAAAAGCAACCCAACATTTGTAAAGCAATTTCTCCCGAGTACGGCATTATCCCATATGTGGTCATAAACTTCTGTTTGGACACACGGCAGGGCTCAGAATGGCAGGAGCACTACTTGGCATGCAGACTTTGCTTGATTGGTTTTTAGGCGCCATGTCTCATTTGCAGAGCCCCTGAGGTACCAGTACAGTAGAAACCCGTGAGAAGTGACTCCATTTTGGAAATGACACGTCTCAGGGCATTCATCTAGGGGTGTAGTAATCATTTTGACCCCAGAGGTGTTTCATAGATTTTATTAGAATTAGGCAGTGAAAATTAAAAATTAAATTTAAAAAAAAAAAGATGTTGTTTTAACTCACAATTTTTTATTTTCACGAGGGGGAATAGGAGAAAAAACAGCACACAATTTGTTACTCAATTTCTCCCGAGTATGGCAATACCCCATGTGTGGCCCTAAACTGCTGTTTGGGTACATGGCAGAGCTCAAAATGGAAAGAGCGCCATTTGGCTTTAGAGCGCAGATTTTGCTGGATTGGTTTACGAGCGCCATGTCACGTTTGCAGAGCCCTTGAGGTACCAGAGTACAGTAGAAACCCCTGAGACATATGACAGGGCTCAGAATTGAGGAGCACCATGGGCATTTGAGGTCCATTTTGGTGATTTTCACAGCATTGACCCACAATTGCAGGACTCTGAGGTCAAAAAGTAAAACAAACCCCCAAGTAGTGACCCCTATTTTGGAAACTGCACCCCATAAGGCATTTTTTAAGGGATGTAGTGAGCAATTTGACGCCAGAGGTTCTTTTTTTATTCAAAATGAACGTTTAGCGGATGGTGCAAAGTGAAAATTTTCCACTGATATGTAATTTTAGCGCCCAATATGTTGTCCTCAGTTTGTGCCACTGCAGACAAATATCTCATAAACTGTTAAGCGAGTATGACGATGCCATATATGTGGACGTAAACTGCTGTTTGGGCACACTGTAGGGCTCAGAAGGGAAGGAGTGCTATTTGGCTTTTGAAGTGCAGATTTAAAGAGCAACCTGTAAAAAATAAAAATAAAAGACGTTCATACTTACCGAGAACTTCCTGCTTCCTCAAGTCCGGTCTCCCGGCCGTTGCCTTGGTGACGCGTCCCTCTCGACATCCGGCCCGACGTCCTGGCCGTCCCTGGATGACGTTTCAGCCCATGTGACCGCTGCAGCCAATCACAGGTCAATCACAGGCTGAAGCGGTCACATGGACTGCCGCGTCATCCAGGGATGTCGGGCTGGATGTGAAGAGAGGGACGCGTCACCAAGACAACGGCCGGGTAAGTATGAATTTCTTTAACTTTTATTACAGAAAGGGCTGTCCCTTCTCTCTATCCTGCACTGATAGAGAGAAGGGGCTGCCGATTAGTGCAGTGCTATTTTGCCGCCAAAAACGTGCCCGTAAATACGGGTAGAATATGGGTGACACCGGACCCATATTTACGGGCACAGGTCCGTAAATACTGGTGCAAAACGGGTCGAATACGTGTGACACCGGACCCGTATTTACGCCAGTATTTACTGGTGGAAAAAATACGGTCGTGTGCATGAGGCCTTATTCCAGTTTTTGACAAACAGGGTGACCAAAAACAAGCAATTCTGAGAATGTTTTTTTTATTATTATTTTTTTTTACGGCGTTCACCGTGCACTATAAATGACAATTTTACTTCACTCTGCGGGTCGATACGATTACGGCGATACCATACTTATATATATTTTTTTATATTTGACAGCGTTTGCACAATAAAATCACTTTTTTTTTTTAAATCATTTATTTTTTTATCACCATATTCTGAGAGCCATATGTTTTTTATTTTTACATAAAAAAAAGCTGTGGGAGAGCTTGTTTTTTGCGGGACGGGCTGTAGTTTTTATTGGTACAATTTTGGGACCATGCAAAATCTTTATCACTGTTTATTCCATGTTTTGGGCGGGGTGGTGAACAAAAAACTGTGGTTCTGGAATTGTTTTGTATTTTTTTTTTCTTACGGTGTTCACCGTGCGGGGAAAATGACGTAATATCTTTATAGTTTGGGTCGTTATGGACGTGCCAATACCAAATATGTCTACTTTTTTTATGTTTTCAGTTTTTTCCTATAATAAAAGACTTATTAGGATAAAAAAGGCAGTTATTGTTCTTTTAACTTAAAACTCTTTTAGTTTTTTACATTTTTATTAGCTTTCTTTTAACTTTTTTTCGTCCCACTTGGGGACTTAAAGGCATGAAGCCCTGATCGCTATTCTAATACACTGCACTACCTACATAGTGCAGTGTATTAGAGCTGTCAGTTATTCACTGACAGCAAGCCTATTAGGCATCGCCTGCGGGCGGGGCCTAATAGACTTCCATACTAGACAAACCAAGAGGCCATTGTTAGGCCTCCAGTTGCTATGGGAGCGATCTAACCACCTAGATGCCAGCGATCGCTTTTGATCGCTGCATCTAAGGGTTTAATCGGCCGAATCGGAGGCTAGCTCCGATCCTGGCCATTACAGCAGGATGTCAGCTGTAATATACAGCTGATACCCGTGGATAATGGTGCAGGCTCAGCTTCTGAGCCTGCACCATCTTCTTGGCCCTGATGGTAAGCCTTTTAGGCGGAGCCTAAAAGGCTTCTGTGCTTGGCAGACCAGGAGGCCATTGTTAGGCCTCCGGTTGCCATAGCAACCACTGGCATCCCGGCGACCGTGACGCAGGGTAGAAACCACCTAGATGCAGCAATCGCTTGATCGCTGCATTTAAGGGGTTAAGCGGCAGGATAGGAGCCTAGCTCCGGTCCTGGCTGTTACAGCGGGATGTCAGCTATAATATAAAGCTGACACCTGCTGGTGATGGCGCTGGCTCAGCCTCTGAGCCCGCTCCATCACCATCACGTACAGTTACGTGAGAAGGCGCTAACACATTAGCACTGACGACGTAACTGTACGTGATTGGGCGGGAAGGGATTAATAAGGATGGAAAAAAGTAACAGTTCCATCAAGTCCAACCTATAATCCTACCATGTTGATCCAGAGAAAGGCAAAAAACCTTATGAGGCAGATGCCAATTTCCCCATTTTGGGGGAAAATTCCTCTCTAAATTCAATTATCAGAATAAATCCCAGAATCTAGTACTCATAACTTTTTATAACTCGTAATTTTATATCTTCACAGCTCCCATACTGTTTAAAGAGGCTCTGTCACCAGATTTTGCAACCCCTATCTGCTATTGCAGCAGATAGGCGCTGCAATGTAGATTACAGTAACGTTTTTATTTTTAAAAAACGAGCATTTTTGGCCAAGTTATGACCATTTTTGTAGTTATGCAAATGAGGCTTGCAAAAGTCCAAGTGGGCGTGTATTATGTGCGTACATCGGGGCGTTTTTAATACTTTTACTAGCTGGGCGTTCTGAAGAGAAGTATCATGCACTTCTCTTCAGAACGCCCAGCTTCTGCCAGATCACGCTGTGACGTCACTCACAGGTCCTGCATCGTGTCAGACGAGCGAGGACACATCGGCAACAGAGGCTTCAGTTGATTCTGCAGCAGCATCGGCGTTAGCAGGTAAGTCGATGTAGCTACTTACCTGCAAACGCTGATGCTGATGCAGAATCAACTGTAGCCTCTGGTGCCGATGTGTCCTCGCTCGTCTGACACGATGCAGGACCTGTGAGTGACGTCACAGCGTGATCTGGCAGAAGCTGGGCGTTCTGAAGAGAAGTGGATGATACTTCTCATCAGAACGCCCAGCTAGTAAAAGTATTAAAAACGCCCCGATGTACGCACATAATACACGCCCACTTGGACTTTTACTTTTCAACACGCCCAGTTGTACTTTTGCAAGCCTCATTTGCATAACTACAAAAATGGTCATAACTTGGCCAAAAATGCTCGTTTTTTAAAAATAAAAACGTTACTGTAATCTACATTGCAGCGCCTATCTGCTGCAATAGCAGATAGGGGTTGCAAAATCTGGTGACAGAGCCTCTTTAAGCTTGGGAGCTGGTGACTATAGGGTATGTCCCCTTAAGGGATTTACCCAGCAGTCTTTTCCTCTAGGTGGGGTAGGGTTTTCTGGCAGGTTCCTGGGTGGCCCTCCCACCCATATAAATGATGTTACACAGGGGACTTACTTCCTCTTGGACTCCCCCCGGACCCTGGAAGAACCCTCTGAGCTTGTTGTCCTAACCTGGTAGAGTACTCATGGCAGACGCAGCGTTAATGGCGCTCCTGCAAGAGAAGATTGAGAGAGGGAGCCGGATAGCTCACTTCTCCCCACGATCAGCCATCTGATGTGGCTGGGCGTGCTGCAGCTAGACAGGCGCGGCGCTGCCGTCCCCCCTCGCGACTTAGTCCCTCTCCGGCTCTGCCTCGACAGAGAGGCAGAGCTCCATCTAGAAACCCCCGGGCGCTGCCTAATACAATTCCGGCGGCTGGGGGTGTCGCGACACGTGACCGCTCTGCATTAGCAGCAGAGTGGCGGGCGGGTCAGCAGGGGATCGCTAGGGCGATTCCCCCTGCTGTTAGTCTGCCCATTGCAGACAGTGGGGTGGCTCTGTAGGCGGCTGAAGAGCAGCCAGTCCCCAAGCCACCCGGTTGTTTAGCTAGGTGGTTTGGCCGTGGGGTGGCCATACCTGCACCTCCTCCCCCAACACCCCATCCTCCCAGTGTGAACACAGCACCACTGCCCCCTAGTGTTAACTCTGCTTGGCAGCAAGCTCAACAGGGGAGGAATGCAATAGATGTAGCTCCCCAAGAGGAGCTAGGCTCTCAAGCCTTGAACAGCTCGGATGAGCTTTTTGATTGCGTGCCAGACACGCCTACGTATGGTGCTCAGGTCCCCATTGCTGGACAGCGTCACAGGGCCCGAGTGTCATGCCAGAGAGATGGGCCCCATGGTGGGCATAGCCTTTCCCAGTCTGTGGCTGGGTCAAGTCGCTGCCTGGACAATAGGCGTAGGAGGCGCAGTCGCTCTCCTGGGCGTTCTTGTAGTGGGGAACGCCGGAGCGGTTATAGACGCTGTTCAAAGAGTAGGCAAAGTAGGAGACGTTCCCGCAGGGGCTGGTCTGGTCATCATTCCTCTTCATCGTCTGTGAGCAGTAGAGACAGTCGTTTTCACATAGGAGCCGGAGAAATGGGCGTAGCAGGCAGTCCCACGACCGAGGGCAGGAGAGAAACCCATCTGCGCCGACTGCTGCAGTTACCGTAGTTCCTCCGCTGCCTACTGTGCCGACTCCTGATGCACTACCCTCGACGCATATGACTGGTGAGTTGTCCTGCGTTCCAGCTTGGGGTAAGGCTGCCTTCAGTGGCGGGGATGAAATGTTGGATATTTTAAAATGTTTGTTGGCTAAGTTGGAGGGTCCTAGCCCCTCAGTGAATACTCCTGGGGCGCCCATTGCACAGCCTGAGCCGGCCCCGGTTCATCCAGGTTTACTATTTCGGGATTCATATTTTTGTGGCGTCGCCCCCTTGGGGACGCATTTATCCTCAGAAACGAGGGAAAAAGTGGGAAAATGTGAATTTGTGGATATATGGTCCTAATTATCCCTGGATCAATTAATAGTGGATAAGGAGAGACGGTTCGAAAAAACGGAGGATAAAAAGCCTAAAGTTGCTTAAACATTTGGGAATTGGGTGCAAGCTTTTGCTGTTTTAGCGAGTGCGTTTAGTAAAAAGCACCCAGAAAAAAGTTTTGAGTTGTTTACGTATTTAGATACGATATATTCGGCTTATAAATTACATGGTGGTACGGCTTGGTGGAGATATGATGAGGAATTCAGACGACGTCTGGCGCTGAGGCCGGAGGTCGGCTGGTCTTCAAAAGCTACGGATCTTTGGATTCAACTAATGTTGTCTCAAAAGCCGTCTAACTCCTTTCAGTCATCCGTCACTGCGAGACATTCAGGATAGTCAGCAGCGGCAGGGAGACGTCCCGGAGCGTGCTGGCCCTTTAACGAGGGTCATTGCAGGTTCTTTGCCTCATGTAAGTTTAAGCATGAATGTTCCTTCTGCGGTGGTTCGCATACAGCCTTGCGCTGTTTCAAAAAAGGTAAGATGCCTGCCAGACTCGTGCATTCAGGTAAACCGGAGGATGCCCATGGCTGGACAGGTATCACAGGACCGAGGAAGCCGTAATGCTAATTGAAGGTTTTTCAAAAGGTTTTTATATTACGCACATTAGGCAAGCGGCTGTTGTTTTTGCTGCAAATTTAAAATCGATTATGGAATTTCCCTCAGTGGTTCAGGAAAAGTTGGATAAAGAGGTTAGCCTGGGCCGCTTGGCTGGCCCTTTCACGACTCCACCTTTGGAGAATCTTCGGATTTCTCCTTTTGGGTGTGGTCCCCAAGAAAGAACCCGGCAAATACAGACTCATCCATCATTTGTCTTTCCCTGAGGGTTATTCAGTCAATGACGGTATGCTTAAGGAGGAGGCGGTAGTGTCTTACATGTCTTTTGACTGGGCCGTCCAAGTAGTATCGAAGGCGGGCCAGGGTGCCCTGTTGGTAAAGGCGGATATTGAATCCGCTTTCCGTCTCCTCCCCGTACATCCTGACTGTTTTCATCTGCTTGGTTGTCAATTGGATGGGCTATATTATGTCGATCTTTGTTTACCGATGGGGTGTTCCATATTTTTCCGCTATTTAGAGATGTTTAGCACATATCTCGAATGGGTGGTGAGGTCGGAATCGAGTAATTCTGCGGTATTGCATTATCTCAACGATTTTTTGTTCGTCGGCCCAGTTGATTTGCCGGTTTGTCGTTCTACGTTAGAATGTTTTCGTTATTTCATGTCCCTGTTCAGGGTCCCGTTGGCGGAAGAAAAAACGGAACGTCCCTCTACTTCTTTGTCTTTCCTAGGTATCATGATTGATACTGAGCGAATGATTCTTAGTTTACCACAGGAAAAATTAGCCCGGCTGAAGGACTGCATAGTTTCGTGTATTAGGGTAAAGAAAGTGACACTGAAGGATTTACAATCCCTTTTGGGTCAATTAGCTTTTGCTTGTAGGATATTCCCCATGGGCAGAGTTTTTTTCCGCGTCGGCTGTCACTGGCTATGGCGGGAGTTAAAGAACCTCATCACTTCATCCGGCTGCCGGCAGCCTTGAAGGACAATCTGCGTATGTGGTTAAAATTCCTGTCGGAATACGACGGTCTCTCATGTTTTCCGGAACAGGAGTGTTGCAATGCTGATTTCGAACTGTTCACTGATGTGGCGGGGTCTTTGGGTTTTGGCGCAATTTTTGGCAATAAATGGTCGGCCCCGCCAGTGGCCCCTGGATTGGATTAAAACAGGTCTCACCAAGAATCTAACACTGCTGGAGTTATTCCCGATCGTGGTTGTCTTGGAGATATGGGGAGGTAACATGCGCAATAAGAGGATTTTGTTTTGGTCCGATAATGAGAGCACTGTCATAGCTATTAACAAACTTACCTCGAGTTCTCCACCAGTGCTGGCTCTGTTACGTCATCTTGTTTTCTTATTTTTGTCTTTTAATATGGTTGTCAAGGCACGTCATGTACCTGGTGTATGTAATGACATTGCTGATTCTTTATCTCGTTTCCAGTGGCATAGTTTCAGGGACCTGCACCCGCTGGCGGAACTGGAGGGTTACCCATGCCCCTCTTTCTTTTGGGATCTGCTGGGGAACATCTAATACCATTGTTGCAGTCCTTGGTTGCTCCTGCTACATGGAGCGGTCATGGTAAGGCGTGGCGAGAGTGGTTAGCCTGTGCGGAGGAGGATGTGCTCCTCTCTCCTCAGAATTGCCATGACATTACAGTTACTTACCTGTCTTGGTTGCGGGAAAAAGGGGTGTCTGCCGGGGTGGCTCAAAAGCATTTGTCTGGAGTAGCTTTTGCTTTCAAGTTGTTGGGTTTGCTGGACACCACCAAGAGTCCGGTTTTCTCTTTGATTTTGCAGGGATGGAAAAAGGAAAAACCAACGGTTGATATGCGTAGGCCGGTTTCTTTCTCATTATTGCAGCGGCTAGTAGTTAGCATCCACATACGAGGGTTTATTGTTTTAGTGTGCTTTTATGTTAGCATTCTTTGGCGCTTTGCGTATAGGTGAGTTAGTTTCCCCCTCGCGCATGCGGGTAGCGGGCCTCCTCAGAGAGGATGTAGTTGCTGCCCGATTCAATCAGGGTCAAGGTTAGTTGTTCAAAAACTGACATATATGGCCAGGGCTCTTGGTTGTCCATTTTTAGGCTCTCTTCATCCTTGTGCCCGGTGGACGTCATCACAAGATATGTTGCAGTTTGTCCCTCTGGTGCTTGTTTCTTGGTCCATGGCGATACTACCCCCTTAACAAAATTTCAATTTACAAAGGTTTTTAAGCGTTGTTTGAGTGTTGATGGGGTAAACCCCTCGGAATACGGTACCCACTCATTCCACATTGGCGCTGCGACAGTGGCAGAGGCTGGGGGCATGTCTGAGGCAGAGGTTAAAAAATTGGGGTGTTGGAAGTCAGATGCTTTCCGCTGTTATGTTCACCCTCATTTGTTGGTTTGATAATTATTTCTGTTTTCTTTGTTTATAGGTTTCAAGAGGCCTGTGGTGTGGCTGCTGGGCCACTCCTACATTTATTGGGCTGCACAACGAGCTTCTTATCGGCCCGGGGGTACCAGTCTCGGCTTCCGTCAAGCGGAAGTAAATTGGAAAGGTTTCAGGGGCCTTAAATGGCTCCAGGTTCTCCCTGAAGTGGTCGCCTTGAGCAAGGTCATGCACAGACCAGCAGTTTTGGTCGTACATGCTGGGGGGAACGACCTATGTTCTGTTAGGGTGTCGGAACTAATTTCTGTTATAAGGGCTGATTTCTATCGTTTTGCCACATTTTTTCCGGAGTTGGTCATAGTGTGGTCAGAGATTGTCCCCAGGGTACTGTGGAATGGTGCCCGCAATCATTCGGCCATTGAAAGGGCTAGACGTATGGTCAACATGCGGGTGTCTCGGCATGTTAGGTCCTTAGGAGTGGTCATTCGTCATCGCCAATTGGAAGGGGATAACAAGGGTTTGATGTTACAGGATGGTGTCCATCGAAATGACATACGTCTGGACATCTTCCTGTCAGACCTTCAGGATGCAATTGATAGGGCGCTTTTCCTTTTGGCTGGTGGGGGTAGGAGCTCGGTATAGTGGTACACCTCACTCCTGTGGCGGTGTGGAGGGGCCTTGTCAGTTCAGGCTAGGGACGATGGGAGAACAAACACCTGCCATACCAACTAAGACATACCCACCACGGCAGCGGTGGTGGGGCACGCGAGGTGACGTTTATTGTCAACGAGATCAAGATCTTCCGGTGTTAGCTGCGGACAAGGTTTTTTCCCTCCATGCTATAATAAAAGCTGTGGCCTACCCCGCTTTATACCCACACTCAGTCTCTTGTGTCAGTCATTTGGGAGAAGACAGACCGTTCATTTATATCCCTGTAGTCTTCAAGAAAGGCATCAAGACCCCGCTTGAACTTGTTCAATAAATCAAACATCACAACATCCTGTGGCAGAGAGTTCCATAGTCTCACTGCTCTCACAGTAAAGAATATGTGATAATGGTGACATTTTTTCCCACTAGACGTAGAGGATGCCCCCTTGTCCTTGTTACTGGCTTAGGTGTAAAAAGATCATTAGACAGATCTCTGTACTATCCAATTATATATTTGTAACATTGTAATTAGATTGCCCCTAAGAAAGTATTTTTTCCAAACTGAATTGCCCCAAGTTTGATAACCTTTCTTGGTACTGCAATCCCCCCATTCTCTTAATTACCTTGGTCGCCCTCCTCTGCTCCCTTTCTAGTTCAGCCATGTCCTTCTTAGGCCTTATTCACACAGGCGTTGCGCATCTCGGACCGAGGTGCATCCGGGCTCTGCGCTGCGGGATGCGATGTCACACATCCCCCATAGATTAGAGTCTATGGAGGGATGCGTGAAGCGTGAAAAAATACGATAGGACATGTCCTATTTTCTCACGGACCCTTCACACGGTCCATTGAAACAACGGCCATGTGAACGGCCACATTGAATTATATAGGTCCGTGAGACGGCCGTTGTTTCAACGGCCGACGCAACGACATTTATCACGGCCTTATACATAGGTGCCCAAAAATGCACATATTTCATGTGTGGTCTGACTAGTGATTTGTATAGAGGCAAAACTATGTTCTTGTCATGAGCATCCATACCTCTTTTGATGCATCCCATGATTTTATTTGCCTTGGCAGCAGCTGCCTGGCACTGGTTACTAAAGGTAAATTTATTGTCCTCCAATATCCCCAAATCTTTTTCAGTGGCAGTTTTACCCAGTGTTTTATTATCAAATACATAACTGTAGAATTTGTTACCTTGGCCAAAGTGCATAACTTGACATTTTTCCACATAAGATCTTGTCCACGCGTAACAGATTTGCTGCAGCAAATTTCTGCAGCATTTATACATCAACTAGCAGACAATCTGCACCATTTCATGCGTATTACACTGCGTAAAATAGTGCATATTTTTGTTGCGTTTTTTTCAAGTGCTGTGTGATGGTGAAATTTCTTCATCCTGTGATGTTATTCCACCCCCTGTAAGAAATTCTGCAGCGTTTTCTGAGTAAATTACGCAGTACATAAAAAAAACGCAGGAAATCAGTCCATTTCCATTTCCAGTATTACATTATCCTCCTCTGTGTTGATTACTTTACAGAGCTTAGTATCATCAGCAAATACTGAAATTATTTTTTGCAGGCGGAAAAATCTGCCTTCAAATTCCTTCAGGAATTTTGAGGCAGATTTGGACCTGCCTGCACTCTCTTTGCCACGTGCCTTGTTGCTTTTCTTGGACACGGCCATTGTGCGCCGCAGGCAAAAAATACAGCAAAAACCGCTTTCTCTGCCTCCCATTGACATGTCAATGGGAGGTCAGAGACGGAAACGGCTGAATAAAGGGCTTGACGCTTCTTTTTCCCGCAAGCATTTTTTTCCGCTCATTGAAATCAAAGGGAGGCATTTTTGGACGTTTTTTGGCAAGGTTTCCGATGCGGTTTTCACGTCAAAAACGGCGTAAAAAAACTCTGTGTGAACATACCCTAAGCCCTCTAAAAGGTCATTTATAAACATATTAACCCTCTCACTGCCAGGGTTTTTTGTACATTTTGCACCTGTGATAGCCAGTACAAATATACCCCCATACCTATATATTTTCTGAAAGTAGACAACTAGGACATTGTCAAAACTCTGCTCTTTAACGCAAAATTGCATGATGGTGCCTGTGTGTGAATAAAGTGTAATTTTTCATAAAACAATGGTACAAATTTATAGTTGTGGTTAAAAGTCTGACCCAAGCAGAAAATTAGATACATCCCACATACTAACAATAAAAGTGTAACATCTGCAGAGTTCATACATACTACTTATGTCTAATGCTGGCCATACACATGAGATAAAGTGGTCCGAAATGGATGTTTTGGCAATTTCAACAGACCATCGTTTTCAAAATTATAGCAAACTATCAGTCACAATGGCTCATGGCTGACTTCTGTCTGCTGAAAATGTTATTGGCTAGGTTGATGATTGGCCAGGTTGGTCGGCCAAAACTACATGTATATGGTATGATCGGCCGAGTTGGGCTAATCATTTACTACTTTAAAAACTAACTCCCTGATTGGCCAGTTTAGTCTCTGATGTTGCTGGTGGGATCGTTCTTAGGCATTGTGGCCAATCACTGTCTTATGTGTATGGCTGGCTAAAGTCTACATGCACATATCTTCAAAAAATCACAAGAATTGAAAGGGCCAAAAATCTGTTTTTAAGCTGAAAATGTAAAAAAAAGTAACAACCCATAAAATACAAGTATTACACACCTTGAAACGTGAAAGCAGACAACCTGACAAATGCAGTTGCCTTGATGTGCTGTTGGCAGCCATGTCCACCTTCACAAAACTTTGTGACAAACAGGTTTTATTTTATTTTTTAAAATGTGCTAAAAGAAGCATTTTTACCTAAAACTCACATATAAGCAGAGGTTTCAACTCAAAAGCAATGTAAATAAATATACCAAGGTGAGCAAAATTCATATATGAAACCAACGTCTACATAAACAAGTGATCTCAAAAACGCCATCATCCACAAATGTGCTAAAAATATATACTGTACACAGCAAACAGCTACTATGCCACCAAAATCAACATTTTTTTGAGATCACATAGCATACCATGTATAAAAACACAATGTAATAATTTATACACACAACCATCATCACGCAACTATGCATCAATCAATAATTATAAGCAAAATTGCATAAAAATTCAACTTTGCGACGAAAACATTTGTACTCAAGCAGATCCCTTATGCAAACAAAATTTAAAAAACTGCAAGATGTGAGGAGGTCATACATTAACCCCTTATGGACGCAGCCTTGTTTTGGCCTTAAGGCTCAAAGCCCATTTTTCAAATCTGACATATTTCACTTTATGTGGTAATAACTTCGGAATGCTTAAGCCTATCCAAGCGATTCTGAAACTGTTTTCTCGTGAGACATTGGGCTTTATGTTAGTGGTAAAATTTGGTCGATATATTCAGTGTTTATTTGTAAAAAATAGCAAAGTTTAGAGAAAATGTGAAAAAAAATATAATTTTTCTGAATTTAAATGCATCTGCTTGTAAGACAGATGGTTATACCACCCAAAATAGTTACTAGTTCACATTTCCCATATGTCTACTATATGTTGGCATTATTTTTTGAACATTCTTTTTTTCTTTCTAGGACATTACAAGGCTTAGAACATAAACAGCAATCTATTATATATTTTCGAAAGTTTGTTTGAAGCCCGATTTTTCATTGGTTTAAAATGAAGTGACATCATGCTCCATCCTCCACAGCTTAGCCACGCCTTGGCATCAGAGGAACGCCACACACAAAATGGCGCAAGGTCAGAGGATACTCGGAGTGCAGTGTCGGGCACTGGCTCTTTGTCTGCTCACAGCCTCCCTGGGACGGACACGCAGACACGGCCGTGATGGTGAGTATCGTTGGCGGAGGGAGCTGGGTCTGTGCTTTGAGGGCGCGATGGAGAGCGAACTCCGTGAGGTTACGTCTGCTGTATGGCAGGCCTAGGCCACACCGCTCCCATACTGACCTTCCCAACATGGCGTAATTTCCCGACAACAAGACACCAAGCTGGTGGGCCGCCTCGCTTTCCGGCTTCTCCGCCGTCCAGTGTGAGACCCCTGGGCCCGACCGACTACTGTGATCCACAACAGCCTCCCCGGGACGGACGGGCAGACACACTCTATCTATACCGTAAGTCAACCTGCCGAAAAACGCCGCGTATAACAACTAGTTTCTCTTATTTTGAATAAATTTTCAAAAGCCTCTTTTTTTTTAGGTAACAGTTTAGTTCTGAAGCGACTTTGAGGGGCTTATATATTAGAAACCCCCAAAAAACACCCCATTTTAGAAACTAGACTCCTCAAAGTATTCAAAACAGCATTTAGAAAGTTTATTAACCCTTTAGGTGTTTCACAGGAATTGAAAGCAAATTTCATTTTTTTTGTCAGAAAATCCTTTTTATTCCATTTTTTTCTGTAAAAAATAAGGTTTTACAAGAGAAACGCAACTCAATACCTATTGCTCAGATTGTGCAGTTTTGAGAAATATCCCACATTTGGCCCTAGTGTGGTAATGGACTGAAGCACCGGCCTCCGAAGCAAACGAGCACCTAGTGGATCTTGAGGCCTCCTTTTTATTACGCACCATGTCCGGTTTGAAGAGGTCTTGTAGTGAACAAAACAGTGGAAACCCCCAAAAGTGACCCTATTTGGCAAACGACACCCCTCAAGGAACTTACCGAGGGGTGTGGTGGGCATTTAGATCCCACAGGTTTTTTGCTGCATTTTGTGGAATTAGGCTATGCAATTAAAAATCACATTCTCCGATAAAAGGTACGAATTTTTAAATTTGACAAGGAATAAAGGAGAAAAAGCTCCAGTATTTGTAAAGTAATTTCTTCCGATTACGGCAATACCCCACATGTGGCCATACTCTGCTGGATGGACAAACGGCAGACCTCAGAAAGGCAGGAGCGCTATTTTGCATGTAGATTTTGCTGGATTGGTTTCTGGACGCCATGTCGCATTTGCAGAGCTTCTGAGGTACCAGAACAGGGGAAACCACTTAAAAGTGACCCCATTTTGGAAGCTAGACCCCTTGAGGAATTCATTGTAGTTTTCATGGGGTGCATGCAACTTTTTGATCAGTTTTTATTCTAGAGGCGTGGTGACTAAAAAACAGCAATTCTATTGTTTTTTATCCCTTTTTTTTTGCAGTGTTCACCGTGCGCTATAGATTACATATTCACTTTATTCTGCGGGGCGATACGATTACGGCGATACCATATGTTTATAGTTTTTTTTATGTCTTATGTCGTTTTCACAATAAAATACATTTTTATAAAAAATCATTTACTTTTTGTGTTGCCATATTCATGTTACGTACGCCGCGATACCAATTATGAATAGTTTATTTGTTTATTTAATTTTTATTAATAATAAAGGACTGATCAGGGAAAAAAGGGGGATTTTTACTTTATTACTTTTATTTTATTTTTTTTACTTTTTTACTTTGTCCCACTAAGGGACTTGAGGGCAGATGGCCTTGATCGCTATTCTAATACACTGCACTACATGCGTAGTGAAACATATTAGGGCTTCCACAGATGGCATAGCCGGACGCCATTATTAGGCCTCAGGTTGCCATATCAACCATCGCCGCCCGCTATCATGTAGAGGGCTGTCGATGGTAGTTTAACCCCTAAGAAGCCGCAATCGCTATTGAACGTGGCTTCTATGGGGTTAATCAGCGGGGGCACCGCGATCGGTCCCCGCTGAAGGAGCTGCGGCAACTGCTGTACAAGACAGCAGTTGTCACAGCTCCTGTATGTGTCGGGAGGACGGCCAAAATGGCCGTTCCTCCCGTGACGTACTATTAGGTCATGGAGCGCGAATGATGCAGTTACCATGACCTAATAGTAGGTCCAGGAGCGGAAACGGGTTAAAGAAATTTTGCATGCAAATTTAAATGGGGATTATATAGGTATATAACTTTTCATCCCTCTAAATCAACTCTATGGCTTTGTTCACATGTTGTGGTCAAAGCACATTTTTTTTTCACAATTTAAAAAAAATTGTGGCATAACCACTTTATTTTGCTGGGGTTCTGCAAAAATTGCGACCGACAAAAACTCAAATTGACCGCAATATGTAAACACAGCCTGACCCCAATAATTGAAAATACCTAAACCTAATCTTATTCTTAAGGCTGGGTTCACACGACCATGTTACGTCCGTAATGTACGGAACGTATTTCGGCCGGAAGACCCGGACCGAACACAGTGCAGAGAGCCGGGCTCCTTGCATCATAGTGATGTACGACGCTAGGAGTCCCTGCCTCTGCGTGGAACTACTGTCCCGTACTGTAATCATGATTACAGTACGGGACAGTTGTCCTGCAGTGAGGCAGGGACTCCTAGCATCGTACATCACTATGATGCTAGGAGCCCGGCTCCCTGCACTGTGTTCGGTCCGGGTCTTCCGGCCGAAATACGTTCCGTACATTACGGACGTAACATGGTCGTGTGAACCCAGCCTTAACCCCTTGGAGACACAGTGTAAAGGATCTGCCAGACACAACTTCTGTGTCGACGCCCATAGGTAATCAGTCTGCACCTGCTTCTATGTCTGTGAGACTGACTCCATCTTCCACCACCCAGGATGGCAGGCTTAGGAGTGGGAGAGCCTATTACAGCCTGGCCAGACGGAGCTAGCTCCCGCCCTCTGTTTATTTATACCTGCCTTTCCTGTTCCTCCTTTGCTTGTGATTCTTCTCTGTTGGTTTCCTGGCCCTGCTGCAGCTTCTTGAACTACTGATCCTCTGCTTGTGATTGACCGTGGCTTTACTGACCACTCTTCTGCTCTGCGTTTTTGTACCTCGCTCATCTCCTGGTTTGACTCGGCTCGTTCACTTCGCTTGTTGCTCACGGTGTCCCCGTGGGCAACTTCCCCATTTCCCTGTCTTCTTTGTACCCTTGTCTGTTTGTCTGTCGTGCACCTATTGAGTGTAGGGACCGTCGCCCAGTTGTTCCCCGTCGCCTAGGGCGGGTCGTTGCAAGTAGGCAGGGACTGAGTGGCGGGTAGATTAGGGCTCACCTGTCTGTCTCCCTACCCCGACATTACACACAGCCCATTTTTCCAAATCTGGGGTGTCACTTTATATGATAATAACATTGCAATGCTTTTACCTATCCAAGCGATTCTGAGATTTTCTCGTGACAAATTGTACTTTATGTTAGTGGAAAAATTTGGTCAATAAATTCAGTATTTATTTGTAAAAAAAAACACCAACATTTTCAGAAAATGTACAAAAATTAGCATTTTTGTAAATATATCTGCTTGAAGAACAGATAGTAATACCAGACAAAATAGTTACTATATATAATTTCACATATGTCTACTTTATGTTTGCATGGTTTTGTGGCTTTTATTTTACTAGGACGTTAGGAGGCTTGTAACTTTAGCAGCAGTTTCTCATATTTTAAAGAAAATTTCCAAAACCTATTTTCTTAGGGACTAGAACAGTTCTGAAGTGGCTACCCCCCATAAGTCACCCCATTTCAAAAACGGCACACCTCAATATATTCAAAACAGCATTTAGAACGTTTCTTAACCTTTTAGGTGTTTCACAGAAATTACAGCAAAGTGGAGGTGAAATTTACAAATTAAATTTTTTTAGAAAATCAAATTTTTTCTGTAACACAGAAAGTTTTAATAGAGAAACACGAATCGATATTTATTGCCCAGGGTTTGCAGTTTATAGAAATATCACAAATGTGGCCCTAATGTGCTACATGACTGAAATACTGACCTCAAAATCAAAGGAGTGGATTTTGGGGCCTCCTTTTTATTAGAATATATTTTAGGCACTATATCAGGTTTGAAGAGGTCTTGTGGTGCCAAAACATAGAAAACACTGCCAAAAAGAGACCATTTTGAAAACTACACCCCCAAGAAATGTGTCTAAGGTAATTTTACCCCACAGTTATTTTGCTAAATATATTGAAATTAGGCTGTGAAAATAAAAAACTAAATTTTTCTCAATAAATGAGAAAAAGCACCCCAACATTTGTAAATAAATTTCTCAAGGCAATACCCGATATATTCTCATTAACTGCTCCTTGGACACACAGCAGAGCTCAGAAAGGATGGTGCACCATTTGGCTTTTGGAGCTCAAATTTTGCTCTAATGGTTTTTGGGTGCCATTTCACATTTCCAAAGCCCCTGAGGGGCCAAAACAGCGGAGACACCCAAAAAGATACTCCGTTTGAAATTTTGCTGGAATATTTTTTGAGTGCAATGTTGCATTTGCAAAGCCCCTGAGGGACCAAAACAGTGAAAATCCACAAAAGTGACCCCATTTGGAAAACTACACCCCTCAAGGAATCTATCTAGGGGTATAGTGGATATTTAGACCCCACAGGTCTTTTGCAGAATTTATTGGAATTAGGCCATGAAAATCTACATTTTTTTCCCACTAAATTGTGACATTTTTCATTTTTACAAGGGATAAAGGAGAAAAAGAACCCCAACATTCGTAAATCAATATCTCCCGAGTATGGCAATACCCAATATGTGGTTTTAAACGGCTGTTTTGACACATGGTCCAGAAAGGCCGGAGCGCTATTTTGCATGCAGATTTTGCAGGTTTTCTTTTTAGGCACCATGTCGCATTTGCAGAACCCTTGAGGTACCAGTACAGTAGAAATACTTGAGAAGTGACTCAATTCTGCAAACGACACCTCTCATGACATTCATCTACGAGTGTAGTAAGCATTTTGACCCCACAGGTGTTTCATAGATTTTATTAGAATTAGGAAGTAAAAATTTAACATTTTATTTTTTCGAAAAATATCTAGATTTAACCCACAATTTTTCCTTTTCGCAAGGGGTAATGGAAGAAAAAACACCCCAAAATTAGTTACAAAATTTTTCCTGTGTACGGCAATTCCCTATATGTGGTCGTAAACTGCTGTTTGAACACATGACAGGGCTCAGAAAGGAAGGCGCACACTTTGGCATTTGGAGCTCAGATTTTGCTGGATTGCTGTTCGAGCACCATGCCACATTTGAAAAGCCCCTGAGGTACCAGAGTACAGTGGAAACCCCCAAGAAGTGACCCCATTTTGGAAGCTACACCCCTCAAGGCATTTATTATTTGCCTGGACATATTATAAGGCAAATAAGACCATGCGCATTTGAGTCCTATTTGGTAATTTTCACAGCATTGGCCCACAATTGCAGGACTCTGAGGTCGAATAGTGAAACAAACCCCCCAGAACTAATGCCACTTTGGAAATACTTTCGCGCACCATGACCTGCCATGACATCTTGGTGCAGGGGGTGATGTATGGAGCACGCTCCATACGCTACGGGTGTCGGCTGTGTTTTACAGCTGACACCCGGGACTAACGGCTAGGAACAGCGATCGCACTGTTCCTGGCCATTTAACCCCTCAAATGCTGCGGTTGATCGCGACCACAGCATCTGATATGTTAAAAAGAGCGGCCCCACAACGCAATCGTGGAGTGCGGATGCAGCCCAGGGACCTAATGAAGGCCCCCAGGACTGCCTTTACTCTGCTTCTGTTAATCTATGTTTGACTGTGGCAGGGCTTAATAGAAGCCTGTAAAAATAACTATACACTGCAATACACAAGTATTGCAGTGTAATGTACCAGCGATCTAACGTTTTTTTTTCTCTAGCGATTGCTGGTTCAAGAATAATAGAATGTGTAAAAAAGTGAAATAAAGTTTTTAGTAGTAAAAAAAATTAATAAAATATTAAAAGTTAAAAAAAATTACTTTTCCCATTTTTCCTCTAAAGTAATGTAAAAAATAAAAAAAGTAAATAAAATTGGTAACGCTGCATCCGTAAAAGTCTGAACTATTACAATATAGCGTTATTTAATGCGCACAGGGAACGCCGTAAAAATTTAAAATTTAAACCGCCAAAATTGCTGTTTTTTTGGTCAACTTAGCTCTAAAAAAATGTAGTAAAAAGGGATCAAGAAGTTGTATGTACCAATAAAAACTACAGCTCGTCCCGCAACAAATAAGCCCTCACACCGCTCAATCCACAGAAAAATAAAAAAGCTATGGCTCTCAGAACGTGGTGAAACAAAACAATTATTTATTTTTAAAAAAAAATTTTTTTTTTTTTTAAAAGTAGTAAAATATAAAACAACCTATATAAATTTGGTATCACCGTAATCGTATTGCACCACAGAATAAATGTAAGTTAGTATTTTTACCGCACGGTGAAAGCTGTAAAAACGAAACCCAAAAAACAATGGAGGAATCACAGTTTTTTCCAATCTGAGCCCGCAAATAATTTTTTTCCAAAATGCTACCAATAGAAACTACAACTCCTCCCGCAAAAAACAAGCCATCCCACCGCTCTATTGATGGAAAAAGAAAAAAGTTATGGCTCTTGGAAGGCGGGGAGTGAAAAACAAAAATCAAACAATGTCTCAGTCCTGAAGGGGTAAAGGAGTGTAGGGAGCATTTTGTCACCACATGTTTTTTTATTAGAAATTAATGCACAACGGATGGTGCAAATTTTTTCCACAGACGTAATTTCAGTGCCCAATATGTGGTGCCCAATATGTGGTGCCCAGCTTGTGCCACTACTAAAATCCAGCTCTCTAATTATTACGTCATGTTTCCTGGCTTTAGATACACCCTACATGTGGCTCTAATCTTTTGCCTGGGCATACGAGAGGGTTCAGGAGTGAAAGAGCACCATGTGCAGTTCAGGTCATTTTAAAGATTTATTATGGGTAAAAAGGCGTTTTTGGTTTATGTAACTTGAAACTTTATTTTTTTTCAACATTTTTATTAACTTTTTTTTTTGGTCCCACTAGGGGACATGGAGTCCTGAATCCCTGATCGCTATTCTAATACGTAGTGCAGTGTATTAGAGCTGTCAGTCATACACTGACAGCAAGCCTATTAGGGTCTGCATCTGGGCGGGGCCTAATAGGCTTCCGTACTTGGCAGCCAGGAGGCTATTGTTCGGCCTCCAGTTGCCCTATACAATTTTTTTTTTGTGGAACTAGTTGGAAAGAATCATTTATGGCAGCCGTCAGTGTTATGACTGTGTAACGAGTATCGCTAGAGAAGCGGTCAGTGGATTTTACGCTAAAGATCTGGTGCGGACAGGATAGAGACGGTATAAAATGTATAAATGTTATTAATGTTTTCGTACGTGTTTGGTTCGTCTTACTTGTCGGCTTGATCTGGACGTTCTGGTAAACGTCCGAGTCGTGGAGTCAATTAGGCCAGAGGGGCGATACATGAGCTACTGTCCATCTTCTCACTTATTTCTGGAAAAAAAAAAAAGAGAACCCCCCCCCCCCCATATGCGACAATCAGAAAGCAAGCATGAAGAACAGATCATCTAAAAAAAAAATGTATAAAAATGATATGTACCCCAAAATAGTGCCAATAAAATCTACTACTCATCCCGCAAACAGCAAGCCCTCAAACATCTACATTAATGTCAAAATAAAAGCGTTGACTTTGTGACGATGACAACGAATAAATAAGGTTTTTTCACGCTTAAGTCGATATTTATATATTTTAACAATAAAAAGCGTTTTACCTCTTCTGTCTTCATTAAATACAATGTTCTGAGGGAGTGGGGAAAAAACCTAGAATGGCACAGAAAATGTGGATTAAAGATAATAAGTTTTGTTTCTAGTCTGAAATGACTAGAAATGAAGAAGATTCGTGAGAAATACAAATATGAACCATGAGAATAGCATTGCTAGGAACAAGGCTGTGACTACTCGCTGCGCGCTGCCATTTTCCCCAGCGTCACTACGTTCTACGCACGTTACGTTATCACAGAGTACGCGTTTCTTTTTTTTTATTTTGCCAGACAAGAACCCGGCATGTGACGTAAAACGTGAAGACGTCATCGCGTAACGAGGAAGGCGCCGGAAGTGGATCTCTGAAAGCGGTTTTTGGCGCCGGAAGTGAGTCTCTGAGAGAATTTCTGTCCGCTGGACGCGAGGATTCCCCTGCAGCTTCGAAACTGGAGAAAATGGCGGTAGAGTCGCGGGTGACGCAGGAGGAGATTAAGAAAGAACCGGAGAAACCTATCGACCGGGAAAAGGTAATGATACCGTGTAGCTGGGTTACGAGGCCGAGAAAGGAGCCGTCCGCAGATGTGTAGTGAACATGGAGGCTAATCCTTAGGGGCATAGGATTCATTAGTAAAGGGGCTGGCCTGAGGTGATCACCGCTTTCCACATGCTACAGAGCGACTGCTAAGATAACGTCTGTCGTCCATTGAAATGAATGAACGCGGCAATGCTTCACTTCAGCTCCAGGATCTCCCGCTCTCCGCAGTCACACAGTCGGTGATCAGCATGTAGTCCTGCACACAGTCCTAGTCCAGACTGGACAGTCCCTTCATACGAAGTCGGTGGCAGGAGCTCCTATAGAAGTGACGTGATCCGCGAAGATCCTTGTAGCTCCTAGATCATAAACCGTCTCTGCAGTATGAAGAGGGGGCAGAGCGGAGGCACTACAAGTATCAGCACTGGGTGTCCTTGTATTACATGTGATGCTACATTTACACAGACTGCAGAGGGCCCCTGAGCAAGGAATGTGCCTGGGCCCCCATAACCTAACCACTGTTTCTATTGACCACGGCGTCTAAAGGGTTAAACCAGTGGGATTCTGCTTGCTACAGTGAAGTGTGCTTTATCATACAGTGGACACCCCGTTATATGGTCAGACTCAGCCTGTGAGCCCCCTCCATACTTATCCTACCCATCTATGATGTACGTATATGTCAAACGGGAAGGGGTTAATTAAATTATGGGTGAAATGGATAAGACCCTGAATAAGGCCTCATTCACACGGCAGGGTTTCCCGGCCGGGTGCCGGCCGTTCATAAGTCGGCCGGCACCCGGCTGCAGTAGGAATAATAGACCCCTAATGGGGCTATCCACACGACCGATTTTTTTGACGGCCGGGAAAACCGCCTGTCAAAAAATAGGACATGCTCTATTTTCGCCCGGGTACCCGGCCGCCCGGCTCCCATAGAAGTCTATGGGGCCGGGTAATACCCGGCCATCACCGGGATGTGTCCCGAGTGATGGCCGGGTTTTCCAGAGCCTGCGCTCTATCTCCTCCTCCTCACAGCGCAGAGTGCATGTGAGGAGGAGGAGGAGGAGTTGATGCCATTCTGACGAATGGCATCGCTGTACACTGTGTTGCAGGGCCGGGGTGTACAGCAGGTGGAAGGGAGCGCTGCGCTGGCTCCCTTCTCCTGCTTGTTTTAAAAGCGCCCTGGCCCGGCGACACCTTTGATGGCGCCGCTAGCACCTGCAGCAGCTGCTGCTACTACTGTAGCGACGCCACTATAGCAGAGCAGGGAGATATCTCCCCGCTCTGCTATGTGCTAGTGTTCGGGTACATCTTGCCACGTATACTTATCTAATCCTACTATTGCTTCATCACAATTATGTACACAACTCTATAGTCTATATTTTATTAAAGAAAGAAAATTATTATAAACATTAACTTCTGTCCACTCCATCCTTCACACTAGCCGCACTTTAGCTCCTTGAAGGAGCGGAATCCCCGTGTGTTCTGGGATTCCGCTCCTGGACAGAGCGCTTGATGTCTCTGTCCATATCTGGGCAGTGACATCAGGGGAAACTCCTGAAGCGGAATCCCCGAACACATGGGGATTCCCCTTCAGGAGTTGCCGCTGATGTCACTGTCCGGATCGGCCCCGCACGGATGCATAACTTTATGCAAACCGGCCGGGCAGAATGGCCGATTTTACCGGCCGGCACTCTGGCTCGGACGCGACCCGGTCGTGTGAATCCCGCCTTAGTGTATTGGTGTGGGTGGCACCTCATACCGCGCTTGAGGCCACCACAGTGAGTGAAAACTTTATAGGGGTTTGCCCATCTTGCACATTTATGGCATATCCAGAGGATGTCTGATCGAGGAGTGTCCCATCTCTAGAATTGGGCCCCCTAACCTAGCTTACTTGGCTCCCGCTGCTTCCCGGCCCCATCCTGGAAAGGTGGTCGGGAGTTACGGAAACAGCCTAGCTCACTGAGCACTCGGCTGTTTCCGTAACTCCCGACCACCTAACCAGGAAGTGGCCGAGAGGCAGCGGGAGCCAAGTAAGCTAGGTTAGGGGGCCCCGTTCTAGCGAGAGGTGCGAGTCCTAGAGGTAGGACCTGCATCTATCTGACATTTATGGCATATCCTTTTGGGTATGCCATAAATGTCCAAAGGGGGAAAACCCCTTTAAACATTCTAATCCTTATTGTCGTTTCTCCAGACTTGTCCTCTTCTGCTAAGAGTTTTTACTACAAACAACGGGAGACATCACCGAATGGATGAATTCTTTCGGGGAAATGTCCCATCCAGTGAATTACAGATCTATACCTGGTAAGTAATTAGAGTTCTCTGAAACATGGGGTCAAGGCATTGTTTAATGACATTAAAGGGGTTTTACCACTAAAGAAAGTGGCTGTATATTTGTAGGAGGCTGTTTGACTACTGGGCCTACCACCGATCCTCACAATGAAGAGAACACCTCACTAGTTAAGTGCTGTGGCCCCTGCACAGTCATTCCCTGCGCAATGAAGCTCCTGACCACCCCTGTGTGCAGAGACCTAGAGCGCTGCCACATTCACTTGAATAGAGTGTGCCACACTTTCCTGCACAGTGGCTGGCTGGGATTGGCAGGGGATCCAGAGCAATATGCCATAATATTACTAGATATGAATACTACAAGATATGTTTACGCCCTTATACATGAGAAACTATTGCCCTAGTCTTCTCTATAAAGATGTATAACCAGGTCAGCCCAGCATACATGTTTAGTGCTTGTTCACATGTATCGGAATTGCTGCAGAAATTCCTCTGGAAAACTGCACAATTTCCTGCGTTTTTACTGCAGAAAATGGTGTGGATTTTGCTTCTTTTTCCTCACTGTTGGGAGATGGTGACATTTCCTCTGAAAAACACATCAATTCTGTCTACTTTGTACAAAAAAATACACGCCGCAGGTCAATTTTCAGGTCGGACTTTTTACGCAGCGTGTGGGTGAGATTTGTTAAATATCACCCACTTTGCTGCTACTGTATACTGCATATTTTCCATCCGCAATTCCGCTACGTTTGGACAAGCCCTTACAGCCATAAAGGGAGACAAGCTGTATATATTAAGAAATTGTCAAAATATCAACTATATATTTTAGGAGTTTTTCAGTGGCCCAGGCAGCAACCCAAATATAAAATGTGGGACTGCTGAGTGCTTAGCAGACCAATGAGCAAGTAATGTAAATTGATGTAGCGCTGGCTGCTGACAGACACTGAGGGGTGTTATTTCATGTAGTCGGACTCCTTAGTACTGCAGGAGAACAATATCTTGAAGATTTACATCCTTTTCCAAAATTGTATACGTACAACATATGATTTGTATTTTCCCATTTTTCGGTAGGATGGATGCTACTCTGAAAGAGCTGACCAGCTTGGTGAAAGAAGTCTACCCAGAGGCCCGTAAAAAGGGAACGCACTTTAACTTCGCTATTGTTTATCCAGACCCCAAACGACCAAACTACAGGTATGTGAACATTTAGAAATAGGTTTCTTTCATTAGAAATGTGTCCTTGTGCAATTGTTGGTAAATCAGGGGACGATATCGGACACTGCCGTACATAGCTTATTATTTGCAAATCTATCTGGTGAAACGCTAGTTTTTACGAAGCATTCTGTTTCCCACGTAAGGGCAGGAAAACACTAGGCAGATACGCTGCGGAAAACGACACAGCGTATCTGCCATGGGAGGTTCAGGGAATTCTGCCCAAAGAAAACGCACCAAATAGTGAAATTTTTCAGGCAGCATGTTTGATGCAGAAATACTGCTGCAATAAAATAAAATGATACTTATCCCGTAGTCATGGTGACGCATCCCTCTCTTCTGAGCATAGCCCGGCCTCCTGGGGTAATGCTGTAGTCCATGTGCTTGCTGCAGCAGTCACATGGGGTAAAACGTCATCCCAGGAGGTAGGGCAGCGCTCACAAGAGAGGATGGCCTCACCAACGAAATCGCACCGCAGGTCAATTAACTTTTTCGCTGTTTTTTTTTTTTTCCCGCAGCCTGGACATGCGATTTTCAAAATCTCATCCACTTTGCTGCTACTGTAAATGCTGCGGAATTTACGCACAGAATTCCCTTGCGGAAATTTTTCAGTGTTTACGCTGCGTGGGAACCCGGCCTTAAGGCCCCATGCATCCGTACATACGGATCTGCAAAAAGAAAACCACAGATGATGTGCAACATCTGCAAACCTGGTGTCTCCTAGCAACGCTTCCGTAATTACGGACGGTTACAGCTGTACATCCGTAGCCATCTGTAATTACAGAAGCGCCCATAGACATCTATGGGGAGTCCGTGATGTAACTATGGACAAGAACATGACATGTTCTATATTTTATGGATCATTTCTACGGAACGGACACATCTGTAAAAATACTGAAAGGTGTCCGTAGCCCATAGAAATCAGTGGGTCCGTAATTACGGATGAAAAATAAGATTGTGTGCATGGGGCCTAACTAATAATAAAAATTAAAAGCTAGAGGCATGTAGTCTCATGCTGAAAAACTAGTCTGCTTTTGTTTGGTCATTAACCCCCCCCTAAACATACCCCTGTTCTGAGGGGCTAGTGTGTGTCAAAAGGGGGATACAGATGGGGCCCCAGCTCTCTGACCCCCATCCTCCATGTCACAATATGTTTTGGAAAATTACTACTTTAAAATACGTGCTAATATCAAGTAACTGCTTATTTATGTTTGAGTCAAGTGTGCCATTAAATACTAATTGTCTTGGTTGTTATTACAGGGTAAAGGAAATCGGCAGTACTATATCGGGGAGAAAGGGATCCGATGATGCAATGACGCTACAATCGCAGAGGTTCCAAATTGGAGATTACCTAGACATCGCAATAACACCACCCAACAGAGTTCCGCCTCCATCTGGCCGGATGAGACCCTACTGATTTGTTAGCTTTTGCTTAGACTTTTTTGTGTTGTTTTCACAGATCACTGCTATTTTAGTGTACCCTCCCCAACTCTGCATCTACTTGTCATTTACTTTTTCAATCCGTTTTAATCTCTATAAAGTTGTTTTGTTTAACAATTGAACAATGGTTTTTTTGTATTTGTATACAGAAAAAAAATCCTGTCTGGTTTTGTCCGTTTATCAGTAAAACCTTAGGCCACACAGTGTAGTTAAAGGATACCCATGAAAATAATGCAAACAAGGAGTCGATCCTATGAGGAGGGGGAGTATAGGTGAAAGCTTTCGAAGTTGTTTTTTTTTTGTTTTTTTTTCAATCCCCCAATTTTGACTTTAAAAATATATTCTGCGAAACATGCAGAATAGTGTAAACAAGGTCTTGCATTTTTTAGTAGTTTGAGTAGGCACTTTTATTTCCATTAACCCTAGTCGAGAGCTGTCAAGACGATACAACACATTTATTCATTAGGCAGCTTTCAGAGGGCTTGTAATGCCTGAACTGACCTTAGATCACCATAACATCTGATCGCTGGTTCCAGCTGCAAAACAGGTTGTCAAGTGACAACTGCTTTAAATACTTCAAGGATATGTAAACCGTTTTGTTTATAAAAAAAAAAAGGTTCAATGTATTATGGTGTTAAAAACCAATTCCAACGTTGCATTAATATATTTTTTTTACCTTTTGTGATACAGCTTCTCTGTATCCAGGATACAGAGAAGCTGTATCTTGTGCGAAACCCGAATCAGTCAGGTCAGCGGGACTGACTGCTTCAGTAAAGCAGGATCCATCGATCACCAGGTGGATCTTGCGTGTCAGAGACCTGCATGATCCTCTATCACTGAAGCAGTCAGCGCTGCTGAAAGATGCAGCTTCTATCTCAAAGCAAATGTCTTTTGTTTTTTTTTAATTTGCCAAAAACAAATTCAGAAGTTGCACTAAACACCATAATACATTGTTTTATTAAAAAACAAAGGTTTACATGGCCTTTAAGTGTCATCGTGAAATAGAGTACTGTGTGGCACAACCGATCAGTAACTGAGAGATTTGCTTAGTGTTAATCAGTTCCTTTAACAGCCTATCGTAAATGTTCATTATGTGCCACCATTGTTTTTTTTATACATGAAAACGGGACAGGTTACAAGCAATTTTTTTGCATTACCCAGCTTTTTTTTCTAGAGTTCTTAGTTCATAAAGGCAGCTAAGAAAAATGAGCCAATGTTTAAAATCTTTATGGGAATGTTTTTAGGAGGGGATTGTAACTGAGAGATCCACTGTTCTATGTGGAAATAGGTTCATCTTTGATATTTTTTTTTTAAATAATGTAACTTAAAGTATAGACAACTGGGGTACAATCTCAAAGGCTTCTAAAAGCAGACCTACTGTCATGGGTTAGCAAATGGTTAAAATATCACTTCATGATGGAAATTGTATAACCCAGTGTTTGTCCTCTGAGTGGCTAGGGTAGTGGTGGTCCACCACATGCCATCACTAACCGCTGTGCTTAGGTACTGAGTAGTATTTGAGAACCTCTGGTCTCCCCTCCCCCTTGCTTCTTAGCGCTGTTCTGTTAATCTTTAAGTTTACTTATCTATGAAATAAATTCTTGTGTGATCTGTTTTCAGCAGTCTTTACTTTTAGCTGCTCTCAGCAGTTGAGCACATCATTGCAGGTTCACATCTTACACGGTGCCGTGGGGTATACCAAGGCTTTGGTGTGACAGCACGCAAGGGATTTGTAGGCAGCCTATTATAATTTGTCTAATTAAAGGGAATGTGTTGCTCGAATTTTTTTTTTTCAGTTAAACAATTAGTATTTGAGTGGTTACATTGTTTTTTCTTTTTTTTCACAAGTCAGGAAATATTATAAATTAGATTCTAATTTATAACATTTCCATGTGCTGGCCACTAGAGGGAGATAATCACTGTGGTAAAGCAACCTCATTGATTTATGCTGCAAATTTGGGGTGGACACCCTCCTCTAGTGTCCTCACACAATCCCCCCTCCCTTATTCTGGCTAGTGCCAGGAGAAGGAAGGGTATGAATGTCTTCAAACCTCCTACACTGTGTGCTGCCATTTTCTGAGTGACTGCACAGCGCTAGGAGGATTAGATACAGTGCTCAGCAGACAGTATCTCATGAACATAAATTACCTGCTCCTGCCTCCACCTCCTCCTCTGCTGGTCTACGCTCCTATTCCTTGCGCCTTCGCTTCGTTGAACATATGGCTGGGAGTCGTCATCTTACTGTCTGGCAGCGGCTTCTGGTCCACATGAAAATGGCGCTGTATTTCGGTCTACGAACGAGCTTCATTTTGGTCTGTGTGGGAGCGGCGCATGCGAAGTGCCCACAGACTGCGTACACTTCTGAGAATGGAACGGTTTGCGGTCTCTATGGGGTTGTATGTGCTGTATAGCATTGCTGTATGTCGTTAATCAACAGAGAGATGAAAAAAAATGGCAGCCCCCATAGAGAAGTGTGAATACAGTAAAGTATTTTTACTTTTGTTTATTTTATTAAAAGCAATAAAATAAATAAATCATGACACCTTCCCTTTATGTTCAGTTGGGCCTGGTTTGCTGGTATCTTTTCTGCATAGAATAACGTAGTGCTGGTCTCTGTTCCTGTCAGACTTCTCATACCATTGTAATAGCCCTGGATATAAAGAGGAGCAAGAGACCAGTGTATCAGCAGAAGCAACCTGTTAAAAATGGGCTGAACAGAGTGTTGCAGGGCCTCGCCTAGACAAGCGTATTTTGACCATGTTTAGTAAGATCCATAATCCATTGTGTTAAAATGGAAAACAAATGCATTTTGGCATATGCTTTTTTTTCTCCATTCTGCATCTTCAGTTACAGCACGTTTTATTGCATTACATATCGTGGATGTGTAAATTATGCCGTTTGCCTCTTATTGAATTTAGCATAAATTTCATGCATTTTTAGTGGTCTCTTTTTTGCCATCGCTTTGTAAAACTTCAGCGAGTTTTAGAAACTAGGAAGTAATAAACTGATGAAAATGTCAATATTAAAACGCACGTACATATGGACAAAAAGTGGCGTAGTTGATGTCCGTATAGTGGTCGGTTTTACTTCTGCATTTAACTACGCGTGTCTGAATGAGGCCTAACACGTAAGCTGCTGCTCACTGGCCGATTGTATGTAACTTCCTGTTAAGAGCGCGGTGTAAAGTTTTAGAAAACACTTGAGTCTGACATCGTAAGGGGTATGGAAAACGCCACAGAAAATCTGACCCAGATACCACAGGGAATTCAGAATGAGGCATCACCACGGGAATGCCAGGGGACTTATTTTAAAGTGAACTCGCAGCAAAAAAACACAACACTGCTATTCGTGGCAGAAATTCACTTCCCTATTGCGTTCTATGGGGATAGTACACAATAGATATGCAACCATTCTGCAGCATAAACTGATTAAATAAAAAAATCTGCAGTGTAGGTCAATTTCTGTACAGACGTTTGCTGCACTGTGTGAAATCTTATCTGCTTTGCTGCGACTAATACGCTGTGGATGTGGATTTTCCGTTGAAATCCACAGCAATTCTGCTACATGTGGATAGAGCCTTGAGGGCGGCTAAAACACTGACGGTTGCTCTGCTCACAGCCAGCCAGGGAAAGTCTAGCTACACACAGGAGTAATTTATACTAGCTGTAGCATAGCTGCACATTATATGCCCACACTGCTAGGTCAGTCGGTAGGGCTGCGGGACACACAGTCATTCTGACCAAAGTGTAGGAATTGCTATCCCTTTGCACATAAAATTGAAGTAGGGACATGGGTGTTTTTTTTTTTTCATGATGCCATAAGTGCTGACACTGGTTGTTACATCCTATCCCCGATTACTGTAAGAAGAGCAACTCTGGAAAACAGTCTGTACAGATCTTCAATTATTCGTGCAGAGCAAGAACTGAAACGTTTGTGAGCATGTGAAGTTTATTTGTGCAAAAAGTAACTTCAAACAAGGATGCTGGCTTGGAAAATATTTACAAAATACTCATAAGTTAATACTAGACTGATTTTCCTTTAAGGCCTCAAGCACACGAACGTAAAAACGCCTGTAATTACGGGCCCATAGACTTCTATTGGCCACGGGTACCTTCCCGTATGCGTACAGGAAGGTGCCCGTGCCGTTGAAAAATATGGACCATGTCCTATTTCAGGCCGTAATAACGGCACGGACAGGCCCATAGAAGTCTATGGGGCTCTCGTAACTACAGGAGCGTTGCTAGGCGTCGTTAGGGGATAGTCACTGTCCAGGGTGCTGAAAGAGTTAACTGATCGGCAGTAACTTTCAACACCCGGGACAGTGACTACTGCTGGAGTTAATAGTATTAAAAGTTAACTTACCTGCTTCTTCCTCCAGTCCGACCTCCCGGGATGACGTTTTATCCCATGTGACCGCTGCAGCCAATCACAGGCTGCAGCGGTCACATGGACTGCCGCGTCATCCAGGGATTTCGGACTGGATGCCAAGAGGTAAGCATCACCAAGACAACGGTACGTATGAACTTCTTTTACTTTCAATCGCTGCGGAAACTCTGCCCGGAAGGGCTGTGCCTTCTCTCTTTCCAGCACTGATAGAGACAAGGGGCTGCCGATTAGTGCAGAGAAAACAGGTCCGTAAGTACGGGTGGAATACTGGGGACACCGGACCCGTATTTACGGGGCACGGGTCCATAAATACTGGTGGAATACGCCAGAAAGAAAAAAATAAGTTTGTGTGCATGAGGCCTTAGGGTCAGTTCACACTGAGTTGGAAAATGTGCCAAAAAAGCCTCCCATTGATTTCAATAGGAGGCGGTTTCTTCCCGTGAGGCTTTTTTGGCACGTTTTCCGCATCAAAGAAGTGTGAACAGGGCCAAAATTTGTCACCAAATTTTACAATACATTTTTTTTTTAATAGATCTTAGCCCTGACGTACTTCTTTAAGGAAGAATTACGCTGCCATTCTGCAGTGGATTTTCAAAGTTTTTCTGCCTGATATGAACATGAGCATTTTATGAGACCAAGTATATGCATGATGTCATCTCAATCTCCAACCTACTAACAGCTGACCAGCTCCTGTCACTGTTCCTCCTCCCCGCACCATGCTGACATCTCACACATGCTCAGTACAAGCTGCACTTTTCCTTGCTCCTTAGTGAGAGAGCCAGTCTATTATCTATTACAATTTCTCACTCCATTAGCTACTTTCTTTTAGTGCAGAGCCAGGGAGACTGAAGCTTGTACTGAGCATGTGCGACATTTCAGCACCGTGCGGGGAGGAGGGACAGAAACGTGAAAGATCGAGGTGGGTAGAGATTGAGATAACATCATACATATACCTGGTCTCATTTTGCTCGTTTTAACATCAGGCAGGAAAACTTTGAGAAAGAATTATACAGCTATTCTTACACGGATTTTGAAAGTAAGTACACCAGCTTCATCAGGGCTAAGAGGTCTGTTTAATAATGTATGTCGTTTGTGTTGTGAAATCTGGTAACAGATCCTCTTTAAAAAGAGATTCTGTCAACTCTGAAGACCCCATAAAACTACAGTAATCCATAAATGTCTTACAATTTTTATCTTTCAACTTACTTGCCTTCCCCTGGTGTAAGCCTGCAAACATACAATATACTGCAAGCGGAGGCATCGAAAGTACTACTAAGCTCGGCGATATAATGGAGAGGACATCTTAGGCTCGTCATCCCCATGCGGCGCACGGCCCGTTAGTGGGCTTACACCAGGGGAACGCAAGCGAGTAAAAATTCTAGATTCTGAATTAGCATCTTTTAAGCTATTGTAGTTTAGGGAGGGAGGTTGAGGTGACAGATTCTCGGCTAGCAAATGGCAGACACCACAAGTTAGGGATAGGGTAAAGGAATAGGTACATATCAATGTTGACTATCTTAGGGCTTGTATCACTTCGCTCTGCTTGTCTTCATCATCAAAATAAGCGTTCCTTTTTTACCACGATACAAGCCCTAAGATCTTCAACACATGTTCCTACTCCTTTGCCTGATCACTAACCAGCGTTGTTATCCTAAAATCTCATGTCAGACACCGCTTAGTTATAGATCTGCAGTTGTTCTGCCACCCACATATTTTCAATCCATGTGAAGCAGTAGGAGGAAAATCTGTAGGGGAGATTTTCCTGCTCTTAGTTGGAATCTACCCTCATTTTAGCAAGAAATATATAAACCTTACATGAAGTGAAAATACACTCCAACATGTATACACAAACTGATTCTAACAACCGTATAAACGTGCCTGCCCTCAACTAGATGTACACGCTTAGTTTATTCGCTGAATGGGGAGTCTTGAGTAGAAACAGATTCTTGCGGGGTGCCAAAGAGTCAGGGTCTAAAAAAAAAAAAAAAAATGCAAAATTAGTGAATGATAAACATCAGAGCAATTTCAAACAGACTGAATCCGTAAGGGGGAAACAAAAACACAAAAAAAATCAAGGCTGAAACTGGAGGCCGACGGAGGGACCGGGATGGGACATTAGATCCATAATATGCCTGTGGTACAAGAGACCTGACCTACAGCAGATCGCTGCTATAACGAATGGCTCATTGATTTCAATAGTACTGCGTAATGTTGCAGGAATAGTGAGGTTTTATCAAGTGGTTTTCCTGGGGGTCCTCCTGCTGGAACCTCCCAAGATAAGTTAATTGCGGGGCAGCTGTCTCAGGAAAGAGATTTTCCAAACAGGACAACTCCTTTAACCCCTTGAAGGCCAAGGCATTTTCTTTTTTCACTCCCCAACTTCGCCATTTTTTTATTTTTCCATCAATGGAGTGGTATGAATGCTTGTCTTTTTTGCGAGAGGAGTTGTCGTTTCTATTTAAAGTACCATATAATGTACTGGGAAACTGGAAGAGAGTTCTATGTGGGGTGGAATTGGGAATAACTGCGATTCCTTCATTTTCTTTTGGGTTCTATTTTTAAGTCTTCCACCGTGCGGTAAAAAAGACAACTTTATTTTGCTGGTCAATAGGATTACGGCGATACCAAATTCATCTAGTTTATGTTAATGTTTTACTCCTTTTACAAAGAAAAAAAAAAATTGGCAAAAAAAATAAAAATAAGACGTTATTGTTTATGTTCCCCATGTACGCGTAGAAACGACCCCTCACCGCACACTTACTCCACGCAGCAAAATCAATCATTCCACGCAAGCGGAAAGCAACAGAGCCTCCCATTCTAGATGAATGGTTCTAGGAGGTTGCATTGGTGCAGAGGATGGAGGATCTTATTACCCAAACCCCAGAAGCAATCCCCCCCTACATAAATACATGGCTCCAGTGGAACACTTCGTCTTCTACATACCACACATTGGTGAGCTGATGTGATCAATACCAGATATTTTCCCCCATAGGGCTTGTCCACACAACAGAATTGTTGCAGAAATTTTTTTGCAGCAATTCCATTGAAAATCAAAGGCTTTCCGCTGCGGCAAAAACACACCATTACCGGCGTTTTTTACGGCAGAAAATGTTGCGTAAATTGCGGTGTTTTTCCCAATGTTAGGAGATGGCGACATCTCTGAAAAAAGTAGCAATTTTGAACACTTTCCGCAGCAGGAATTGACATGCTGCGGTCCGAAAAATACGCACCACAGGTCAATTTCGGCTCGAAAATTTTACGCAGCATGTGGATGAGATCTCATCCACTATGCGGCTACCGTATTCTGCTGCGTTTTTTCCTGCCGAGAAAAACGCTGCACTTCTGCAGCATGTGGACAAGCTCTTAAAGTACTTGGCTCCTGGCAACTTTACTCTCATCTTTTGTTGGATCTGCAGCTACCAGATGACCATCTGCCTTTTCTCTATATAGTCGTTGCAAATCAGAGTCCAGATTCGCCATTCCCTTCCTCCTACCCCATCGTCTTTCTTCACCCTCAAAACAGACAATGTTGGTTTCCTCCACCAGCGTCTTCCTGTTTGCTGAGCACTTACTGTACATCGGTAGCATTGGACGGTTCCTACATTTACCCCCTATTCTACGTCCGCTCACTACTCTGGATTGAGATGTTGGACTGTCTTTATATTAGAATCCCCAAGGAACCCTGCCTGTCATCTGAAGCTTTTATTCTTTATTGTATGATCCTGACTTTTCTACATTTGTATTTTGTTTACAAATTCTTTGATAAAATGTAGAATTAGAAAAAAATAATAATTTGTGTCACCATATTCTAAAAGCCATAACTTTTTTTTTTCCATCCATTAAAGAGGCTGTCACCAGATTTTGCAACCCCTATCTGCTATTACAGCAGATCGGCGCTGCAATGTAGATTACAGTAACGTGTTTTTTTTTTTTTTTTTTAAACGAGCATTTTTGGCCAAGTTATGACCATTTTTATATTTATGCAAATGAGGCTTTCTAAAGTACAACTGGGCGTGTTTAAAGTTAAAGTACAAGTGGGCGTGTATTGTGTGTGTACATCTGGGCGTTTTTACTTGTTTTACTAGCTGGGCGTTGTGAATAGAAGTGTATCATGCTGACGAATCAGCATCATCCACTTCTCTTCGCCCACACCCAGCTTCTGGCAGTGCAGACACACAGCGTGTTCTCGAGAGATCACGCTGTGACGTCACTTCCTGCCCCAGGTCCTGCATCGTGTCGGACGAGCGAGGACACATCGGCACCAGGCGACAGAGGCTACATCGACTTACCTGCAAACGCCGATGCTGCTGCAGAATCAAATGTAGCCTCTGGTGCCGATGTGTCCTCGCTCGTCCGACACGATGCAGGACCTGGGGCAGGAAGTGAGTGACGTCACAGCGTGATCTCTCGAGAACACGCTGTGTGTCTGTGCACTGCCAGAAGCTGGGCGTTGTGAAGAGAAGTGGATGATGCTGATTCATCAGAACGCCCAGCTAGTAAAACAAGTAAACACGCCCAGATGTTACAAACACAATACACGCCCAGTTGTACTTTAGAAAGCCTCATTTGCATAAATATAAAAAATGGTCATAACTTGGCCAAAAATGCTTGTTTTAAAAAAAAAACAAAAAACGTTACTCTTATCTACATTGCAGCGCCGATCACCTGCAATAGGAGATAGGGGTTGCAAAATCTGGTGACAGAGCCTCTTTAAGCAATGATGTAAAGCTTACTTTTTTTGCGGGACGGGCTTTGGTTTTTATTGGTACATACGACCTTTTGATCGATTATTATAAAAAAATTTAGCGCAAAGTTGATAAAATAAAACGCCAGAATTGCTGTTTTTTTTCATGGCGTTTACGGGCGAGTTGAATAATCTTAGAGTCGTTTGGAGTTTTACGGACCCGGCGATACGGATTTTATTTTTGACATTACTTTAGAGAAATTTTTTTTTTGTGGGGGGGTGGTGGGGAATTAATATATATTTTTTCCACTACTGAAACTTTATTTTTATTACAACTTATTAGTCCCCCTCTTTGGGCTGTCGGAGGGGGCTATCCTCCTCCAACACCTTACATACCACGTTCACGGTTGACCGCAGCATTTAAGGGTTTGCAGTTCCTGGTTGTTAGTCCAGGGTGTCAGCTGTAATAGACAGCTGACACCCACAGCATATGGAGCGGGCTCAGTACAAGAGCCCACTCCATACTTCTCCCCTTGTACCATGACGTACCGGCACTGTGTCAAGGTTAATTCATACTAGGCATTCCAAATTTAGATATTTATGGCATATCCATAGGATTTGCCATAAATGTTTGATATAGGTGCAGGTCCCAAAGCTTCTATCCAGAACACGACCTGTACCTATATGGAGAAGGCTCTCCCGGCCCGTCTTACCTGGTGCGGCAGCCGCTGGCTGCAGAATCAGGGCTCCGACTATTGGAGGGATGGTCGTGTGGCTCTCTCCATTCTGTTCAATGAGCGCTGCTTGGCTAGTTCCGTAACTCTAATTGAGCAGAATGGAGATAGAAGTGCTAACGCGTGACCCTCTTTTCAATAGTCCTCGCACCAGGCAAAGAGAGGGTCGGGAGACTCCCCTCCTCAATATAGGTGCGGGTCCCAGTGCTAGGACCGCATCCATCAGACATTTATGGCAAATCTTGTGGATAAAGATGAGAAAACCCTTTTAAAAATTCATGTATTACCGCAATTACCCCTTCCCACCTAGTGATAGACACAAACCTATCTGGACTGGTTTCCCCACAAGAGAAAATGATCTGTTAAACCAGGAATTCAATTACTGCAGACGTAGTTTGTACTTATAATAGGGTTTATGTCACAGGTAGGTGGGGGGGGGGGGGGTCACAATAATGATGGGTGACCAGAACGGACATCCCTAAGGCTCACCTGTTCTCTCTATTCTCACCAGGCACGCCGGATGTATTTTTCCATGACGGTTTTGATTGCTTTTCACAATACCGAGATAATATCTAAAACAGAAGGATATGCATTATTTGCAGAGTTTGGGCACCATATGGTTGCGGAGTCAACCAGATCCCCCAGTCTCATGCCACTTCCACCGAAATTTGCAATCCGTGGCAGAAGATGCGGCTATGACTTTGTGGCACTATACATGTTACTATATATTAGCAGTAAACGCTTCACTAACAAGAAAACACAAGAGACACAGCAGTGCAGAAACCTGTGAAATATCCTCCGTGATGCAGGACGTCATATCTGGGCGGGTGGGGGTCCATAACAGGTTTTCATACTCGGATACTTTCAGAGGGGCGGTCAGCTTCAGATTGTGCTGTGGAGAAATAATCATGGGTATGTAACACGTACATAAGAAGAAGGTTCACGGTTTGCTGTTCACATGTCTATTGTTACGCTGCTGAATTCAAAAGCCTCGTAAAAAGAAGTAGCCGGTCACTTCTGGAGGCGTTTTTGTAGCGGATTTTACATTGAGACTGAAAAACGGCTCAAAAGAAGCTTCAAATGAAAAAAAAACAACAACTTAGTTTTCAGCTTTAACCCCTTAATGACCAGCCTATTTTAGACCTTAATAACCAAGGTATTTTTTTTTTTCATTTTTCCATCGTCTCATTCCAAGAGCTATAACTTTTCTATTTTCGCGTCGACATAGCTGTATAAGGTCTTGTTTTTTGCGAGACAAGTTGTATTTTTTAATAGCACCATTTTGGGGGACATAGAATTTATTGATTGTTTTTTTTTGGGGGGGGGGGGGGGGGAAATAGAAAAAAAACCAGAAATTTTGCCACTCTTTTGCGTCCTAAATCTACTCTGTTTACCGTGTGGTATAAATAAAAAATAACTTCAGCGGGTTGTTACTATTGTAACAATACCAAATTTGTATCGATTTTTTATGTTTTACTACTTGTACACAGTAAAAACACTTTTTTCAAAATTATTAAATTATTTGTTTTTGTGACTCCATATTTGGAGAGACATAACTATTTTATTGTTTCGCCGATGCAGTTGTATTAGGCCTTTGTTTTTGCGGGACGACTTGTAGTTTTTATCGGTACCATTTTGGAGTAGATGAGACCTTTTGATCACTTTTTATCACATTTTTTTAAGGCAGGATTCACAGAAAAACGCTATTTCCATTGTATTTTATTTTTTACGGTGTTCATTATGCGGGTTAAATAATGTAATAGCTTTATAGTCGGGGTCGTTACGGACGCAACGGTAAACGTGTGTATCTTTTTTACTTTATTTTTTTTAATAATAAAGCATTTTGTAAGGGGAAAAAGTGGGTATTTCAATTTTTTTTTAAACGATACTTTTTTTTCACTTTTTTTACTAGTCCCACTAAGGGGACTTTAATATGCGATCATCCGATCGCTTTTATAATACACTGCAATACTTTTGTATTGCAGTGTATTAATGCCTGTCCGTTTTAAAATGGACAGGCATCTGCTAGGTCATGCCTCCGGCATGGCCTAGCAGGCACATACTATAGGCAGACCTGGGGGCCTTTATTAGGCCCCCGGCTGCCATAGAAAGCACAGACACTCGGGGATCTCATCACCAGGTGTCGGTGGGAGAGGGAGCTCCCTCCCTCTCTCCAAAACAACTCAGATGCGGCGCTCGCTCGCTATTGAGCGCCGCATCTGAGGGGTTAAACGGGTGAGAACGATACCGATATCAATCTCACCCGTTCGAGCAGGGACGCCCCCAGCCCTCAGCTACATCTGGTAGCTGAGAGCAGGGAGATTTAACGCCTCCCTGCTCTGCTTAGTTATTCTGATGCAGCGCCGTGAAAAGGCCTATGCATTGGAATAAGGCCCATTAGTGGCCGCCGTGAAAAGGTGTATTGGCGGTAACTGGTTAAAAAACACTCTAAAGCCAGAGGCGGTTTTCTCTTGAAAACCGTTCCGTAATTTCCAGCCACTTCTTTTTGTAAATGTGAACATACCCTTAGGCTGAAGTCACACATTCAGTTTGATGCAGTTTTTAGTGGGTTTTTTTTAAGCCAAATTCAGAAGTGTAAGTCCTTTATTTATACTTTTCCTTCTTTTTGGATCCACTCTTGGCCTTGGCTAAAATGCATCAAAAACTTCCTTAAAATAATGTAGAACCACAATGATTGGAATTTTACACTTTTGTGCATATAAAATATGTAGCAGTTGCTATAAATGTTGTGTGTGTGTATACCAGAGATGTGTATGTTAGGAACAGATACTATGAAAAGAAACCTGACATATACATACATACATATAGATTACACCGGCACAGTATAAGCGTGGGAATCGCTGTAGTAATGACCGTTCTACAGTCACCTAGATTTTTATAGCTGCTTTATCATTTCCATTCTCCTTTTTGTCCTGTAACTTGTCTCAGGCCATTATGAGAACTATTACGGTCACTGCACACAGCATTATTTGACGCTGATTTTGACACAAACTGCATAGGAATTAACACCAGGAAACGCCGCAAATTGCCCCCTCCCCCCTATTAATTTCAATGGGAGGTAAGGGCTTTTTCTCACGGGCAGGTTTTGGCCACATTCAGAAAAAAAAAGCGGCGTACTCTTTCATCGAGCCGTTTCCGCCTCTGACCTCACATTGAAATCAATGGGCGGCAGAAAAAAAAAAAAAAAAAAAAAAGCAGTGCTCGTCTGAAGAGTTTTTTGCATTCGATTCGACAGCCGCTGGAAAAAAAAAAGTGAAACAAAAAGCATCAAAAAACACTGGCAATTCAAAACTTGCCTCAAGATTCCTGAAGGAATTTTGAGGCAATTTTTTCCTGCTAGTCAAGAAACACCATGTGAATTTACCCTAAACATTCACTGACAGCCTTAACATCTATACCCATATGGATGCTCAACCGCATAGGAAGGAACCTTAGGTCACACGATTTATCTGATTGTAATTGAAGGATTCAGCACATCCAGAGATGAACATTTCATTTGTTCACTTTGACTGCGATGAAGGTGGAAGAATACCTTGAAGAGGTTTTCAGTTAAGCAGGACGTCATTTCTGGACGGGTTGGAGTCCCTATACAGCAATCCCTCATCTTTGGGGGTGACGAGGTCGTAGTTGGGTTTTCATAATACTTATCAGACTTTAAAACCAGCGGAGCAGTTTCTTTTAGGTACACATCATGGGAAAGTTCCGGCCTTGGAATAGGTTCGGTGATGTCCAGAGTTCTCTGAAAGAACGACAGATGAGAAAAGAAAATTAAAATAGACCTTCAAGGATAGATACAATCAGGCACATACACGAATACTGGCATACAGCCGAGCGGAACACCAGCATGTACTTATACATGTGCTGCATTAGGTAATACGGCGCACACTGTGTATTAAGGCATATGGCACAGCTACTGAATTACACTCGGTTTTACCTGGCCTACTTCACCACCACTTTTCTTAACACAACAGTGCTAAAAAAACGTTTGTAAATCAGCTGCCGGAATAAGTTGGAGGGGTGCACGAGAAATATGGTGTGTAAAACACCTTTGTGAAGCCTTGGTCTTTAGAGCTCACGATATTATCCGCTAGGTTAGGTTATGTTCACATGCGGCAGATTTGTTGCAGATATTTCTGCAACCAGGAATTAGTTCTATAAAGGTCAATGGGGTTGTTTCTGCAGTATGTGCATGGATCTCTCAGATAAACTGGAAAGTCGCTTAGATGTCTGCAACAAATCTGTCATGTGTGAACTTACCCTTACAGATACAGCGGAGCGCAGCCTGGTCCCTCTTTCTACACAAGCCTGTTAGCTCACATTACACTCCACTCACACTGCAGACTGCCTACTTAAATCAGTGTCAAATAAAGTCCTGTGATCACAGCAGCAGGTGCCCTCTACAGACAGCTTGTAATTCCCTATTTGAGTTAAGATAGATTAGATGATAGATAGTTTAGGGGATAGATAGTGGAAGGAAGTAAAGGGCTGCAGTAACTGAAGACCTACTCTGCCCCCTATTTAAATAAATGGAGCGTGCAGCCTGCAAGTGAATGGGGCTAATGAACAGCATAAAGCACTCACCTAATTCTAGAATAGAAACTTGAATGTACTATGAGGTGCATATCCTGCAAAGATTTTAAGATGATCACTGGACATATTCTTTAATATAGGTTAATAACTATATTTCCCAGTACTTTACATCAGAAAACATGGCTACATACATTACAGGAAATAGAAGAAGCAGTTGCGTTGTCCTCTTATGTCAAGTTACTGTTATTCTGCTTTCAGACAGTGGTATTCATCTGCAAAATGTTTTTCTGCTTTGTCCTGACAGAATCTGATCCTGTTCTTGGCACTAAATATACTGCTACTGCTCCAGCCGTATACAGTCGCCTAGTATCAGTTCCAGAGAAAGCTGGGCGAACATTATTGTGGATGCTATTACAGGTCAAACAGGGGTTGTCACCCAGCTTGCCTTAGCAAATATGCTACGCTATGGGGAAAACCACCATAGGAGCTGCCATATTGGGAAGTTGATATATCAATTGACCGCCGTCTTCTACATATACAGATAGAAGGACGGCTCAAGGACTTAAATTGGTTGGCGATTTTCTGTTAGCACTTGTACCAGGGCTTATTAAAAGGCCTGTAAAAGCTGGTACCACAAATTCAATGGGGTAATCCCAACTTAGATGTTCATGGCATATCCACAGGATATGATGTAAATGTCTGATTCTGATAGATGCAGGTCCCAGCTCTGAGACCCAAACCTGTATCGAGAACAAGGGTCACACGACCCCCGTATTGCTTGGTGCCATGGCCGCAAGCTGCAGTTTCCAGGCGGGGACTAGTGGAGAGGGGGGGGGGGGGAATGTCGCACACGCCTTGGCTTTTTCTAGAATTCCTCCCATAGCCGCGCGCCCAGCCATAAATATAAGTTGGGAATACATCTTCAAGGACAACATATGTGAACAAATAACCCTGAGAGTGAGCAGGACGGGACTTACTGTTGTGTCGCTCTTCAGCCACTTAGTCTCAAAGCTAGGTAATGGTGGAGTGTCCAAATCCTTATCCACTGAAGCCTCTTTGCTTTCTGATGGTTCAGGATACTTGCAGCTCAGGTCTTTCTTCTGCACCTTAAGTCCAGGTGTGCAGAAATTGGGGGGACGAGGGGAATCCACAGTGTCTGTACGTACACATTAACATAGACTTTCAATTAGATTAGCTATAAACTGGCCACACACACAGCCCATTCCATATTTGCTTGAGGATCCTTCAAGTTTAAAGATCTATCAATAATCTAATGTGTATGCCGACAGTCCAACTGGCCCACAATCAAAACTATCCAGTCCTTTGTTCCTTGGGATGTAAGTGGCACCAGAGGAGTCCGACAGTCACGTAATTCGCTCCACCTATAAAATATATGCGAGGCCAACCAGAACATGTACATTGACTCATGTATGAGCAGCCTTAAAATGGGTTGAAATCCAAACTGGTACAAGAGTCTGACTGCCGCTATATACAGTAGATTATTGGTGGGATCCATCTAGCTTTAGAGTTAGATATCTGTTGTACAATCCATTGTGGATGGAACTGATGATTAGCGAATGTCTGCAAAAATTAGATCATCAGCATATCCTACCAAAGTAATTATAATCTGAGCCACTTCCGTCCCTTGGTTGAACTTGATGGACATGTGTCTTTTTTCAGCCGTACTAACTATGTAACTATGTAACATGATGCAGCCAACGACATCCTATTATTATTATTATTATTATTATTATTATTATTATTAAAAACGCTTCCCACCAGAAAAATAATCTTTATTTATATAGCACCAACCAGGGGCGTAGCTAGAGGCTCATGGGCCCCGATGCAAAAATTCTTACTGGGCCCCCCCCCCCGCAAACTTCTCATGGCCGACGGTCCGCAGCTTTCAGCTGCATCGCTGGGTCTCCTAAGTGACCCAACAATGCAGCACTAGCAGCCGGGGCGTCACTAAGGCTGGGTTCACACACCCTATTTACGGACGAAATTGGGGCGTTTTAGCATTGAATTACGTCCGAAAATGCGGCTCAAAAGCATTGGCAAACATCTGCCCGTTCATTTGAATGGGTCTTACGATGTTCTGTGCCGACGGTCATTTTTTTCTACGCGCCGCTGTCAAAAGGCGGCACGTAAAAAAGACGCCCGCGTCAAAGAAGTGCCTGTCACTTCTTCAGACGTAAATGGAGCCGTTTTCCATGGACTCCATAGAAAAACAGCTCCAATTACGTCCGTAATGGACGCAGCGAAAGACGCCTGCACATGCCATTACAGCTGAAATTACGGTGCTGTTTCTCCTGTAAACAGCACCGTAATTTCAGCTGTAATGGACGCTGCCGTGTGAACATACCCTCAGGGCTTAAAATGTCAGGGGAAATAGCCCCAATACATATGTGTCTGCCCCAAAAAAAAGTGTGTATAGGAGACAGCATAGCATATCTATAGTACTACGACCCTATAAACTATGGATAGGATTAGATACAGTGGCTCAGCAGACAGTATCACACATGATAGGCTTAGATACAGTGGCTGAGCAGACAGTATCACACATGATAGGCTTAGATACAGTGGCTCAGCAGACAGTATCACACATGATAGGCTTAGATACAGTGGCTGAGCAGACAGTATCACACATGATAGGCTTAGATACAGTGGCTCAGCAGACAGTATCACACATGATAGGATTAGATACAGTGGCTCAGCAGACAGTACCACACATGATAGGATTAGATACAATGACTCAGCAGACAGTAACACACATGATAGGATTAGATACAGCGGTTCAGCAGACAGTATCACACATGATAGGATTAGATACAGCGGCTCAGCAGACAGTACCACACATGATAGGATTAGATACAGTGGCTCAGCAGACAGTACCACACATGATAGGATTAGATACAGTGGCTCAGAAGGCAGTATCACACATGATAGGATTAGATACAGTGGCTCAGCATACAGTATCACACATGATCGGATTAGATATAGGGCCCAGCAGACAGTATCACACAAGATACGATTAGATACAGTGGCCCAGCAGACAGTATCACACGATTGGATTAGATACACAGCTCAGCAGACAGTATCACACAAGATACGATTAGATACAGGGCCCAGCAGACAGTATCACACATGATTGGATTAGATACAGGGACCAGCTCGCTGACATTGCAGCTCCAGCGCTGGACCCAGGACAGGTAAGAATAATAATTTTGCTTCTTTATGTGTTACTGATTATTTTTGTGTGTTTGTGTTTTTTTACAGGTTCGGTTCTTGGACTTCGGATTCGAGGACTTCAATGACGGCGTTTTTTTTATTCTCAATAAAATTGTTAATGAGGGTTGTTTTTTTATTTCAATAAAACATTTTTTCTATGTGCTTGTGTCTTTTTAAACTTTATTATCACCGCCTTAGTAATGGCCGCCGGCTGATTGACAACCCCCATTACTAAGGCGGGGCTTAATGTTAGCCGGTGCAGAGGCTAACACTAACCCCCATTATTACCCCGGTACCCACCACCACCAGTAGTACTGGGAAGAGCCGGGTACGAACCAGTACCCGACCATCTGTAGTGATGGTCGGCCACTGGGGTGGTGGCAGGCTGGTATTATCAGGAGGGGAAAGGCCAAAAACAGTGGCCCTTCCTACCCTGGTAATGCTAGGCTGCTCCTGCTTTATTGTATCTGGCTTGTTATGAAAAATGGGGGGGACCCCACATCGTTCTTTCCAATTATTATTATTTTTTTTTTAAATGACGTGGGGTCCCCCCCATTTTTCATAACCAGCCAGATACAATAAAGCAACAGCAGCCTAGCATCACCAGGGTGGGAAGGGCCATTGTTTTTGGCCTTTCCCCTCCTGATAATACCAGCCTGCCACCACCCCAGTAGCCGACCATCACTACAGATGGTCAGGTACTGGATCGTACCCGGCTCTTCCCAGCACCCCTGGTGTTGGTGGGTACCGGGGTAATAAAGGGGGTTATAGTGTTAGCCTCTGCATCGGCTAACACTAAGCCCCGCCTTAGCAATGGATGCTGTCAATTAGCCGGCGGCCATTACTAAGGCGGTAGTAATATAGTTTAAAAAAAAACACAAAGACATAGAAAAAATATTTTATTGAAATAAAAAAAAAAAGCTGTAGTCTGAAGTAGTCCTGGAATCCTCCGTAGTCCAACGTGTTAGGCTTAGATACAGGGCCCATGTGTGATACTGTCTGTGGGACCCTGTATCTAAGCCTACCACAAGGTAGGCTTAGATACAGGGTCCAGCAGACAGTAATCTTATACAGTATAAGATTACTGTGTGCTGGGGCCCTGTATCTAAACCTACAGTGTGGTAGGCTTAGATACAGGGCCCAGCAGACAGGATCACGCATGGGCCATGTATCTAAGCCTACCATGTGATTGGCTTAGATACAGGGCCCAGCAGACAGGATCACGCATGGGCCATGTATCTAAGCCTACCATGTGATTGGCTTAGATACAGGGCCCAGCAGACAGGATCACGCATGGGCCATGTATCTAAGCCTACCATGTGATTGGCTTAGATACAGGGCCCAGCAGACAGGATCACACAATCTGTGATCCTGTCTCATGGGCCCCCTAAGCCTGCTACATCGTAGGCTTAGGGGTTGTGCAGTCCCTAAACATTGATGGCCTATCCTCAGGATAGGCCATCAATAGCTGATGTGTCTCCCGGGACCCGCAAATCAGCTGTTTTGAAGGGGCCGCAGCACTCGTACGAGAGCTGCTTCCCCTTCATTTCACTACTCGCTCACACTGTGAATCGCCGACACCGATTCACAGTGTGACCGGAATGAAGGGGAGCAGCTCTCGTACGAGTGCTGCGGCCCCTTCAAAACAGCTGATTGGCGGGTCCCGGGAGTCGGACGCCGCCAGTCAGGGCTATCTTACCTTCCTCTTCGGCCGCAGCGGGAGTTCTGTAGTCTCGATGCTGTGCGCGGCGCATAGCGTGGTGACGTCATGCGCTGCGCACAGCGCTTGACGTCAGGACCTCCGCTGCGATCCGGAACCAGGAAGGTAAGTAAAGTATGTTACTATAGTAACAGGGGCCCGCGGCCCGAGTTACTATAGTAACTTTTTATTGATGTGGTGCGGGGGGCCGTGGGCCCCCCTGGCTTCGGGGCCCGGTCGCAATTGCGACCGCTGCGACCCCTATAGCTACGCCAGTGGCACCAACATAATCTGCAGCGCTTTACAATTGAGGAAGTAACAAACAAGTAAAATGATCAAAACAAATAAAAAAGGAGTGAGACAAAAGGAGAAAGGTCCCTGCCTAGAAGAGCTTACAATCTAAATGTAAGAGGAGTGACACCAGGTACAAGGTACTAATTTTGTCCTGGGGACCAGGCCCTTACGTTGACAAACGCGGTATATAAATAATACCGCGATCACCTGTCACTCAGAATGTAACTGATCAGACATTGGTATAAAGTGCAGAACGATGCAACAAAGGGAGTTAGTTGGGGACAGAGTACGTGGAGATATGTGACTGGGTCTCCGTTTTCAAGGGATGCTTAAAACTGGGGATGTTACAAGCAAGTGATCCAGTGAGGGAGGTCCACATAACGGGTAACACATTATACCAAGATTACTGCACGTGCAGGAACTTACTACTTCTCAGTGACTGGCACACAGGGATAGGGTGGTGGCTTTTCACATCTCTTGAAGAGGTGGCATGATCTGTCCCACTAAAAAATTTAACATATATAGATAAAATGTTTACTGTGCTTAGCAAGTTACCATGCAAATAATATACTCACATATCCTTAAGACGAGAGAAAGGTAAGGAAACCTATTCTCAGGTGTATTATGAATCCCATTCATATGCAGAAACTTCCTGGTTTTAAAGGGGTAATCCAGGGTTAAAAGAACCGTTAACCACTAATAATATTATAGGAAAACCGCTCCCGTACTAACACACTGTCCTTTTCAATTCAGTTCCGAATCGGCGCTGAAAAAAAATCCCACCCAAACGAAAACCGGGTGTGCAGTAACCCGAAAATAATATCTAACAATGAGCAAAGCATCTAAAAAGTATTTTGTGGATTTCTGTTTTTTTACATTTTGTGCCACAGGACAACTCCTTTAAAAACATTGTGCATAAGGACATTAGTGATGTAGGGGCTCCGGCATACAGATGTTGTAGAATGGATAGAAGGAAGCCTCATCATCACATCCCCCACTAGCATCACTCGTATGATACAAACATACCGGTGTATACTCTTCACTTACTTTGTCTTACTTTCAGGGGGATTTGCGTCACACATTTCATCCATTGCATCAAGGCCGACTTTCTTATGCACCTTCAGTCCCGGGGTGCAGAATGCAGGTGGTAGTGGGGAGTCCACGCTATCAAAATCTATGAACAAATGGTTTTATGGTGAAATGGTGCCAAAGCCTAGAGAATGGCCTCTAATGAAATGTGGCTTTTCATATACAGTGGAGATATTTTTTAACATGGTGACAGCTCAAATGGAAAAGTCTGAACAATACAATCTAACAATGCATTAGAAAACGACTGTCCTTAACCCCTTTCCCGACATTTGTCGCATGGATATGTCATGGAAATCTAATGCTTCCTGCATTTTGCTGTATTCATACTACAAATGATAGACACCGGCTCAGAAGCCGAGTCGGTGCCACCATCCCCGAGTGTCATCTGCATGTTATAGCTGACACCCTGGGGTAATGGCGAGAACCGACGTTTGCTCCGATCCCCGCCATTTACCCTTATGCAGCAGTCAAAAGCGATAGCTGCATTTAAGGTGTTTGCAGCTCATCGGCACCCCAGCAATGAAATTGCCCGGTGCCGGTGGCTGCACAGGCAACCAGAGGCCTAACACTGGCCTCCCGGTATGCCTAGTATGGAAGACTTCAGGACCCGACCGGAGGCGGGGCCTACAACGCTCCCGTGGCCGCCGGCAAGATGGGGCCGGCTCAGGAGCTGAGACGGCATCAGCGATGGGTGTCAGCTGCACCTTCTAGCGGACATCCACCTGTGACGGCAGGAACTGGAGCTAGCTCCGATTCCTGCTATTAACCGCTTAGATGCAGCGATCGCTACATCTTTGTAGTTGGTAGCAGATCGGCAGCCCTGCCATGCTATAGCAGGGCTGCTGCTATGGCAACAGGAGTCCTAACAATGGCCTCCTGCTCTGCCATTACGGAAGCGGATTAGGCCCCGCCCAGAGGTGAAGCCTAATCGGCTTGCTGTCAGTGAATGACTGACAGATCTAATACATTGCACTACATAGGTGGTGTCATTTCTTAGAAAAATAATCTGACAGGTGGACCTTCAAGTCCCCTAGTGGGACGAAAAAAAAAGAACAAAATAAAGGGGCGGAGCTTGGCAACGAGCAGAGAATGTGGCTTGATTCGGAGATCTTGCTGCAACCTGACTTTCCTGAGCTTATAGCGAGATAAGACACGGGAAGTTGGTGAGGACCATGAAGGAGAAGGGCAAAGATCCCTCAGGCACCCCGAAAAACCAAGCCGATTTGGACAAGTTTTTGAGGAAAACTTTGGATCACTCTCCGCCGCGTACATCCAAGATGGCGCCGGAGGACGCGAGCTGCCATGAGGCTGCAGAAGACTCTGATGTCGGCAGCACAGGAGATCGCTCGGAAGCTGGGGGTGAGTAAGCTTATGCCCCTGTGTCAAGAGGATTCATTAAGAGTTATTTTTAAAGCCCTGGGTCCCTTAGCCAAGGATTTGGCTGATATAAAAGCGGATTTGCGACATATAGGGGAAAGGGTGGATATGCTAGAGTCCACACATACTGAGGTGGTCAAATTTGGAGAGGCTGTACAAGAGACATTGCATATACAACATGACGACATTAACATGGCTTTATTGCAAGCTGAAGATCAGGAGAACAGAAGTCGCCGCAAGAATATTAGGATTCGCGGCCTTCCGGAATCCATGACCCACGAGGCTTTGCCTAAAGTTGCTCAGGAGATTTTTGTTTCTATATTGGGAGAGGATAGAGCTGCCTCAATTTGCATTGAACATATACAATCGGGCCTTGAGGGCTAAACCACGTTCATAAGATCCATCTCGGGATGTAATCTGTGGTCTACTTAGTTAAGTAGATACAGCAGCACTTCTAAAACAGGCAAGGGCTTCAGATGGTGTTCACTATGAAGGAACCTCTATTCTTCTTTTCCAAGACTTACTTGCCAAACGGCGCATATTGAAGCCATTGTTGGATATGTTGCGGGCTAACAACATTCCGTTTAGTTGGCTGTATCCTTTTGGAGTGGCGATTATTAAACAGGATAAGCAAATTGTGATTAGGAAACCAGAAGATCTTCGTGCTGCCTGGGATTTGGCTTACAACCTATAGAGATTCCATCGTGGCTTCCTTTGGTTCAACCTCCGAGGATACCTACCCTACGTGAGGCTGATCCCTGGACAAGGGTGTCTGGATATCGCTCGCTGAAAGGGAAGAAAAAACACTCCCATGACCCCAAGAGTGGATTCGACCTGAGGACTCTTAGTCGCTCCATAGTAAATATGTCTTTGCATACTTCCTTGTACTAATGGAGGACTTCTCTTTCAGTTTATTTGCTCCTGTACGGGACTTGGGTGATTTATAGTCATACCTAACTTGCTATCAGTTGACTACTGATGGTTTCATGGTCCTCACATTTGATTGTATAATGTAATATAATTGTACTTAAAGTGTCTTATTGGTATTCTAATAGCATTATAAAAGCTGCTTGAGATGGGTTTGGGTTGCCATGCCTTGAGGTCAATCTCATGTATTCTATAGTGACCCCCCAACTCTTTTCTGGCAGGTGTATTTCTCCTTTATTTAGGGTGCTGCTGATTGTTTCTCTAGCTATTGAGACTGCACCCTTTTCCATAGTTCTTGTTTTATTCCTTTATGGAATAAGGTGATTTACAAAAAGAACAAAAAATTATTAGAATAGTAATGTCCGGTGGAATATGAAGATATTGAAGTGGATTCTTGGGGGATATGGCGGAACTTAAGATTGCGTCGCATAATGTGAGGGGTCTGAATGTACCGCAGAAGCGCAGTCAAGTTCTTAGAATGTTGAAAAAGCAGGCTGCACGTGTGGCTCTTTTACAAGAGACGCATTTCAAAACGTACAAAACTTCCTACTCTCCCTACCAGAGATTTTAACTTATGGTTTCATTGTCCTTATCAGTCTGCAGCCCGAGGGGTTAGCATAACTATGCATAGATGCATTCCGTTTTCGTTGCGAACACAATTAGAAGATGCAGATGGTAGATACTGGTTTATTAGAGGGAAGATTGGTAACGCTGTGTATACCTTCGCTAATCTATATTCTCCTAATGCCGGTCAGTCTTCTTGGTTTATTCGGACCCTGAACATCTTACGTGATTTTTCGGGATATTGGTAGTGGGTGGAGACCTGAATTTACCCCTTAACCCGATTTTGGACACCACGGGATCACGGCACGCATCGTATAAGACACTAGCACACTTGAACAAGGCTTTGAATTCCCTGCACTTGACAGATGTCTGGAGATTAAAGCATCCGTTAGATAAGGATTATTCTTATTTTTCACCCACTCACAATACGTATCACAGATTAGATTATATTTTTCTTTCGCAGAAATATACTTAACTAGTCCGATCTGCGGACATAGGTTATATTTTATTATCAGATCACGCCCCGATTTCAGTATCTATAAATTTAGTAGGTATTCCTAAGGGAGATTGGTGTTGGAGACTCAATGACAATCTTATAGCGGATAAGACTAATGCCCAGATTGTTGAGAAATCATTTATCTCAATATTTCACTCATAATGTCTCAGACTCTATTTCGAATCCGATTGTGTGGGAGGCTCATAAAAGCGGTGATCAGAGGTGAGCTTATTTCCTTGGGTACACATGTAAAGAAAAAGACTAATGCTCTACTAAATGCTCTATTTTCTCAAATTGCCCTTCTGGAGGGTGTACACAAGAAGACAGTGGCCATCTCTTCATTAGCGGAATTGACTAGTCTTAGGGATAAGGTGAAAGACATTCTTATTGTTAAATCAGCCCAACTCATCCAAATTTCAAAATATAAGCAATATGCTCATGGTGACAAAGGGAATAAAATGATGACGGCCTTAATTCGCAAACAAGCGAAGACTTTTATACCCGAAATTAAAAAAAAGACAGGGGGAGTGGTTTCAGACACCGCTCACATTGCAGAGGCTTTTCAAGCCTTTTATTAGAATTTACAGACCTCTTCTGGGTCTGCCCCATCAGTTACAAAAGAGTTTTCCATGATCTCTAATTTCTTGGCGGACATTTTTATTTATTTCAGTTACTTATATAGCGCCAACATATTACGCAGCGCTGTACAGAGGTCCACTTTTTTACTGTCCCCATTGGGGCTCACAATCTAAATTCCCTATGGGTATGTTTTTGGGGTGTGGGAGGAAACCCACGCAAACACAGGGAGAACATACAAACTCCATGCAGATGTTGTCCTTGGTTGGATTTGAACCCAGGACCCCAGCGCTGCAAGGCAATAGTGCCAACCACTGAGCCACCGTGCTGCCATTGATGTTCCAAAAATAGAGGGGGAGGATTTAGATACTCTTACATGTCCATTTACGGAACTGGAATTAGAAAAATATTTGATGACCATTCCTTCTGGGAAGAGCCCGGGCCCAGATGGCTTTTCAGTGGGATTTTATAAAAAGTTTAAATCCACATTACTCCCTCACTTCACTGCACTCTGTAAATCTCTGCTTAGAGGTGATACTCTCCCAAAACAGGCATTAGAGGCTCATATTACAAATATTACCTAAAGAAGGGAAAGATCCTACATGTTGTAGTAGTTATAGACCCATTCCTCTCTTCAATACGGACATAAAGTGGTGGGCTAAGGCTGATTCTGTTATTGCTCCTCTCAAGGTGAACTCTTTGTTTAAGTGGCCAGGTAGCAATTTGACGTACCTGGGTATTCAAATCACTAAAGATCCAGCAAAATTCTATAATTGTAATTATATGCCTTTATTTTCGTCTATACAGTCCCAATTAAGAGAACTTCAAGTTCCATATTTGTCCTGGATGGGACTCAAAAATCTTTTATAGTGCCTAAACTTCTATATTTGATACAGACACTTCCGATATGGCTACCTAGAACGTCTTTTGAGAAGGTTAGGAAACGGTTTTCTGCATTTTTGTGGAACAATGCTAGGCCGCGTCTGAAATACCGGTTACTCATTCAGAAACCAAATTTTGGAGGTTTGGGAGTACCAGATTTATTTACTTATTACAAGGCAAATCAATTAAGTAGATGCCAATTTCTGATTAACACATCTCAGTCTACTCTTCATGTGGAGTTGGAGAGAGAGCTTCTCGGGTTACCTGACCAGCTGTTTATTTGGGGATTGAGACCCTTTTCTCCGAGTTCTATATGTTCCAGTATTTTATTGAAGGGCATTCTAAGGGTTTGGCAGGTTAAAGGAACGTTGTCACGAAAAATAATTTTTTACATCAGATTTTAGTGTTTTATTAAAAACTTTTATATTTGTGTGTTTGTGTTTTACTTTTTTTTATTTTTGAACTTTTTCTTCCCTATGGGGGCTGCCATTTTTTTTTCCATTTCTGTATGTGTCGATTAACGACACATACAGACATGGAATATGGCACATACAGTCCCATAGTGAATGCGAACGGGGCCCATTCCATCCACTATGCTGTACGCCGTCTGTGTGGGAACGGCGCATGCGCCGCTCCCACACAGTCTAAGTTGAACTGTGCGACGTCCGGCGCCATTTTCCTGTGGACCGGAAGTCGCGGCCGGACAGTAACATTACTACTTCCGGTCGCGGCTTCCGGATTTGTGCACTTGGAGCGGGAGGTAGCAGACGGAGCGGCGGCGGCTGGAGCAGGTAAGTTAGGTCTGTGTATGTAAGTGTTTTACTGTGTGTTTACTAGTGTATGTAAACCTACTACACTGTGTGTTAGCTCAAAAAATGGCGGCACACAGTGTAGGAGGTTTGACCGTTCAATCCCCTCGTTTCTCCCGGTACTAGTCAGGATAAAGTAGGGAGGATTCTGTGAGCTCACTAGAGCGAGTGAGTTTTCTCAAATTTTGCAGCATAAAGCAATGTGGTTGCTTTACCACATGCAATGCTGCAATTTTGGGAATTGCTCCATCTAGTGACCAGCACTGGGAAATATTATAAATTAGAATCTAATTTATAATATTTCCTGACTCGTGAAAAAAATTTAGAACAATGTTTAATCACCTATACACTAATTGTTTAACTAAAAAAAAAATAAAAAAAATTTCTAGCGTCACATTCCCTTTAATACGCGTACATCTCTCTTATCTGACAATTATCCACTATTGCCTTTGAGTCTTTTGCCCTTTCTGGTAGATCCCAAGAGAACTGAGGGACTATATACAGGATTATGTGACAATAAATAGCATTATAAGTGACAGCCAGCACGGTTTTACTAAGGACAGAAGTTGTCAAACTAACCTAATCTGTTTTTATGAAGAGGTGAGCAGAAGTCTAGACAGAGGGGCCGCTGTGGATTTAGTGTTTTTGGACTTTGCAAAGGCATTTGACACTGTCCCCCATAGACGCCTAATGGGTAAATTACGGACTATAGGTTTAGAAAATATAGTTTGTAATTGGATTGAGAATTGGCTCAAGGACCGTATCCAGAGGGTTGTGGTCAATGATTCCTACTCTGAATGGTCACCGGTTATAAGTGGTGTACCCCAGGGTTCAGTGCTGGGACCCCTATTATTCAACTTATTTATTAATGATATAGAGGATGGGATTAATAGCACTATTTCTATTTTTGCAGATGACACCAAGCTATGCAATATAGTTCAGTCTATGGAAGATGTTCATGAATTACAGGCAGATTTAAACAAACTAAGTGTTTGGGCGTCCACTTGGCAGATGAAGTTTAATGTAGATAAATGTAAAGTTATGCATCTGGGTACGAAAAACCTGCAAGCATCATATGTCCTAGGGGGCGCTACACTGGCGGATTCACTTGTTGAGAAGGATCTGGGTGTACTTGTAAATCATAAACTAAATAACCGCATGCAGTGTCAATCAGCTGCTTCAAAGGCCAGCAGGATATTGTCGTGTATTAAAAGAGGCATGGACTCGCGGGACAGGGATGTAATATTACCACTTTACAAAGCATTAGTGAGGCCTCATCTAGAATATGCAGTCCAGTTCTGGGCTCCAGTTCATAGAAAGGATGCCCTGGAGTTGGAAAAAATACAAAGAAGAGCAACGAAGCTAATTAGGGGCATGGAAAATTTAAGTTATGAGGAAAGATTGAAAGAATTAAACCTATTTAGCCTTGAAAAAAGACGACTAAGGGGGGACATGATTAACTTATATAAATATATGAATGGCACATACAAAAAAATATGGTGAAATCCTGTTCCTTGTAAAACCCCCTCAAAAAACAAGGGGGCACTCCCTCCGTCTGGAGAAAAAAAGGTTCAAGCTGCAGAGGCGACAAGGCTTCTTTACAGTAAGAACGGTGAATTTATGGAATAGCCTACCGCAGGAGCTGGTCACAGCAGGGACAGTAGATGGCTTTAAAAAAGGGTTAGATAATTTCCTAGAACAAAAAAATATTAGCTCCTATGTGTAGAAATTTTTCCTTCCCTTGGTTGAACTTGATGGACATGTGTCTTTTTTTCAGCCGTACTAACTATGTAACTATGTAACTCCGGTCACCTCCTTTTGGAGACACCTAGGCAACACGCCGGTATCCAAATTTTTTGATACGGAGTCGCAGGTTTCGGCTTCTTTATTGTTTAGGACAACAGGTCTTCTTTTATCTGATTTTATTCAAAAACAAGATTTTCAGACTGTGTGTGATAAATACAAATCACATTATGACACTTCACATAATTTGACCTCATTTGAACATAAATTACAGAATACTATATCCCAAAAAGGTGCACTTGCTAGGTCATATGATTTATTGTTGTTGGGTGAGAAAGAGGGCAAATTAGATCTAATCTCGAGGTGGGAACAGGACTTACAATCTACCTTTACAGAAGACCAACAGACTATCTTGAAGCGTTTTTCGCAGTGCAATAAAATTAAGGATAATTCTTATAAACTTATATCCCGGTGGTATAAGACTCCGGTATGGCTGTATATGGTAAACTCTGATATAACGGATAAACGCTGGAGGTGTTCACTTGATAGGGGCACTTTGCTTCACATCTGGTGGGAGCGCCCTTTGATACAGGGATATTGGAGGAAGGTCATTACTACAATAAATTCGGTTTGTTCCACATCAATTCCTTTGTCTCCTCAAGTAGTTCTCTTATGGTTGTCTTCGGATTCCTTTACTCCCAGGAGACATGATCTAGCCACAATTTTAATTACTGCTGCTGAGTTGTTGATTCCATTACTTTGGAGGAGTGGGAATTGAAGATACAAGAAATTCGCAGGTTTGAGGAGCTAATGCACTGGGACAGGCAGACTTTCTGCATATTTGGTCTCCTTGGTTGACTTATATGGATAGATCTAGATCTCCCTGACAGATTTCACTGGTGGTATCTTTGATTATGCCCAAACATTGTCAATTGTTAAATTACCAATGGGTATAGTTTACTCCATAAATTCTTGAGGTTTTACAATTTATACCACATGCCAAAAAATTTTTTTTTTATTTCCTCTCTTTATTTTCTATTGTCTTATTTTCTTTGTTCTAATGTATTTTCTACTTTAAATAGATGTGTACATTGGCTGTTTTTTCAGAAATGTTTATTCTCAAAATGCAATGAAATTGTACAGTATATGATTTTGCATGAATTTTGACAATAAAAATTGTTTGAAAACAAATGAAAAAAAATTGTAAAAGAAGAGTTGTAAAAAATAATAAAAAGTAATAAAATAAAAACACAATCGCCCCTTTTCCCTTATCAAGTCAGTTATTATTGAAAAAATAAACCATACATATTTGGTATCGCCGTGTCCGTAACGGCCTGAACTATAAAAATCTGTTATTTATTCCACGTGGTGAACGGCGTAAAAAAGTAAAAGTAAAAAACAATGCCAGAATTTCATTTTTTTGGTCACTTTGCCCCACAAAAATTAGAATAAAAAGTGATTAGAAAGTCGCATGTATCCAAAAATGGTACCTATAAAAACGTTGCTAGTCTCGCAAAAAACAAGCCCTCGTACAGCTCAGTCATCGAAAAAATAAGTTATGGTTCTTACAACTTCGGGACAGAAAAAAAATAATTTTTTTTACAAAAAGTTATTTTATTGCGCAAAAAGTCTGTAAAACATAAAAAAAGTGCTGTAAATTAGGTATCGCCGTAATCGTACTGACCCGCAGAATACAGTTAAAGGGAACCCGTCACCATCATTTCACCTATTGAACTTTACTTATCCCTCACTGGCCGCTGCTATCATTGCCGTTATCCCCTCTCTTAAACTCCTCCTCCGACTGCAAATAATAGTCTGCAAACATTTTGCGCCTTTTATTGTAATAATCCGGTGTCCCGGACACGCACACACCAGAAGAGGACACCAATGCACAAGCACAGCATTTTGTGTGCTGGGGGAAGGCGTGGAGCGGTCAATCAAAAGTAAGGATGTGGGGTAAACTCGGAAAGACGTGAGGAGTGAAGATATGACTTTTCTAACGAAGATATGACTCATGCTCATTAGCATACGGTGTGGGAACACTAAAAAACTGAATACTAAAGCTACGGAGCCAACTAAGAAGACAATTCTAGGTTATATAGAAATGATTTTTCACCCACTACCACCTGGTATTGCTGGTCTAACAGGTGAAATGCTGGTGACAGGTTCCCTTTAAGATGTAATTTATAACGCATGGTGAATGACGTAAAAAAACAAACAACAAAAAAAAACACAAAAAACTATGCCAGAATTGCTGGTTTTTGGTCAGCTGGCCTCCCAAAAAATAGGATAAAAAGTTGCATGTACCCCAAAATGCAAAGTACACACTCCAAAAGCCAAATGGCGCTCTCTCCCTTCTGAACCCTACAGCGTGCCCAAACAGCAGTTTACTTCCACATATATGGCATTGCCAAACCAGGGAGAACCCTTTTAACAATTTTTGGGGTGTGTATCTCCAGTGGCATAAGCTGGGCATGACATATTTGCCACTGAATGGTATATCTAGGGAAAAATTGAAATTTTTACTTTGCACCATCCGCAGTGCAATCACTTATGGAAAAGACCTGTGGGGTGAAAATGCTCATTACACCCCTTAATAAATGCCTTGAGGGGTGCAGTTTCCAAAATGGGGTCACTTCTCAGGAGTTTCTTTTAATATTTCACATCAGAGCCTCTGCAATTGTGAACCAATACTGTGTAAGCTGCCAAATTAGACCTCAACTTCGCATGGTACTCTTTCACTCCTGAGCCTGGTCAAATGTCCAGGCAAAAGATTAGGGCCACATGTAGGGTGTTTCTAAAACCAAGAAAGACAGCAAAATAATTAGAGAGCTGTCTTGTTAGGGTGGCACAAGCTGGACACCACATATCGGCATATCTATGCAAAAAAAATCCCATTCTCACTCTGCAACATCAAGTGCACACTAATTTCTGCAAAACACATGCGGGGTTAACATACTCACTACACCCCTAGGTGAATACCTTGAGGGGTGTAGTTTCTAAAATGGGGTCACTTCTGGGAGGTTTCCACTGTTTTGGTCCCACAGGCGCCCAGAAACCAATCCAGCAAAATCTGCACTCCAATAACCAAATGGCATTCCTTTCCTTCTGAGCCCTACCGTGTGCCCAAACAGCAGTTTATGACCACATATGGGGTATTGCCGTACTCGGGAGAAATTGCTTTACAAATGTTGGGGTGCTTTTTTTTTTACTTTATTGGTTGAGAAAATGAAAAATTTTGAGCTAAAGCTACATCTTATTGAAGAAAAAGGATTGTTTTTATTTTCCCTGCCCAATTCTAATAAAATCTATGAAACATCTGTGCGGTCAAAATGCTCACTACACCCCTAGATGGATTTCTCAAGGGGTGTAGTTTCCAAAATGTGGGAGGTTTCCACTGTTTTGTCCCCTCAGGGGCTTTGCAAATGCGACACGGCCTCCGCAAACCATTCCTGCTAAATTTGAGCTCCAAAAGCCAAAACAGCGCTCTTTCCCTTCTAAGCCCTGCCGTGTGTCCAAACAGCCGTTTATGACCACATGTGAGGTGTTAATTTTACTCGGGAGAAATTGCTTTAAAATGCAGATTTTAATTCAATTTCCTTCCAATATTTTCTGAAAAAAAACCTGTGGGGTCAAAATGCTCACTATACCCCTAGATAATTTCCTCAAGCGGTATAGCTTCCAAAATGGGGTCACTTGTTGGGGTTTCCACTGTTCTGGCCCCACAAGACCTCTTCAAACCTGACACGGTGCCTAAAATATATTCTCATAAAAAAACAGCTGTTCTGTAGTAACTTACCTTTCCTGTAAGTCACATGTGCCGGGGTGGCAAGCAGGTTTTTAAAGTCCCTGGATGATGAGTCTTTTGGCTTCTCAGGACCACTGTGGAGGATAATGGGAGTAAGTAATATAGTAATATATTCAGGGTGCATCTACTCCACAGTGATTTACTACATGAACAGGGGCCAACTATGTTGTGATGTCACAGAATCCAAAGCGCGCATCAATTTTTTTCTTCCCTTTGGATTTCCCTCGTGGCCATTATTATATTGATCATTATAGCAGAGACAACAACACAAATAAATATGAAAACACGAGCGCTGTTTGGGAGTTTCAAGTTTGCGCAGAACTTAAGGGCCTTTTACACCGGCTAACAATCGGCCGGTGCAGCGAGCGCCGATCAACGAGACATCGTTGATCAGCGCTCGTTTGCTCCTGTCACACGGAGCTGTGGATGAGGACGAGCGGTCGTTACTCTGATCACTCGTCCCCATATGTTATCATGTCGGCAGTGCGTCTCCTTGTTTACAGAGATGTGCTGCCGACAACGATAATATTTAACTTTTTTAAAACGATCAGATGATCTAGCGTTTGCTTGTTCATCTGCGGATTGCTGCCCTTTTTACACAGGGCAATTATCGACCATGAGCGTTCTATGAACGATCGTCTGCACGATAATCGCACAGTGTAAAACCCCCCTTCAGACCCATACTCATATTGCCAGATCTGTGGTATATTATCTTGTCAATATATCTCCTACATTTCACTTAAATAGGACGGGTCAGCTCTTCGGACAGGTCTGTTTTACTAAATACTTATACTCCTTGTAAAATAAGCAAATCTGGGGCGTCTTCTGTGTTGTTCTATTATTGGTCCTGGAAATGTATAAATACATGAAAACTACCATACCCTTTGTCAATGGGGTGTATCGCTTACGCAAGCTGTAAGTGTCGGACGCTGTAACGGTCTGACAGTGTAGGGAACCCCATATTGAGAAGGGGAATGATCTTGCCCAGTTGTCAATTTATTCATACATTTCCAGGAGGAATAACAGAGGATTGACACAATGCAGCGTTCAAAGAGAAGATGCTCCAGAATTATAATTTCATTGGGATTATAAATATTTACAAGTCAGGAGAGCCAACTGGTCCTCTTTAAAAGCAAAAACAACAGACACCCAAATTTCAGGTTGGAGATAGGTTGTGTATATTAAAGTGTGCTCTGAGGCACATATCACTAAATGTAGGGCATGTGCGGTGTCATCAGTTCATGTCTGAACCTTCCTGTCACTTACGTTCCCTTTTTCTTGTTTATTAGAGCTATTGTATAATCATCGTTCAGGTTTGCGCTGTATTCACTAATTCCAAAGTGTTGTATTTGTGAAAAGTCTTCTTCCCTCCGTAAGGCACACTTTGGGGTTTTTGGCACGTTTACTGAGCGGATATCTTTATATAAGGGCTTGGGCTTTTCTTCTGGGGCGTTTTTATTCTGTGGCTTCCATACTGCAGGCAGCTGGTAATGAGAGAGGCCAAAGTCAGAGAGCTGGGGGGCCCGCAGTAAATCCCAGGTTCCCGGCTTCTCAAGGACTGGTGGGGGAGGAAGCCCTTGTGAATCAGAGCTCTGACAACTCTCCGCAGCACTCTCAGGTTTAACCGCTTCATGGTCACCATTTTCTGCAAATAATGAATAAAACAACATTATAAGCAACACAGACTTTATCCGGTCAACTCCTCCTGAGGCACAGAAAAGGCCAGGACTCCACAGCTGCAGTCGTCGTAACATTGCAGGGTTACCAGCCATGCAACATCCATCTTTCCCAAATGGTGTTAAAACTTGTATGCGACCTTGCAACGAAATTTAACTATGTCGCATTTTCCTTAACGGCCGATTGCAACTTTTTTCTCCCACAGGGAAACATTGAGGTCGCAGTGATTCTGTATTTTTCGGTGTCTCGTGTGCAGTCACCATGGAGCCATAGCCTTATTGTAGAACAGTTGACAAATAACCTATATATACCATTACCTGGTGTCTCACCGTCAAGTGGTTTATATCCGTAATTCTGGAACGTGTCTTTGATTTGTTGGATGTCTGAGGCATTTCTCTGCTGCGTCACTTTACAGAGCTTTATAAAGTTATTCAGTTCTTGTCCCCTCTTTTCATTTTTATCAATAGTGGTCTGAATATCACTCTGTAAAGGGAGGGACGTGAGACGACACGTCAATTATCAGAAGTAGGACAGGATACGAGCATTGCCTCTACTAGGTGTATCCTCCGTCCCATCACAGTACCCTGATACATTCTGTTAATCTGCTGTTCCCATGTAATTCTACACTAGCATGACGTCTGAGATATATCTTATGTTTAACATCCAAAATTCAGGAAATGTGGCTTCTGTTTGGAATATATATATATATATATATATATTTATTTATTTATTTATTTTTTTTTTATTTTTTTTGATAGATGCTGGAAGACAGGATTTCAAAGCCATCATGTATAAGTTTAATAATATTACATGCAATACAATGACATGTATTGCATTAGTAAGAGAGCAATGAGCCAGACTCCGGTCTTTAAACTGCAAGGAGATGTGCTGGAAGCAGTATATATGAACTCCAAGGAAGACAAATATCAAAGCAATTATGCCATGGCCTCATGATTCACCAGGACAGAACCGCTTTATATAAGATATCTAGAAGATGCATTCATAGAACTTATAAATGTCCCCACAATGTACGTCACCTTCATGCTCATTATCTCGGAGCGCAGGTCATGCAGCACTCGCATCGGAGATTCCTCTTCATAGTCTGGGGAAAGAAAAGGAAAACAGAAACAATGTGTACAGATGTTGGAGATTGCAGGTAAGGCTGGGTCCACATGTGCGCTGTGATTTCCGCTTTTTTTTTTCCTGTCAAAAAATAAAATAAAAAAAAGTTCCCATTAAGATACCCATTGAGCTCAATGGGTGTTATTTAAGTTCAGTTTGCTTCAGTCTAAATCCGTTTCGTCAGGTTTTTTTTTTTTGCAGAATCAGTAGAACAGACCGCAACACTATTTTTCCCGTTAAAAAAAAAAAAAAAAAAAGGAACTTGACAGAACTAGCGTTTGTTATTTTTAACATTGGAGTCAATGGATGATGGATTCAAATAGAATGTCGTTTGTATCCATCATTTTTTCCGTTTCATGCATCCATCACAATCTTCCGCACATGTGCAGAAGAAAACAATCTGTGCAGAGCACACTTCAGCTAGAGCTTGGTAACTTCCCTCCAGCACCGCAGGACATGTGCCTAATGGTTCATTTAAAAAAAAACAAGAAAACATGGATCAGTCAGAAACGGAACATAACTGATTACAAAACTAAAATCCAATTTTTTTCCTATTTTCACCCTTTTTCATTTATTAGGGCCTGTTCAAATCTGCGTTAAGAGGCTCCGTTAGGGACCTCCACCGCAGATCCGGCCGAAGATACCGCAAACAACAGCATGCTGCGCTATTGTTTCTGGTAAAACCACAGACACCCCAACAAAACCCATTAAAGTCGATGGGTTCCATCAGGCGCCGGTTTTCTTCGTTGTGCAACGGTACTGGAGCTTTTGCTATTTTCATTGTTCAGCTCCTATGACGGAGCAAAACGGAAAGTCGAACGCAGATGTGAAAATAGCTTTCTACGTCACATAAAATAAGGATCTTTTTAAACCGGAATCCAGATGTGAACCCAGAGCAGTAGTAAGGGAGTTTGTATACATTACTGTGTGGGGGGGTCCCTGGCACATGAAACACGACTCATGCCATCTATTACCTGTCTCCATGAGATATCAGAAGAAAATAAAACCTGTAATACTTATTTTCTATCAATTGTAAGCAGAGTTATTTATAAAAACAAGGTTATATTTTGCTGATATTACAAAGTTAACGGCAAAATGCAACAGTTAAGAAAAGTTTTGCGTCTTTAAGAGCACGTTTAAAGGGGTTCTACAGCTCAATTACATGGTCTGCATATAACGGACCACAAAACTTACCTCTTCAGAAATCAAAGGGGTGGTCTCAACATCAAAATCCCTTTCTATATGAAAGCCAGCCTGGCGATCAGCTGATCACTGCAGGACGGGCTCCATAAACACCTGACTGTTTGCAGCGATTCTCTGGATAATAAACTAATATGGCATATGGACAGTGGTTAGTAAAGATAATACCATTAAAAGGATATCAAAGAAATGGATGGCCTTTCCTTAAAATAGGCCATCAATACCGGATGGGGGGGGAGGGGGTTAGACTCCCAGCACCTTCGCCAATCAGCTGTTTTGAAGGGGCCATGGCACTCGTACGAGCGTTACTTCCCCTTCATTCCTTTCATTGCTCCGTACTGTGTACCGTGACATACTTGCGGCGGCTCGCTGTATAACAGCCTTGTCCCATTCACTCTCGGTATCAATTTCTTAGAACTGGAAAACCCATTTAAAGGGTTTATCCAGGATCTCAATAGCCCCTCAAACATTTTCCCCACAATGGATGTTAACCTTACTGGTCTATAATTACCCGGGGAAGACCTAGAGCCCTTTTTGAAAATAGTCACCACATTTTCCCTGCGCCAGTCCCTTGGCACTATACCGGTCACTAGAGAATCTCTAAATATTATGAAGTGGGGGACAGAAATAACTGAACTAAGCTCTTTAAGGCTATGTTCACACGGAGTATTTTGGGGGAGGAATATCTGCCTCAAAGCTCCAAACGGAATTTTGAGGCAGATATTCCTCCCCCAAAATACTCCGTGTGAATAGCAATTATCGCGCCGTTTTTCGCCCACGGCCATTGAGCGCCGCGGGCATAAAACACGCTTTCTCCTGCCTCCCATTGAAGTCAATGGGAGGTCGGAGGCGGAAGCGCCCGAAGATAGGGCATGTCGCTTCTTTTTCCCGCGAGGCAGTTTTACTGCTCGCGGGAAAAAGACGCCGACGCCTCCCATTGAAATCAATGGGAGGCGTTCTCGGGCCGTTTCTGCCGAGTTTTGCGACGCGGTTTCCGCGTCAAAAAACTCGGCAAAAGACCCCGTGTGAACATAGCCTAAGAATTCTAGGGTGTAACCCATCTGGTCCCGGGGCCTTGTGCACATTTATTTTATTTTATTTAGCTTGGACCATATCTACATTCATCCAATTCAGTATATCAACTGATATATTAACAGCACTGGCACCGGCTACATCAGCTGCTCTTTCTTCTGTTGTATATACAGAGCTAAAGAACCCATTTAGTAACTCTGCCTTCTCTTGATCCCCTGTGATCAACTCCCCATTACCATTATCTAGGGGTCCTACATGTTCAGACCTTGGCTTTTTTGCATTTATATACTTGAAGAATTTTTTGGGATTTGTTTTACTATCCTTGGCCGCCTGCCTTTCATTTTGTATTTTTGCTGATTTTATTATCTTTTTAGAGATTTTATTAAGCTCTTTATATTTTACAAAGGCTACAGCTGTACCCTCAGATTTGTATTTTTCAAATGCCCTTTTTTTGTCATGTATTGCCCCTTTCACAGAAGGTGTAAGCCATGTGGGGTTTAAATTTAGTAGTTTATACTTGTTACCTATAGGAATACATTTTGCACTATAATTACCCAAAGTAGATTTTAAGATCTCCCATTTATCATTTGTTCCATTATTTGACATTAGTTCTTCCCAGTCTATATCCTGAATTGCCGCCCTCATCCTGGGGAAATTGGCCTTCTTAAAATTAAATGTTTTTGCCCTCCCAGCCTGCGTTTGTTTTTTACAGTATAGGTAAAATGTAACTATATTATGATCACTGTTACCGAGGTTTTCACGAACATTGACATTCCCAACAAGATCTGCATTATTAGAAGTGACCAGATCCAACAGAGCTTCACCTCTAGTCGGGTCTTCCACAAACTGGCCCATAAAATTTTCCTGCAACAGGTTGAGGAAATGTCTCCCCTTTGCAGTTGAAGCCGAACCATGACACCAATTAATATCCCGGAAATTAAAATCTCCCATTATCACTACAGTACCCGCCTGTGCAGCCCGCTCCATCTGTTTATATAGCTGAACTTCAATCTCCTCAGTTATATTGGGGGGTCTATAGATTACACCAAAAGTAATTTTATCTGTGTTTACCTCTTTTTGTAATTCCACCCACAAGGTTTCCACCTCCTCACAATCTTCACCCCACTATTGTCTCTTTCACACTCCCCTTCATATCACTTCTCACATACAGACATACACCACCACCTTCATATCACTTCTCACATACATCTTGCACAGCGCTACGAAACTAATGGCGTGTGCAAAAACAAACTGAAATGAAACCCGAGTCAAACAAAGAAGAGGCTGCAGCGCTCATACGAGATCTGCGGCCCCTTGAAAAACAGTTGATCGGCAGTGGTGCCGAGAGTCGGACCCCCAACGATTTAATGATAGGCCAATTTTTAAATCATGGATAACCCCTTTAAATTACAGGCATCTATTAAAAGCCTAAGGATAATTAGAATTGAGGGCACATACTCTGAATTGGAGTTTCTGGTACGGAAAGTCACCCACTCAGTCCCCTAAAAAGGAAAGTGGCAGTTCTGGAGGAGAGCCCGGGCAATAGGTGGCGGTGCTGGAACGTCTCGACACTGCTGCACTCACTATTCGAACTACCCTTAGACATCTTATCTGCTGCCTTTAAGGGGTTAGACTGGAGCTCGGCTCACACTGTCATCAAGGCCAGATGGCCCCTCTGCCACATAAGAAGACACCAGTATTATAAATGGCACATAGTAGGTGGGCGGCCCTGTTGAGGATACGACTTTGAGCTCCAGGAGCTTCGAAATACGGCTCCGATTATTACCCAAATTCTTATAGTATTAGTTCCTTATTGTACTCACCATCATCTTCTTGACTGAACACTTGCTCAAGCTGTGATGTCTCCTTCTCCAAAGTGAGCGCCAAACACCTTAATCTACTGAAGACGTTTCCAGTCACTGACATGGTTGCAATGATCTGCAGCAGAGAAATAAGTATTATTAATATGTTAACCCCATCAAAGACTCCACCGCAGCCCTCCACATTTTCTATGTAAATGATTTATAACTGAGCTAGCTCCACTTAAAATGGAATTCTATGGCATCTTACTTGTTAATACATTTGCTGAATAGATGTTTCATTGTAGAATGTCAAATACCGCCTTGTACGTGTCTGCCAGGCTGGATAATATAGCGAACGGACAAAAAAAACATCCTTATTCTGCTCACTACAACTACACAGGAAATAAGAATCACATCAGTAAAGTTGGCCATGAGCATGTATGTTATTTCAATAGGTGAGAGAGATAAGTGGATTCCAAACACCGCTCATCTCTATGGGAAACATGATTAGAAAACGTAAAGGTGTATTACCATCATAAGAAGTGACAGCACAGCGGTGCTCCTATTCCACTGCAAATCTGAGAGGGATGAGCACTGTAACCCCTTCATTCTGGGAATACTTTTTTTTTTTCTTTTAAATCTCTCCAGCCTAATGTAAGACGTTGGGCTGTCCCCTTATACATTAGATTGTAAGCCTAAGGGCTCATTCAGACGAGCGTGGATCTGATTGAAACAACGCACAGCACACGGCCGAATTGATTTCAATGGGGCTATTAACACGTGTGAGTTTTCCTGCAGCGAGTGTGCGTTGCGTGAAAGTCGCTGCATGTCCTATATTGGTGCGTTTTCACGCACCTAGTTGCCCGTTGAAGTCAGTGGGTGCGTCAAAGCCACAGACAAAAAAAATAATTGAAAAAAAACAAAAACGTTTGCGAGTGTGTGAAAAACGCATGCCACTCGCAAAGAACTCTGGTGCATAACGCAACGTGCACGGACAGATTTATGTGTGTTTTTTACACGTGTAAAAACGGTCACGCACGTGTGAATGTAGCCTAATTCTGTCAAAACCCAAGAAATATCTATTGCATTGTTAGATACTGGTTAAATTACTGTTTTTTTTAATTAAGTTAAAAAAACAAAAACCCCCCAAATAAACCAAACACACCTTTCAAATTTCCCTACAATTTTTTTTTTTAAAAGCGTAAACTAAAAAAAGTAAACATAACTGGTATGGCCGCGTCCGAAAAAGACACAAACTTTTACAATATAAGGCCTCATGCACACGAACGTATTTTTGTCCTGCCGTAAATACTGGCGTAAAAACGGGTCCTTGGTCACCCGTATTCCACTCGTACTTACGGGCACATTTTCACTGCAAAATTGCACTGCACTAATCGGCAGCCCCTTCTCTCTATCAGTGCAGGATAGAGAGAAGGGACAGCCCTTTCCGTAATAAAAGTAAAATTCATACTTACCCGGCCGTTGTCTTGGTGACGCGTCCCTCTCTTGACATCCAGTCCAACCTCCCTGGATGACGCGGCAGTCCATGTGACCGCTGCAGCCTGTGATTGGCTGCAGCGGTCACATGGGCTGAAACGTCATCCCAGGAGGAAGCAGGGAGTTCTGTGTAAGTATGAACTTTTATTTTTTTTTACAGGTTGATCTATATTGTGATCGGCAGTCACTGTCCAGGGTGCTCAAAGAGTTACTGCCGATCGTCTCTTTCAGCATCCTGGACAGTGACTATTTACGGACGTTGCCTAGCAATGCTCCCGTAATTACGGGTGCACACACGTAGTCACCCGTAATTACGGGAGCTCCATAGACTTCTATGGGCCTGCCCGTGCCGTAATTACGGCCTGACATAGGACATGTTCTATATTTTTCAACGGCACGGGCACCTTCCCGTAAGCATATGGGGAGGTACCCGTGGCCAATAGAAGTCCATGGGCCCGTAATTAAGGCCTGTGAATACGGGTGTTTTCACTTTCGTGTGCATGGGGGCCTAACATTTAGCCTGCACGGTGAACACTATTTAAAAAAATAATAATGGTACCAATAGAAACTACAGCTCAATAAGTGGAAGTTCGTTAAAGAGGCTCTGTCACCACATTATAAGTGGCCTATCTTGTACATGATGTGATCGGCCCTGTAATGTAGAGAACAGTGGTCCTAGTAATAAAGAGCAGTGGTCCTAGTAATAAAGAGCCTTTGTCACCACATAATAAGTGGCCTATCTTGTACATGATGTGATCGGCGCTGTAATGTAGATAACAGCAGTGTTTTTTAGTTAGAAAAATTATCATTTGTGACGTAGTTATGACCTATATTAGTTTCTCAATGGACAACTGGGCGTGTTTTTACTATTGACCAAGTGGGCGTTGTGGAGAGGAGTGTATGACGCTGACCAATCAGTGACCAATCAGCGTCATACGGCTACGTCAATGAAAAAATAAAAACATTATGGCTTTTGGAGGGTGGGGAGGAAAAAACAAAAATGAATATTAGAAAAATGGCTGCGACGGGAAGGGGTTAACCTTTAAGTGCAATATTTACATGGATATTTGGATCTGGTTGGACAGATTTCCTCTTGGAGAAAAACAAACTGTTACAGTCGTAATCAAAATCAGTAGAAATGAACATTCTGCACCGCACAACACAGAGAATGCCCCAAATTACTCAACTGGTCACAATTATAACTTATATTATCAATCATAGTCAATAGATAATCAGTTTATGCCATACACCCTAGTCAGATTAATAGTTCCCAGCATGCCCCGCTGATAAGGCATGCTGGTACTTGTAGTGTATCACTAGGTAGTCACATAGTAAGGCCAGTATACACATTAGGCTATATACACAAGTTATGAGCGTTACAACGAGCCTTGCGCTGAGTACACCTGATATATTACATTATATATTCCGCACCTGTGGCCCGGGACCGCTGTTCTCTGCTCACCCGGCCGTCCGCCCGCAGCCGCCAACAACTTGAATTTTTTTTCCTGAACTTTCGACGGTAGAACTTTATTGACACAATTGTCCGTGCACAGAACTACTGAAAGTCGACGTTCATTGGTCCAGGAGTGGTCTTCTATAATCAGGCTGCCATCTAGTGGTGAGATGCAGTAAAACATCCAGGGAATATGTTTGTAGGATGGGGTTGTGTTGTTTTTTTATCTTCTTATACATGTAATTGGATGTTTAGTGCAAAATAAAACATTTGTGTATGAGCCGCCTCAGTAATGTGCAGTGCACTGGGTCCTACTAGTCGTTTCAGGACTAACTTGGAAAAAATCTCTTAATGGAAACAAAGTCTTATTGCAAATGTTATTGATAAAAGTGGGAAAGAAGAATGAAACGACTGCACATGCTGTTATTTTAATGTGTCAAATTATGGTGGATTTTTTTTTTCCATAGAGAAACATTGAAGTGGAGGAATGAGTCGCAGTAAGGCCTCGTTTACACGAGCGTGATATACGTCCGTGCATTGTGCGTGCTTTTCACGCGCGTCGTACGGACCTATGTAAGTCTATGGGGGCATGCAGACAGTCCGTGAGTTTTGCTCAGCGCGTGTCCGCTGAAAAAAACTCACGACATGTCCTATATTTATGCGCTGTTTGCACATCACGCACTCATTGAAGTCAATGGGTGTGTGAAAACCACGCAGGTCACACGGAACAGCGTGATTCGCGCAACAGCTGTCAAACTCTGAATGTAAACAGAAAAGCACCAGGTGCTTTTCTGTTTACAAACATCCAAACGGAGTGTCATAATGATGGCGGCTGCGCGAAAATCACGCAGCCGCGCATCATACACTGATGAAACACGCAGCTGTTAAGTGCCTTTTGCGCACGCAAAACGCTGCATTTTTTGCGTGCGCAAAACGCACACGCAAAAGTGTAAACCAGGCCTTATAGTAATATTCCCCTCTCTTAAGTATTAACCCCTTCCCTCTTTGGCCACTTTTGACCTTCCTGACAGAGCCTCATTTTCAGATCTGACATGTTTCACTTTATGTGGTAATAACTTCGGAATACTTTCACCTATCCAAGCGATTCTGAGATTGTTTTGTCTTGACACATTGGACTTTATGTTACTGGAAAAATTTGCTTGAAACATTCAGTATTTAATTGTGAAAAACCAAATTTAATGAAAATTGCAAAAATTAGCATTTTTCTAAATTTAAATGTATCTGAGAGGTAAGACAGGCAGTTATACCACACATAATAGTCGCTAATTAACATCCCCCATATGTCTATCTTAGATTGGCATAGTTTTTTGAATATCGTTTTATTTTTCTGGGATGTTACGAGGCTTAGAACTTTAGCAGCAATTTCTCACATTTTCAAGAAAATTTCAAAAGGCTATTTTTACAGGGACGAGTTCAGTTACATAGTTACATAGTTACATAGTTACATAGTTTGTACGGTTGAAAAAAGACACATGTCCATCAAGTTCAACCAAGGGATGGGAAAGGGGGAGTAAAATATTACTACACATAGCAGTTAATATTTTTTTGTTCTAGGAAATTATCTAAGCCTTTATTAAAGCCATCTACTGTCCCTGCTGTGACGTCTCCTGCGGTAGGCTATTCCATAGATTCACAGTTCTCACAGTAAAGAAGGCTTGTCGCCTCTGCAGGTTGAACCTTTTTTTCTCCAGACGGAGGGAGTGCCCCCTTGTTTTTTGAGGGGGTTTTACATGGAACAGGATTTCACCATATTTTTTGTATGCGCCATTCATATATTTCTATAAGTTAATCATGTCCCCCCTTAGTCGTCTTTTTTCAAGGCTAAATAGGTTTAGTTCTTTTAATCTTTCCTCATAACTTAGATTCTCCATGCCCCTTATTAGCTTCGTTGCTCTTCTTTGTATTTTTTCCAACTCCAGGGAAGTGACTTTAAGGGCCTTATATATTAGAAACCCCGAATAAGTCTCTCTATTTTAAAAACTTCACCCCTCAAAGTATTCAAAACAGCATTTAGAAAGTTTCTTAACCCTTAGGCTGGGTTCACACGACCTATTTTCAGGCGTAAACGAGGCGTATTATGCCTCGTTTACGCCTGAAAATACGGCTCCAATACGTCGGCAAACATCTGCCCATTCATTTGAATGGGTTTGCCGACGTACTGTGCGGACGACCTGTAATTTACGTATCGTCGTTTGACAGCTGTCAAAAGACGACGCGTAAAATTACAGCCTCGTCAAAAGAAGTGCAGGACACTTCTTGGGACGTTTTTGGAGCCGTTTTCTCATAGACTCTATTGAAAACAGCTCCAAAAACGTCTGAAAAAACGCCGCGAATACGGCGCCCTTAACGCCGCGAAAAACGTGAGTTGCTCAAAAAACGTCTGAAAATCAGGTGCTGTTTTCCCTTGAAAACAGCTCCGTGTTTTCAGACGTTTTTGGCTCAGCGTGTGAACATACCCTTAGGGTATGTGCACACGATATCGACCTTTACGCCTGAAATTACGGAGCTGTTTTTAGGAGAAAATAGCTCCGTAATTGCAGACGTAATTGCTCGTCCTCGCATTTTCCGAGGCGTCTTTGACGCCCATAATCTTGAGCTGCTCTTCATTGAATTCAATGAAAAACGACTCAAATTACGTCCAAAGAAGTGTCCTGCACTTTTTTGACGAGGCAGTCATTTTACGTGTCGTCGTTTGACAGCTGTCAAACGACGACGCATAAATGACAGGTCGTTGGCACAGTACGTCGGCAAACCTATTCAAATGAATGGACAGATGTTTGCCGACGTATTGGAGCCGTATTTTCAGGCGTAAATCGAGGCATAATACGCCTCGTTTAAGCCTGAAAATAGGTAGTGTGAACCCATCCTTTAGGGTATGTGCACGTGACCTATTTTCAGACGTAATGGAGGCATTTTACACCTCGAATTATGCCTGAAAAGACGACTCCAATACGTCGGCAAACATCTGCCCATTACTTGCAATAGCTCTTACGATGTTCTGTGCAGACGAGCTGTCATTTTACGCGTCGCTGTCAAAATACGGCGCGTAAAATGACGGCTCGTCAAAAGAAGTGCAGGTCACTTCTTGGGACGTTTTTGGAGCTGTTTTCTCATAGACTCTATTGAAAACAGCTCCAAAAACGGCCGTAAAAAACGCAGTGAAAAACGTTGCGAAAAACATGAGTTGCTCAAAAAACGTCTGAAAATCAGGAGCTGTTTTCCCTTGAAAACAACTCTGTATTTTCAGACATATTTTGTTAATCGTGTGAACATACCCTTAGATGTTTCACACGAATTAAAGCAAAGTAGAGGTGAAATTTACAAATAATTTTTAGTCTATTTTTTTTGTAACACAGAAGGTTTTACCAGAGAAATGCAACTTAATATTTATTGCCAAGAGTCTGCAGTTTTTAGGAAATATCCCACATGTGGCCCTAGTGTGATAATCAACTGAAGCAAAGGAGCACCTAGTGAGTCTTGCGGCCTCCTTTTTATTAGGAAATATTTTAGGCACCATGTCAGGTTTGAAGAGATCTTGCGGTGCAAAAACTGTGGAAACCCCCCAAAAGTGACCCCATTTGGTAAACTAGACCCCTCAAGGAAATTATCTAGGGGTATAGTGAGCATTTTGACTCCACAGGTTTATTGCATAAATTATTGGAAGTAGGCCGTGAAAATTAAAATCTACATTCTTTCAAAGAAAATGTAGGTTTAGCAAAAAATGTTCTCATTTCCACAAGGACTAAAGGAGAAAATGCACCACAACATTTGTAAAGCAATTTCTCCTGGGGTATAGTGAGCATTTTGACCCCACAGGTTTTTTGCATAAATTATTGGAAGTAAATGAAATTAAATGAAAATCTACATTTTAAAGTAATTTCTCCCGAGTAAAACAACACCCCACATGTGGTCATAAACGGCTGTTTGGACACACCGCAGGGCTTAGAAGTGAAAGAGTGCCATTTGGCTTTTGGAGCTCAAATTTAGCAGGAATGGTTTGCGGAGACCAAGTCACATTCGCAACCCCCCCCCCCCCCCCCCGAAGGAACAACACAGTTGAAAACTCCCACAAGTAACCCCATTTTGGAAACTGCAACCCTTGAGGAATTTATCTCTGAGTGTAGTGAGCCTAGGGGTTTTATAAATTTTATTAGGATTGGGCAGTGAAAATAAAAAAAATCCTTTTTCTCCAATAAGACGTAGCTTTAGGTCAAAATTTTTCATTTTCTCAATAAATAAAAGAAAAAAAGAACCACAACGTTTGTAAAGCAATTTCTCCTGAGTACGGCAATACCTGATATGTGGTCATAAACTGCTGTTTGGGCTCATAGTAGGGCTCAGAACGGAAGGAGCGCCATTTGGCTTTTGGAGTACAGATTTTGCTGAATTGGTTTCTGGTTGCTATGTCGCATTTGCAAATCCCCTGTGGGACTAAAACAGTAGAAATCCCCCACAAGTGACCCCATTTTGGAAACTACACCCCTCAAGGTATTCACCTAGGGGTGTAGTCAACATTTTGACCCCAAATATGTTTCATAGATTTTATTAGGATTGGGCAGTGAAAATAGAAAAAAATTCTTTTTCTTTAACCCTTTCAGGACTGAGCCTGTTTTGGCCTTCAGGACGAAGCCGATTTTTCAAATCTTTACTTTATGTGGTAATAACTCCGGAATGCTTTTACCTATCCAAGCGATTCTGAGATTGTTTTCTCGTGACATATTGTACTTTATGTTAGTGAAAAAATTTGGTTGATAAATTCAATATTTATTTGTAAAAAACACCAAGATTTGGAGAAAATGTGCAAAAATTAGCATTTTTCGAAATTTAAATGTATCTGCTTGTAAAACAGATAGTAATACCACACAAAATAGTTACTAGTTAACATTTCCCATATGTCTAGTTTAGTTTGGCATCGTTTTTTGAACATTCTTTTATTTTTCTAGGACGTTACAAGACTTAGAACTTTAGCAGCGATTTCTCATATTTTCAAGAAAATTTCAAAAGGCGATTTGTACAGGGACCAGTTCAGTTCTGAAGTGGCTTTGAGGGCCTTATATATTAGAATGTCCCCATAAATCACCCCATTTTGAAAACTCCACCCCTCAAGGTATTCGAATCAGCATTCAGAAAGTGTATTAACCCTTTAGCCGTTTCACAGGAATTAAAGCAAAGTAGAGGTGAAAGTTACAAATTTCATTTTTTTTTACAAAATTCATTTGTAATACATTTTTTTCTATACCACAGAAGGTTTTACCCAAGAAATGTAACTTATTATTTATTGCCCAGATTCTGCAGTTTTTAGAAATACCCCACATGTGGCTCTAGTGCGCTAATTTACTGAAATACAAGCCTCAGAAGCAAAGGAGCACCTAGTGGATTTTGGGGCCTCCTTTTTTTTAGCCTATATTTTAGGTACCATGTCAGGTTTGAAGAGGTCTTGTGGGGCCAAAACAATAAAGACCCCCAAAAGTGACCTCATTTTGGAAACTACACCCCTCAGGGAATTTATCTAGGGGTATAGTTAGCATTTTGAACCCACAGTTTTTTTTGCTAAATTTATTTGAATTAGTTTGTGAAGATGAAAATCTACTTTTTTTCTGAAAAAACTTAGAAATGTTTATTTTTTTCAAGGAATAAAAGAGAAAAAACACCCCAACATATGTAAAGCAATTTCTCCTGATTATAGCAATACCCCATATGTGGTAATAAACTGCTGTTTGGACCCACAGCAGGACTCAGAAGGGAAGGAGCACCATTTGGATTTTGAAATTCTGATTTTGCTGGAATAGTTTTCAGTGCCATGTCGCGTTTGAAATGCACTGGAGGGAACAAAATAGTGGAAACCCCCGGAAAGTGACCCCATTTTGGAAACTACACTCATCAAGGAATTTTTCTAGGGGTAAAGTTAGCATTTTGACACCACGGTTGTTTTGCTGAATTCATTGGAATTATTCTGTAAAGGTAAAAATCTACCTTTTTTCTGAAAAAAGGTAGCCATTTTTAATTTTTTACAAGGAATAAAGGAGAAAAAGCACCCCAACATTTGTAAAACAATTTCTCCCGATTACGGAAATATGCCATATGTGGTAATAAACTGCTGTTTGGACCCACAGCAAGGCTTAGAAGGGAAGGGGCGCTATTTGGCTTTTGGAGCTCAAATTTAGCTGAAATGGTTTTTGGGTGCCATGTCGCATTTGCAAAGCCCCTGAGAGGCCAAAACAGTGGAAACCCCCCAAAAGTGGAAATTACACCACTTAAAGAATCTATCTAGGGATATAGTGGACATTTAGACCCCACAAGTCTTTTGCAGGATTTATTAGAATTAGGCCGTGAAAATGAATATCAACATTTCTTCCACTAAAATGTTGCATTTTTTTCAATTTCACAAAGGATAAAGGGTAAAAGCACCCCAACATTTGTAAAGCAATTTCTCCCGAGTACGGCAATACCCCACGTGTGGTCATAAATGGTTTTCATTAGAAAGTAATTAACCCTTTCTGGACTGATCCATTTTTTTCTTTTCCCTTTTAGTTTTTTCCTCCCCGCGTTCCAAGAGCCACAACTTTTTTATTTTTCAGTCAATAGAGCGGTATTAGGGCTTATTTATTGAGGGACGAGCGGTCGTTTTTATTGGTACCATTTTTTGGTACATACAACTTTTTGAGCACTTTTTATTACATTTTTAGGTAGAGCGAAGATGACCAAAAAACAGCGATTTTGCCGTTTTAACTTCTTTATTTTTCACGTGAGACGCTCCATACATCACCCCCCACACTAAGACATGCTATGCCGTGGTGCGCGAAGGGGTTAATGCGCAGCGCATGGTGCGGATTGAAAATTAAAATTTTCCACTCATATGCAACTTTAGTGCACTATATGTTGTGCCCAGTTTGTGCCACTGAAGACAAATACCTCATAAAATATTAACCGGGTTCTCCCCGGTATGGCGATGCCATATCTGTGGACGTAAACAGGTGTTTAGGCAGGCTGCAGGGCTCAGAAGGGAGGGACGCCATTTGGCTTTTGGGGCGCAGATGTAGCTTGGTAGTTGTTCTGTTTGGGGTTTTACTGGTGTTTCAGTTTATAATGTGGGGGCATAGGTTATCTGTGCGGGGTACATCAGGGTACATGTTATCTGTGCGGGGTACATCAGGGCATAATAAGAGGGTATAATAATGCAGTAAATAAATAATAATCTGCAGATATGTGGCCAGTGTCGCACTGATAAATGGTGTCCGATCTTATCTGCTTTTGGACACTCTGCACATTTTGCATCGCCATATTCTGGGAGCCAGAACTTTTTTCTTTTTTCACCACCGGAGCCGTGTGAGGGTTTATTCTTTGCGGGACAATCTGTAGTTTTCATTGGTACCATTTTGGGGTACCAGAAATTTTTTTGATCACGTTTTATTCCATTTTTTGGCAAGCAAGGTGACCAAAAACCATCGATTCTGACAATGTTTTTTATTCGTTTTTTTATGGCCTTCACCCTGGGCTATAAATGACCATTATATTTTATACTGCGGGTCGGTACGATTATGGCGATACCAGATGTATATAATTATTTTATGTTTTGCAGCGTTTGTGCAATAAAATCACTTATTTATAAAATAAATACATTTTTGTGTCACCATACTCTGAGAGCCATAACGTTTTTATTTTTCAGTCAAAAAAGCGCTGTAAGGGCTTGTTTTTTGCGGGACGGGATGTAGTTTGTATTGGTACTATTTTGGCGTACATGCGACTTTTTGATCACTTTTTATTGTATATTTTGGGAGGGTTGGTAACCAAAAAATTGTGATTCGGGCACTGTTTTTCGTTTCTTTTTTTCGCGGTGTTCACCGTGCGGGAAAAATAATATTACAGTTTTATAGTTGGGGTCGTTACGAACGCGGCAATAGCAAATATGTGTACCTTTTTTAACATGTTAATTTTTTTCCTATAATAAAAGACTTATTATAGGAAAAAAAGCATTCTTTGTTTATGTCACTTCTAACTTTTATTTTTACACTTTTTAAAAAAAAATCTATTATCTTTTTTTAACTTTTTTTACTTGTCCCACTAGGGGACACTTAGACTTGCAGCTCTTATCGCTGCTAGAACACATTACACTACACACGTAGTGTAATGTGTTCCAACTGTCATTGTGACGTGACTGTCACACTGACAGGAAGCATCGGAGGACCGGTCGGAGGCTGATCCTCCGAGGCTTCCGTACATGGCAACCCGGAGGTCATTGTCTGGCCTCTGGTTGCCATGATAAAGATCGCCAGCCCCCGCAAATACATGTGGGGGGCTGCCGATCCGCTGTAAACCTCTTTGATTGGATCGCAATCGACCACCGCATCGAAGGGGTTAATTGCCGATTTCAGCGGCGACAGGCCGCTGATCGGCAACGGGGAGTGCAGGGCTGACACCCTGCACAGTTAACCGCCGCTGTGGTGTAGCGCCGCGCGGCGGTTAACTGTTAAAGCGTGGACGTAACTGCACGCCCAGGTGCGCGAACTTACTGCTCACCTGGACGTGCATTTACGCCAAGGTGCGGGAAGGGGTTAATAATATGTATCTTTAGCTCAAATGTTTTCATTTTCTCAATAAATAAAGGAAAAAAAGAACCACAACGTTTGTAAAGCAATTTCTCCTGAGTACGGCAATACCCGATATGTGGTTATAAACTGCTGTTTGGGCACACGGTAGGGCTCAGAAGGGAAGGAGTGCCATTTGGCTTTTGGAGTGCAGATTTTGCTGGATTGGTTTCTGGGCACTATGTCGCATTTGCAAAGCCCCTGTGGGACTAAACAGGTGGAAACGCCCCACAAGTGACCTCATTTTGGAAACTACACCCCTCAAGGTATTCACCTAGGGGGGTAGCGAGCATTTTAACCCTGCAGGGGATTTTTTCAACAGATATGCCAATATGTGGTGCCCAGCTTTTGCAACCATAACAAGACAGCTCTCTAATTATTATGCAGTATTTCCCGGTTTTAGAAACAGCCTACATGTGGCCCTAATCTTTTGCCTGGACTATCGACAGGGCTCAGGAATTAGAGAGTACCATGTGAAATTGAGGCCTAATTTGGCAACTAACACAGTATTGGTTCACAATTGCAGGTCTCTGATGTGAAATAATAAAAGAAACTGCTCAGAAGTAACCACATTTTTGAAATTACACCCCTCAAGGCATTTATTAAGGGGTCTAGTGAGAATTTTCACCCCACAGGTCTTTTCCATAAATGATTGCGCTGCGGATGGTGCAAAGCGAAAATTAAAATTTTTCCCTAGATATGCCATTTCAGTGGGAAATATGTCGTGCCCAGCTTGTGCCACTGGAGACACACACCCCAAAAATTGTTAAAAGGATTCTCCCAGGTATGGTGATGCCATATATGTGGAAGTAAACAGCTGTTTGGGTACACTGTAGGGCTCAGAAGGGAAGGAGCGCCATTTAGCTTTTGGAGTGTGGATTTTGCATGGTAGTAGTTTTGTTTGGAGTTTTACTGGTGTTTCAGTTTATAATGTGAGGTATATGTAAGCCAGGCAGAATACATCAGGGGCATAGTCAGGTGGTGTAATAATAGGGTAAACAATAAAATAATCCATAGATATGTATTACGCTGTGACACAATCCTTTCTGCACAGGCTGGTGTCGCACTGATAAATGGTGTCCTTACTTCTCTCCCATTTGGTCCACACTCCGCACCTTTGCAGTTTGAGGAATTTTGCTGGGAAGTGTTGTCCTGGTATAATACGGACACCCTCTCTTCCAGCAGATATGTTTGGGCTCTCCCCTTCCTGGTTCCCTAATTTTAGTGCCTTGATAATTCACCTCTTGAAACAGAAGAAATGTTCCCCTTGGGCCGGCACAACTGCATATTTTTCTTTCCTGACTTATTGGAGCCGTAACTTTATTTTTTTTCATAAACGTAGTGGTATGAGGGCTGTTTTTTGGCAGGACGAGCTGTAATTATTATTGGTACCATTTTGTGGTACATGCAACTTTTTGATCACTTGTTATCCTTTTTTTTGGGAGGCAAGGTAATCAAAAAACAGCAATTCTGCCATAGTTTTTTTAGGTTTTTTTTATACAGCGTTTACCATGCGTTATAAATTACATGTTACCTTCATTCTTCGGGTCAGTACGATTCCCGCGATACCTAATTTATATAATTTTTTTATGTTTTACAACATTTTGCAAAATAAAATTACTTTTGTAAAAATAATGTATTTTTTCCGACCCCAAGTTGTAGGAGCCATAACTTTAAATTTTTTTTTTAATGACGGAGCTGTCTGAGAGCTTGTTTTTTGCGAGACGAGTAATAGTTTCTATAGGTACCATTTTTGGATACATGCGACTTTTTGATCACTTTTTATTTAAATTTTTGTAAGACAAAGTGACCAAAAAAAAACCAATTCTGGCATTATTTTTTAGGTTGTTTTTTTACGGCGTTCACTGCGAGGGACAACTAACATAATATTTTTATAGTTCAGGTCGTTACGGTTGCGGCGATACCAAATATGCATGGTTTTATTATTTTTTTACAATAATAAATGACTTGATAAGGGACATAGAGTGATCGTGATGTTATTACTTTAAACTTTTATTTTATTTTTTACAACTTTATTTTAACTTTTTTTTTTTACACTTTTCTTTAGTCCCACTAGGGGGTTTGAAGGTCCAACTGTTTGATTGATGTTCTAATACATTGTACTACCTATGTAGTGCAATGTATTAGAACTGTCAGCTATTCACTAACAGCAAGCCGATCAGGCTCCGGTCGGGGCCTAATCGGCTACCGTAATGGCAGACAGAAGGCCATTGTTAGGCTTCCTGTTGCCATAGTAGCAGTCGCCAGCCTTGCCATCGCATGGCAGCCTGCCGATTTGCTACAAACCACTTTGATGCAGCGATCGCATTGGATCGCTGCATTGAAGGGGTTAATGGCAGGAATCGGAGCTAGGTCCGGTTCCTGCCTATACATCACGGTGTCCACATCTACTGCTGATGACGCCGGCTCAGCTTCTGAGCGGGAAGCTGAGCCGGCGCTATCTTGCCGATGGTACCGGAAGCCTTTTAGACCCCGCCGCCGAGCGGGGCATAGGAGGCTTCCATTGCTGGCAGACCGGGAGGTAAGTATTAGGCCTCCGATCACGTTTGCAGCTACCGGCAACACAGCGATCACGTTGCTGGGGTGCCGGTGTCTAAAAACTCCTCACATGCTGCGATCTCTATTGAATGCAGCATATGAGGGGTTAATCAGCCGGATGGAATGCTAGCCGATACCTCAGGGTGCCAGCCGTAACATACAGCTGTCACCCAGCGGTGATGGTGCGGGCTCAGCTCCTGAGCCCGTACTAGCACCACGACATAATGGTACTGCGCTTTGCGGGAAGCCCTTCCCGATTGCGCCGTATATATACGGCGCATGTCGGGAAGGAGTTAATAGAAGTTGTGTGTCCGCACTTTTGCAATCACAAATCACAATTGTTTTCTCTCCCCATAGTTACAATTCTGATGAACATCTCGCATTAGATTGCATTGCAAAACATTGAAAGAAAAATTTCACCGTGGGGCCTGGGCCTAAAGAGGGTTTCACACTGGTTAGTTATCGAGCAAACGCTTATTCATCTGCTGATCGTATTGTTTTAAAAAAGTAAAATGTTATCATTGTTGGCAGCGCATCTCCCTGTGTAAACAGAGAAGCGCGCTGCCGACATGATAATAATACTATGCAAGTAGAGAGCAAAAAGCCGCACTCACCCGGTCTGACGTAGAAAATTCTTTAATGCTTGTAAAAAGGTGTGTGGGGCGGGGAGACCAAGACCGTGTTAGGCAACAGCTGTTTTGCGTACAACGCTTTCTCAAGCCCTCTGACACTGTCTTCGTCCCCCCCACACCTTTTTTTCAAGCATTAAAGAATTTTCTACGTCAGACCGGGTGAGTAGTACTTGCATTGTGTTACATATGGTCTTACCTATGAAGACCAGCACCTCTCTAGATTTATACCGCAGCCCCTGTTGCGCCTCCGTGGGCAGTATACTGCCGAATATCCAGAAGGACCACTGGTCCCAGCAGTGCTGACTGATTCTCTTGTACTTAAGGACATGATAATAACATAAGGGACGAGCGATCGGAGTAACGATCGCTCGTCCCCATACTACCTCCTTGTGACAGGAGCAAACGAGCGCCGATCATCGAGCTGGCTCGTTAATTGGCGCTCTCTGCACAGGCCAAAGTTGGCCAGTGTAATAGGGCCTTTAGTCCAGCGCTACACGCCAACTTGGCTGCAATACAGGTCGCCCTGCCTGCATCGCAATTAATGAAAGTGAATTTGGTCGTATTGCGACCCACAAGCTGCAGCGACACGTCAGCGCAAGTAACTCCAAACCTGCTGGATTTTTGCGACGGTCGTGTCACAGTTCCGGGAACTTGCAGGTCACAACATGACCACATTTACTTTCATTAACTGGGAAGTAGCCTATGTGACGCAGCAATCTTTGGTGGTGCAACCTGTGTCGCCGTGTAGGGATTGTCCAGGAAAAAAAAATAATTCTAAAAAGTATCCCCCAGCCTTGGTTTGCCTTCCCTAATACCGCCTATTAAACTTCTAACCAGTTTCTGTTTGATCTCCATCGTCACTGCTGCTCTTTCTGTCTGTTTACATCCCTTGCTTCTGGTCCTGGCTGTTTCCTGTCTTGTAACCCACCATACCCATGATCCCCTGCTGCATCTGAGGAGACAGTTGCACCCCCCTTCCTCCAGAGCATCTGAGCTATTTGCATACTGCCACGCCCCTCTATGTTCACAGTGTGATTCCCTGCTCTAATTACTAATTACAGGCAGCTCCCTCCCTGCACACTGTCCTACACACTAAGGCCTCGTGCACACTTCCCACACCGTTTTCACGGCCGTTTTTGACGGGATCTGTGTGCCCGTTTTGGCGGCCGTGTGCACTCCGTGTTTCCGTTTCCGAGCGCCGAGCATGGTACTGTCCAGGGTGCTGAAAGAGTTAATGGGCTTCACTGATCGGCGGTAACTCTTTCAGCACCCTGGACAGTACCATGCTCGGCGCTCGGAAAATACAATTTTAATGAAATAAAAAAAAAAAAAGTTCATACTTACTTTCCTCCAGCGATGACGTTTCATCCCATGTCACCGCTGCAGCCAATCACAGGCTGTAGTGGCGGTCACGCAAGTCAGGATGACGTCAGAAGGCCGGCCTCCAGGGATGACGATTCATCCCACGTGACCGCCTCTGCAGCCAATCACAGGCTGCAGCGGCCTCTGCAGCCAATCACAGGCTGCTGCATCAGAAAGGAAGGTCGGACTGGAGGAAGAAGAGGGACTCGTCACCAAGACAACGAGCGGGTACGTATGAACTGCTTTTTATTTTATTTTTAATTAGCAGCCTCTTTTCTCTATCAGTGATTGATAGAGACAAGTGGCTGCCGATTAGTGTCATATTTCTGTAATGTATTTCTGCCCGCCCGGCCGTTGCTAGGCAACGGCTCCGTCACACACGGACGGCACAAGGATGCCTTCAGTGTGCCTTCAGTTTTTTTGACGGCCCCATTGACTTGCATGGGCCGCACTCTCACGGAATCTCGGACCAAAGTAGGACATGCTCTACTTTTTATCGGAACGGAGCAACGGGACAGTCAAAAAAACTGAAGTGTGCATGGCCCCATTGAAATAAATGGGTCAGGGTGCTAGCCGTCAATAAAACGGCTAGCACCCTGAAGAAAAACACTGAAGTGGGCATGAGGCCTGAGGGCTTATTCAGACGAACGTATAATACATCCGTGCAACGCGCGTGATTTTCACGCGAGTCGCACGGACCTATGTTAGTCAATGGGGCCGTTCAGACTGTCAGTGATTTTCACGCAGCGTGTGTCCGCTGCGTAAAACTCACGACATGTCCTATATTTGCCCGTTTTTCGCGCATCACGCACCCATTGAAGTCAATGGGTTAGTGAAAACCGCGCACGGCACACGGACGCACTTCCGTGTGCCGCGCGCTACAGTAGTCAAAACTATGAATGAAAACAGAAAAGCACAACGTGCTTTTCTGTTTACAAACATAAAAACAGAGTGTCATAATGATGGCGGCTGCGCGAAAATCACGCAGCCACGCATCATATGCTGTTGACACACGGAGCTTTTATGGACCTTTTGCGCGTGCAAAACGCTGCGTCTTTTGCATTGCAAAATTCACACGCTCGTGTGAATCCGGCCTGATAATCATTATCCTTTGTGCCTCCATCTATCCCTGATCTAAGTACAGGCAGCCATCTCCCTCCCCTACCCCTTTCACAGCCTGATAAATGTGAGGGTATGTTCACACGACAGCGCAAAATACGTCTGAAATTACGGAGCTGTTTTCAGGAGAAAACAGCTCCTGAATTTCAGACGTTTTTGCATTTACTCGCGTTTTTCGCGGCGTCTTTTACGGACATAATTGGAGGTGTTCTTCATTGGAGTCAATGAAAAACAGCTAGAAATACGTCCCAAGAAGTGTCCTGCACTTCTTTGACGTGGGAGTAATATTATGTGCCGTCTTTTTTTTTTTTTTAAAACATAATTTTTATTAACAGTTTTCACATTTTCTTATAAACATATCACATTAAGGTTGCGTCATAAGTGAACAACGCGCAACTGCAAACAATAGAAAATAACTTACAATCATGGCATATGTTTCGATCCACATATCAAATGAAAGAACAGGACTTCCCCTACCCCTGAACACGGCTTAGGTCATCAAAAAGTAACAGCGCCACGACTATAATAGTAAGAAACCAGTGCTAACGAGAGCCAGAGATCTCCCCCCTACCATCCCCTATCAAGACTAAAGTTCCAAGCCTCCTAGAGTGCCTGCCAGAATCTGCGTATGATACCAAGCAGTATGCCTAAAGGGCGTAACAATTTCTGCCACCTCGGCAGCTGTACACTACGATTCAATAAATATTCGCCATTTAGCAAATAACTTCTTAGCTCCCGCTTCTTTCCGTCTTTCCACCTCCACCCGCTCAAGAGCTAATAACTGTTTCAAACGTAACACGATCATGTCAAGACCTGGTGTGTCTGTTTCCAGCCATTTATATAGAAGGCATCTCAAGGCCACCAGTAAAATTGTGTGTATCAAGGGAGGAGGAGATCTCGTCCCTCGAGCACCATCTTCCTCCGGCGGTCGCGCCTTATGGAACAGCAGTGCCTGAGGTGTCATTGGAAGTTTCGCCTTCCAATGATCCGAAATATAGTTTTGTACCATCACCCAGTATAGTTTAGTATGAGCACAACCCCATACTGCGTGCCACAAATTCGTCAGGGGGGTGCTACATTTTGGGCAACCAGTAATGCGATCGGGGAAGGACTGTGAAGGTAAAATATTGAAGCCATATATAGCCAAATGCATTAATTTAAAATAGGTTTCCCTCCAGCTCTCGTTCACAATAACCTTCCGTACCATCTCCCAACCTTCCAATATGATCTTCCCTATAGCCGGATCTTGAGTCCATCGTTCCCAAACTTTGAACATAGATCATGGACGCGGGCGAACAAAGTACTCCCCAAGTGCTCTATATAACCTCGAAATAGTCGCCCGAAGAGTCGTTGGGCCTATGACCTCATCTAGAGTATGTGTGGTGGCTTCCTTATTCAAATCCCTCAGCCTAGATGTACAAAATGAACGTACCTGGAAAACTTGTAGAAAATTAAAAGTACCTTCAAAGGGCCTAAGTTTAGCTTTGATTTCCGACCCGGTTAACCATCTCCTTTCCTCTGTATGCGTAAGTTCACCTGCGCAGTTAAGGCCTGCATCCCCCAAGAGGTAAATCTATCCCCACTGTCTACTCCTGGTAAGAATTCCGGATGTCCACACAACGGCATATGTTTAGAGAGTAAGTGAGGCAGGTCAAAGAATTTACCAACCGCTTTCCAGGCTAGAACTGTATCCCTCAGAACAATGGAGGTTTTGAGACAGCACGGAAGAGAAGCAACTCTACAGTGTAACAAGGCTTTCAAGTTCCAGGGCGAGGCATACGCCCCTTCCAGATATAAGTTGGAATAATGACTCATTTCATGGAGCCAGTCCACTACATGGCGAACGAGACAAATCACGTTATAACCCCTGACATTTGGGAACTTCAGCCCCCCCTCATGTTTACCTAGCATAAGCTTAGTGAGTGCAATGCGAGGCCTCTTTCCTGCCCATATGAATTTTGTAAATGAAGAATTCAGTTTGGAGACATCCACATGCTTCAGCAAGAGTGGGAGTGTTTGAAAGGGATATAAAAGTCTAGGGAAACTAACCATCTTAATCAAGTGGCACCTCCCCAGAAGGGATAACGGCAACTGACGCCATCTTGTGAGTTCCGCCTGTATTTTTTTAAATAGCGGTGGATAGTTCAGGCCATACAGGGTTTCAGGCACCTTCCCTATCTTAGTGCCTAGATAAGTAATGCACTGTTTAACCGGAGATATCCCACATCCCAAAGATTGCCAAAAGGTCCTAGGTTTACCTAACTACAGCAGTTCACTTTTAGCTACATTGACTTTGTACCCCGAGCATTGCCCAAAGTCATGCAAAAAATGAAAAACCGGCAGTATGTGCTCTTGAGGATTTGATATAAAAAGTATAACATCGTCAGCAAACAAGGCTAACTTAACTGCCAAAGACCCCACCTGAATACCTCTGACCACTGCGGACTCCTCCAGAAATCTAGCCATAGGTTCCAGAGCTAAGTTAAATAATAGTGGCGACAAGGGACATCCCTGACGGGTCCCTTTATACAATTGAAAGGGAGCCGACAAAAATCCTGATGAATAAATGCGAGCTTGGGGATTAGCGTAGACAACTTTCAAAAAGATCCTAAAGGCTCCCTGGACATTCATCTTATCCAGCACCATCCCCAGCCATTCCCACTGTATGTTATCAAAAGCTTTCTCTGCGTCTAACGCCAAGAGTGCCGGTCGGGTACCTGGCTGGGGATCATGCCTGACTGTTTCTAGCACCGTCAACACTTTATGCAGATTAGTCACTGCTGCCCTACCCATAACAAAGCCCACTTGGGATTTTCCCACCAATGTAGGTAAATACAGAGCCAAGCGATTTGCTAAAATTTTAGAGAGTAACTTCTGGTCTTGGTCTATCAATGATATAGGGCGATGGGACCCCGGGTCAAGAGGATCCTTCCCTTTCTTGGGCAACACTTTTATATGCGCTATTTTGGCCTCAGCTGGAAAAGTACCTGTCTTTAGTAAAATGTTATAATATTCCACCAAGATGGGGCTAACTTCCTCTCTTAGTGACTTAAAAAATTCTCCCGTAAACCCATTTGGCCCCGGGGCCTTTCCGTTAGATAGGGTCCGAATGGTACTCGTGATTTCCTCCAATGTGACCTCTGCGCTCAAGAAATCATTCTGCTCCTGAGTGAGTCCAGGCAGATTGACCTTCCCCAAGAATTCCCTGCCTTTTTGAGAGTCAATGGGCGTGTCTGAGTAAAGGGCTTGGTAATATGTACGCAAAATAGTGTTAATTTTTTTGGGATCTGATGTAGGAATTCCGTTGGTATCTTTAAGGGTTAAAATGTGTGACGGTGTATACCCCCCCTCGCTAGGCGTGCCAATAATTTGCCCGCTTTATTGCCGAACCGCATAAGATCAGCATCAAATTGGGACCGATAAATACTTTCTCTTTTATCTAACCATTGATCAAATTGCCGCTTGGCTTCCCTCCAGTCCTCCCCCAGAGTCGTAGACGGAGATTGTAGAAATGCATCCCCTTAGCTACTCTGTCGGCCAGTGTACTGGTAACCGGGGAATGATCAGAAATGACTAGATCCTCTATTGTCGCGTCACGTAACCGGCGGGAAAAGGCTTTGCTCACCAGTAAATAATCAATACACGACCACGATTGATGGACATGGGAATAATGTGTGAATTCCCGAGCATCAGGATGTAAACACCTCCAAGCATCTGTAAGGGCAGTGTGTCTCAAAAAGTCTGTCAAGATCAAATCCCTATGCCTATGCGAAATGGACACTGCGCTCCTATCCTCCCTAGACAACCTTACTGTATTAAGGTCTCCCCCTAGCACCAATAATTTGGTGCGATCCTGCTGAAGCTGGGCTTCCAACTGACAGAAAAAACGTGTATTGGTCGCATTCGGACCATAAACATTATAGATACTAAAAGTTTCCCCTGCATGTTCCACCACTAGATGGATCCAACGGCCCTCATCATCACGTTCCCTGGGACACCAACATTTTTGTGCATCAATATTATAACTCCCGCCTTACCGTCTCTAGCAGCCGAGCCAAAAACTTGGCCCACCCAGAACTTTTGTAAATATTTAAATTCTGGCTCGGTAAGGTGAGTTTCCTGTAACAGGGCTACATCTGGATGTAATCTTTTCATGTGCCGCAAAAGTTTGGTCCTTTTCTCTGGGGATCTAAGCCCCTTGACGTTCCATGAAACTATTTTCATGTTATTGGGCTATGCATAAGATGAGCTAAGGCGTCAAAAAGCCGTGGTCGGTTCGGGGAGTCGGATCCATCTTTACATAAAAGCCATGAATGAACACTAAGGACATAGCCAAAACCCGGCCTAGAGAACAAAAATAAACTCCAAATCAAGGTCAACAGACTTTGACAAAAAGAAAGAAAAATAACGCCTGCGGTAAGGCCAGTCAACCCCCTAGTACCTATTGGCGTAAGAGACTTCACTTTTTTCTGGTGTGCACAACACATCCCTCCCTCCCCCTCCCTCCCAGACCTGCGTAGCAAAATATATACTACGTATATAGACAGAGATACATCAGACCATAACAGACCAGAAACCCCTTGCAGCAGGTATACGGTATTATATCAAAGAGCAAACAGCCCAGAATCCGTTCATACAACAATATAGACAATGCTCCACTACAAGGCCGACACGGACAGCGACCCAGAGGCCCCTGCTGAAAAATTCCCTGAGTATTTGACCTGCCACGGTCACAAACAAACCCGTAAGAGAGAAAGGCTGTAAAGGATCTGCCAGACACAGCTTCTGTGTCGACGCCCGTGGGTAATCAGTCTGCACCTGCTCCTATGTCTGTGAGACTGACTCCATCTTCCACCAAGAAGCTACACACCACTTCCTAAAGTCAGAACAATACTCCTATGTAATGACGGGGTAGGGAGACAGACAGGTGAGCCCTAATCTACCCGCCACTCAGTCCCTGCCTACTTGCAACGACCCGTCCTAGGCAACGGGGTACAACTGGGCGACGGTCCCTACGCTCAGTAAGTGCACGACAGACAAACAGACAAGGGTACACAGAAGCTAGGGAAACGGGGCAGCTGCCCACGGAGACACCGTGAGCAACGAGAGAAGTGAACGAGCCGAGTCAAACCAGGATTGCACGAGGTACAAAACGCTGAGCAGGAGAGTGGTCAGTAAGCCAAGGTCAATAACAAGCAGAGGATCAGTAGTTCAAGCAGCAGCAGCAGAGCCAGGAAACAAGCAAAGCAGAATCACAGGCAAAGGAGGAACAGGAAAGGCAGGTATAAATAGACAGTGGGCGGGAGCTAGCTCCGGCTGGCCAGGCTGTGATAGGCTCTCCCACTCCTAAGCCTGCCATCCTGAGTGGTGGAAGATGGAATAAGTCTCACAGACATAGGAGCAGGTGCAGACTGATTACCCACGGGCGTCGACACAGAAGCTTTGTCTGGCAGATCCTTTACAAAGGCCTTGTAGAATTTTCAATCGGAGATACAAATAAAGAGAGAGCATAGAGCAGGCCCTAACACAGACCCCCTGCAGTAGATATACGACATTATATCAGAAAGCAAACATTATAACATTAGAGCATTTGAAAACAGAAAAAGTGCTTCGCTATAAGACATTCATGTGCAACCATCCAGAATTATCTGCAAAAGGTTGAACCCTGCGATTTGTCTACAGCGTCCACAGAACCACCCCATAAGATATAAGGGTCCTGAAGAAACTTCAATCGTCAATCAATCAGGAGACGGAGACCGGGTGTGGTCCCGCGGCCGTCTCTGCGGCTTCGGAGAGTCCTCTCTGTTCCTGGAACTTCCTCCACGATCTCTTCCGGGTGTGGGTAGGAGAGCTTCTGCCCAAGTCCTCTCCATATCCAAGCGACTCCGTCCGACATCTCTTGACTTGCGACGTGGACTGTGCTCTGGACTGCTTTGCTCCTCATGCGGGGGGCGGCTGCTACATAACTCTGCAAGTGCGTCCTCCGCTTCCTTCGCTGTAGTAAATGTCTTGGTCCGACCATTCGCTTGAAACACCTGTAAGATGGCTGGGTATTGCAGGTTAAAGTGCACTTTCGCTTGGAACAGTGCAGTACAGATCTTGCTGAAAGAACGGCAGCGTTTCGCGACCTCCATAGAATAGTCCTCGAAAAGAAGCACTCTCATGCCCATTATCTCCAAGGGTCGAGATCTGCTGTGAAATGCCTTCATAAGTGCCACCTTGTCATTGTAATCCAACAGCTTAAAGATAACTTGTCTGGGGAGAAGCGAACTACTGCCGTCTGCTGACGGACGAGATCTTGCGTTTGGTCCCACCCTGTACGCCCTTTCCACCCGGCAGGGACGCTGGAGACCCAGTGCTGCTGGCAATGCCCTCTCACACAGACGCTGCAGATCAGAAGGGACCACCGCCTCTTTCAGGCCCACAAGTCGCAGGTTGCTCCTCCTGGAGCGGTTTTCTAGGTCCTCCACCTTGTCCCCCAACTGCGTAGTAGTAGACAACACCACTTTAAGCTTGGATTGCAGGCGCTCATTTTCATCCTCCAACAGCGTTATACGCTGTTCTAATTCACCAGTCCTGGAAGTTATTTGTGCCAGATCCGCATGCATACGGTTAAGAGAAGCTTGCACCGTTTTTTCCAGTGCTTTTTGCAGGTCAGGAGCTATCCGCTTAGCCATGATATGAAGACGGGGACTGAGGCTGCTGTAACCCGTCTTCCTGTGAGTACAACGGGGGAGCAGTGGCGGGAAGCGCCGCCATCTTACCTCCCTTCTCAATGGCCGCAGCTGAATCCTCCATGGCTGGCTTGTGTGCGCTGCGGAGGAGGTAACGTTCCATGCTGGCGCCACCGGAGACGCTCCTGTGTGCGGGGCCGGTGTCTGTCAGCAGGTTTGCGCCGCCAAAGCGACTGTTTCAATCAAGCAGGTTAGTTGGGAGCGGGAGCTCAGTCACTCGCGTCCTGCATCGCCAGCGCCGGAACCGTAAGTCATGTGCCTTTTGACAGCGACGCGTAAAATTGCACCTCATCTGCACAGAACATCGTAAAACCCATTGCAGGCAATGGGCAGATGTTTGCAGACGTAATGGAGCCGTCTTTTCAGGCGTAATTCGAGGCGTAAAACGCCTCCATTACGTCTGAAAATAGATCGTGTGCGCATACCCAAAGTCTGCCCACTACACCTATGTCAGACATCTTGGTACACACAATCCAGTCATCACATTTTCCTCCCCTGCTGCTGGATCTGTTCCAAGAGATCCTGTCTTGAATTTTGAGGGAGATTTTCCTCTGCCTGCACAACACTTGCCACATTTTTAGTCTGTGGCCAATGAGCGCCGCGGGAAAAAACGCAGAGAAAAACTCTTTCTCTGCCTCCCATTGATGTCAATGGGACGTCAGAGATGTAAACGCCCGAAGATGGGGCATGTTGCTTCTTTTTCCCGTGGACTGTATGCATAAAGCAACCTCTAACCCATGAGTCTCCCCCCTATGAACTAAAATAATATAACAACCGACACTTAATTCCCTTTTAAAGTGGGGTTGACCCGGGGGTCGGCCACAGCTTTATTAATACAATAAAATGTAAATAACATATTTACAAAATATATCAACACTAAATGACCTTAACAGAGGTCAAAAACAACCTGTATGCCTGCCTAACCAAGGACATGTAGGTAAATCCCCTTCTACTACCGCCACCAGGTGACCGTGTACTCCTTAACTACACGGCTCACTGACCCCCAACAAAAAAAGAGCCTGCTCAACCCCATCCTGCAACCCCGACAAGAAACACATCCAGCCCGATGTCCGACAGGTGCACCCCGTCTGGCAACAACAAACCCCTGTTGTTACCTTCCAACTCCCGATGACACACCACTACCCCGCCTCTAGCTCGGACAAAGCGAGACACCCTGGTATTTAAGAGGCGCCTCCCCACTCAATGGCATTCACGTCCCGTGCTCCATGCCAAACCAACCTGGGAACAATTTCTGACCAGACTAACACTAACCGGGGGAAAAAGGAAGCTAACCTTTCCAAATCTGACTGGATCAGTGAGATCAACTCCCCCAACCTAACCGAACACAGATCATTTCCCCCAAATCCACAACCAAAACAGTTGGTACCAGCCGAGGCCGGCTGATGTCGACCACTTCGGGCAGTGCCTGAAACCAGCACAGGCCCCTGAGGCCTCTCCCATAGACTTCGGCACTTGCAAAGCCCAAAAATCTTCCCCCAGGGCGTATGGCAGCCCTCCTTTCCGCCCAAAACAGATAGGAGTGCCCGACAATCCACACCGATGGTCTGGAACCTAGAACGAAAACGAAATTAATGCAAAATAAGATCCGGGCGAACATAACCAGCAAAACAAACCGACTTCCATCTCCCGATGCGCCTCACTGCCGCATCCGATAACCCCAATTCACTGGCCATCGTGGCCGCCCCAATACGGAAAGAATGAGTACCCTATTCCCCTTTTTTTTATTTTTATAAAATGGCCACCGAAGAAACCACTACATCCTCAAAAAGCAAACCCCCCGGACGAGCCGCCCCCATCAGAACTAGCCCCGAAAAAACATAACGAGAAAGCCACGGAAAACAAAACAGATTGATACGAAGAACAAACTGACGGCAGCGCCGCTATAAGCTCCTGCAATAAAGAAAAGGACACTGGTCGACGCGACTCCCTTCTGAAAGCCAACTTCTTCCAACCCTTCAAGGCTTGCAAAATAAAAAGGACTTGGTCACGTCCGACCTCCCCCTTAACTTGGAAAAGAACGCAACCCCGGCCAGACGCCGCTGAGCAACCACCCCCGAAAGCCATTAAATACTCCAGTGTCACCATCGTGCACAGCACCGGATCCTCCCCGACCAGTCTATCCTCCGCAGCGCTCAACCATTCCTTCCACGCATTACCGTAAGTAGCCCAAGTCGAGGGCGCCAGGGACGACCTCACCAAGGGCACTAGCTCCGATCCAGCAGCCTCCACAAGAATTCCGGGCAGCTGGCCCCCTCCAGCTCCGCCTGCGGGCAAAGAGAGCGAAAAACCTGCCAACGAAAATGAGATAAAGCATCAGCAACAACATTATGCACACCTGGTATATGCCGAGCACGAAAACTGATGTTACACTGCAAGCACCGCAACACCAAATGACGTAGCAAAGCCAACACCGGACCTGAGGAAGAAGTAAGGTGGTTAACAGCAAAAACAACACTCATATTATCCATCAAAAACACCACAGACCTGTTGGAGAGGCGTGCCCCCCACAATTCAACGGCGACAACTATGGGAAACAGCTCCAACATCGTCAAATTTGCACCCCACCCCTTGTCCCGCCAGGAATCAGGCCAGGCTTCAGCGCACCACGCCGAACCCAGCAGCGCCCCAAATCCCACCGCCCCAGCCGCGACCGTAAACAATTCCAAGTCCCCGCTGGAAATGGAAGGCGCCCTCCAACACGTACGTCCATTGTATTGTATACAAGAAAGTATGCCAGACGCGCAAATCCGCCTTAACAGAACTAGAAAACCGAACATGATGAGAAGGCACCGAAACGCCTACTGTAGCTAAGGACAACCTCCTGGCAAACACTCGCCCCATGGGCCCAATACGACCCGCAAAGACCAACAAACCCAACAACGATTGAATCTGACGCAACTCCAACTTACGCGCAGTCAAAGCCATGTCCAATGCAGCGCGCAATTTCACCACCTTTTCCGCCGGGATGTGAAAGACCATAGCAACCGAATCGATTTCAATGCCCATAAAGCAAAACACCGTCACCGGTCCCCCATCTGTCCTTCAGAAAGGGAGACCCCAAACCGCTGAGCCAGAAACTGAAAGGACCTCAACAAAACTGACACAGCCCCGTGCAAGCGGGCCATACTAACAAAATTCATCCAGGTAATGAGTCACCAACCCAGAACCGGTGAGATCCCGCACCGCCCATTCTAGAAATGAGCTGAACACCTCAAAATAAGAACAAGAAATCGAACAGCCCATCGGCAAACACATGTCAAAGCACAGCCCAACAGATGAAAACAATCCACATGAACAGGCAAAAACTGAAAAGCGGACGCAATATCAGACTTGGCCATAAGGGCACCCGCCCCTGCCCGACCCACCAAGTCGACTGCCCGATCAAACGAAACATACGAGACCGTCGCCAAGTCACCGTCAATCCCATCCTTCACCGACCGCCCCTTAGGATGAGACAGATGGTGAATCAGACGGAACTTTCCAGGCTCTTTCTTAGGAACCACCCCCAGGGGCGACACCCTAAGAGTCGGGAAGGGCAAAGCAGAAAATGGGCCGGCCATCCAGCCAAACTCCACTTCCTTCTCCATCTTCTCCCTAATGGCAGCTGGAAACTCCTCCGCTGACTTCAAATTCCGCGACATAACCGGGTCCGTCTACGCAGTAAACGGAATAAAAAACCCAAAACAAAATCCAACTCTAAGCAGGGCGGCTTCCGCCATCTTGGGGTACCAGCTTAACCACGGGGGCATTGCGGATACGTGTACCCCCCAAAATAGCGAAGGCCTGCACCCAAATATTAAGCGATCGCACAACCCTAGGCTTACTCAACACACCCCTCTCAAGTCTACGCTCCTTAACAAATCAACCGACAAAGAGACCAAATATCAATATACGCATTCTTCCCGATTTTCTCGCGCCCCTCGTCAGACACATGCGCTCCCAAGGGAGACATACTACAAAAATAAGAATCTCTGAAAGCAGGGACCAACAGAGTGGACATAGTAGTGGATGCCTCCGCCGTGAACCTCGCACCCACGGCCTGCGACGACGGTCCCACGGGCAACAATACGGCCCCCGCCACCAGAAATTGCACAGCATACAATAAATCATTGGCAGACATGTTATCAGCATTCCAAGCCCGAAGGCAGGCATACTCACCGTGTCCTGCAGCTGACGCACCTCCAGGCACGGACGGAACCACTTCAGCCGGTGTGGCAACCGGGCCATCTGGCGTAGGGGGCGCGACCCCCGGTGCTTCAACCGAGGAACGACGACTCCGAGAACCCCGGTCGGACGCAGCGCGAAAACTCCTGCCCCTGCTCCGCACCACCCGCCAACTACCCCGGGAGACGTCCGACGACGACGAGTCAGATGGAGACCGCCTACGTCTTCTAAAGTGACGACGCCTATGTCGCCGCGACCGACCGCGACCAGACCCCTGACCCGATCCATTCCTACTAGCCCCGTGTCTGCCATGGGAGCGCTGCGTGCGAAGTGCATCAGGCCGCAAAGAAGAGCCCGTGGACACCGCCGAAGTACCGGGCAGGACTGGCACCACATCAGCGGGAGGGCTACCGCCTTACGGGTCACCCGCCTAAGTGAACGGGCAGAGAAAAACAATTCTGATCCGTCCTGTGATCCCTTACCCTCATCCTGCGAGTCGTCCTGCCACTCATCTCCCCCCCCCCCCCCGCGCCTCCCCACCTCGCTCCACTGCCCTGCCCTCTGATGCAAAAAGCAGTGGCATGCTCCCTGCAGGAGAAGCAGCCGCTGCTGCTGAAATTGAGGCCGAGGCTAAGGCCTATCCCATGGAGCCCCGACCGTCCAGTGGGCGGGGCCTAAGTCCCACTACACCCATGGATCCCCTGGTCCCCTGCGTCGGGGGAACCACGTACCCCACAACGGCCCCCGGCACCCCCGCTAACGGAAGCACCGGCGCCGGAGGAGGAAGAACTGTCAGCGGCGGGGGAGGGGAAGCAACCCGTGCGGCGGCGGCAGCCATCGCCGCCGGCTCCAACCTGCCGGAAGTCGCAGGAGAGAGCCTTGCCGGCAGAGGAGAAGTCCTTTCATAACCCCCACGGCCATCCACAGGAGAGGGAGCCAAGCCCGCCGTCTCCTGCAGTATGGACTGCAGCCATGCACTCCCACAGCAATTGTGGCGCGCAGTCCCTGAAGCAGCTCCTGTCAGTTCATGACGAAAAAATCCTGGAAAGATGCCGCACACCAGGTAAGCAGCCCCTATATCTCTTCCTACTTTCCCCTAAGCCCACCTCTTCTCCTCCCCTAACGCCCCCTACCTAACTCTGACTTCCCCCACGTACCGAGGAGAGGGGAGGGAGACTATTAACCCCTTACTTACCCCTTCGCCGCAACAGTCCCTGGCTCAGCAGCTATACGCCTGTGAGCCTCCATAACCGGTTTTACCGCTCACAGGAAAAAAACGCCTCCGCCTCCCATTTGAATCAATAGGAGGCGTTTTCGGACCTTTTTGGAGCGTTTTTCGATGTCAAAATGTGTAACAAAAACGTCCGAACATGCCTCACGTTTTTCCCGCGAGCGGTAAAACCGGCTCGTGGGAAAAAGAAGCGTGATGCCCTATCTTCGGGCATTTACTCCTCTGACCTCCCATTGACATGGGAGGCAGAGAAAGCGTTTTTCGCTGCATTTTTGCCCGTGGCGCTCAATGGCCGCGGGCAAAAAATGCTGTGAAAAACGTGGCAAACGGCGTGCAGGCAGATCAAAATCTGCCTCAAAATTCCAGACATGAACAGGGCCTTACAGTGAAGCAAACACTACTCCGAACAATGGTAAAACTTTTTTTTTTCGACATAATTTACTCTAAGGACTTATTTACACCAATGTGTGCATTTTGCATGCGTAGAAAGCGCAGCGTTTTGCGCGCGTTGCAGTGCCGTGTGTCATCAGTGTTTGGTGCGTGTCTGCGTTATTTTCGCGCGTATGGCATCCTTATGTCACGTGGTTTTGACGTATGCAAAATGAAATGAAGGAGGTGGTTTTCTTTTTCTCATCATTTCTTGAGCAACTGTTGCGCAAATCATGCACAGCACACGGATGATTTGCACGCACCCATTAACTTCAATGGGTGCGTGATGCGCAAAAAAACGCTCAAGTATAGGACATAGCTCTCTCTATTTTAATGGGCATTACGGAAATAGCCGAGCTACGGCAATACCGCAGCCCTCTCTCCACTAGTCCCTGCCTGGATTCTGCAGCCAGCAGCCGCCACACCAGGCGCAATGGCTGTCAGATGGGGGTGGGTCCCAGAGCTGGAAGAAATTTGGAACAACTCTTCCTAGAGCTGGCGGCTCAACCAAACTAAGTAATCAGGTGAGAAGGGCCTTGGTAAGAGAGGTGAGCAAGGACGCAATGGTCACTCTGGCTGAGCTCCAAAAGATCCTGTGTGCAGATGGGAGAAACTTCAAGAAGGTCAACCATCACTGCAGAATTCCACCAATCTGGGCTTTATGGCAGAGTGGCCAGAAAGAAGCCTCTCCTCAGTAAGACACATGAAAGCCGACCTGGAGTTTGCAAAAAAGCACCTAAAGGACTCTCAGGCGGTGAGAAACAAGATTCTGTGGTCTGATGAAACCAAGATTGAACTTTTTGGCCTTAATTCTAAAGGGAATGTTCACACGGCCTATTTTCGTCCGTTTTTCGGGCCGTAAACGCCCAAAAACTGACAAAAAATTGGAAGCAGAATGCCTCCAAACATATGCTCATTAATTTCAATGGGAAAAATGGCGTTCTGTTCCGACAGGCCGTTTTTTTATGCGGCCATTTTGAAAAACGGCTGCATAAAAAATGCATAAAAAAAGAAGTGCAGGTCACTTCTTGGGACGTTTTTGGAGACTATGCTAGTCTATGGGGCCGTGCAGACTGTCTGTGAGTTTCACACGTGTGTCCGCTGCATAAAACTCTCGACATGTCCTATAATTGTGCATTGTTCGCGCATCACGCACCAATTGAAGTCAATGGGTGCGTGAAAATCATGCGCAGCACACGGAAGCACTTCCGTGGGACGCGCGTGATTTGCGCAACAGCAGTCAAAACTATGAATGAAAACAGAAAGCACCACGTGCTTTTCTGTTTACAAACATGCAAACGGAGTGTCATAATGATGGCGGCTGCGCGAAAATCACGCAGCCACGCATCATACGCGGCTGACACACGGAGCTGTTAAGTACCTTTTGCGCGCGCAAAATGTGCATGCTCGTGTAAATCCGGCCTTAGAGTCATGTCTGGAGGAAACCAGGCACTGCTCATCTCCTGCCAAATACCATCCCTACAGTGAAGCATGGTGGTGGCTGACAAGGACAAAACAAAGGGAGTCCCCCAGTCCCTATAATCGCACAACAATCAGTACTAGTCATGGTGCATCAGGGGTTAAGGCAATTACTGCTGGAGTGTGGCCATCAATCGCATGAGAATAGCTGTTGTGCCTGCACGATCACCGTTGACGTACCTATATGTCATTTTGGGTTAAGGGGCAAAGACCATCAGTTACCTATCAGTGCTGTACGGCATCTATGCCATGCTCTTCTGCATGGGAGTCCGTTCACTAGGTCCACTAAGCCTTCCCCCGCACCACATGCAGATAAGTCAGGTAAGCACTCTTGGCGATTCTAAGTGGACAAGGAGACTGATGAGCGCTGATTCTGGCTGCTTGGACAGACCGTCTCTGTTCCTTCTGAAATGTCCTTTTTAGGAACTGATCAATAGACTTGCATTTAAAATATTGCTCAAGAAAAGTGTCGTCATGTCCCTTATTAGTGTCCCCAATTACATTATTTCATTATTAATAGCTATTTGATGCTATTTTAGGCTACATTCGCACAACTGTGAAAAAAAATGGCCATTAAAAACTGATCAACTGTCTGTTTTTTATGGCCGTTTTGCATGTGTGTCTTTGAATTTTCATCCATTTCCAGTCCGTCTGTCCATTTTTAATGGCCGTCTGTAATCCGTTTTTCATGGCCGTTAAAAAAAAGGATGGATTTCATTTGTCAGGTTTTTTTTTGTCCCAGCCCCCTGAAATCACCACAGTGCCCATGTAGATAGTGCCACAGTGCCCACTGTAGATAATGCACACATAGGACCAGTGCCCACATACTGCCACAGTAGATAGTGCCACAGTGCCCACATATAAAGTGCCAGTGCCCACATAGTGCCACAGTGCCCATTGTAGATAGTGCCACAGAGCCCACATAGTGCCACAGTGCCCATGTAGATAGCGCCAGTGTTTCCTGTAGATAGTGGCACACCCCCATATAGCACCCCCTGTGGATAGCACTCCCCCTGTAAAAAGTATGCCCCTTGTAGATAGCACCCCCCTTGTGGATACCACACCCTCCCATGTAGAAAGCGCCACTGTAGCTCACTGTAGGAGCGGAATCCCTCTTGCCAGAGATTCCTCATAGACGGAGCCCCTGATGTTTCTGTCCATATATGGACAGTGACGTCAGGAGAACGGAATCCCCTGCCGGAGCGGACCGGGATTCCGCTCTAGGAGTAACCCCTTGACGTCACTGTCCATATATTCTCCAGGAGCAGAATCCCCTGCCAGAGTGGGGTCTGGCCGCTGGGGATTCCGCTCCTACAGGGAGCTACAGTGGCGCGCTATCTACGGGGGATGGGCGGGGGCTTGCTATCTTTAGGAAGGGGGGCGCTATCTACATGGAGAGGTGCCAGCTACAAGACTAAAGTCCCCGGCCAGAGGTCCTGTGATGCTCTGGCTGGGGATTACATTTTCATCCCTGTCCTTCTATGGACAGTAATGTAAAGGGCTTTCCCGGGCTCAGCGCTCAAAGTAGCGCTGTGTGCGGAGAGTCCTCGGCCAGGATCAGTTTTTACCGGCCGTTACAACGATTGTTTCCTAAAAAACGGCCGGTAAAAACTGATCTATTTACTTCTATGGGAGACGTCTGGCCGTGAAAACGGGCAAAAACAGGACATGTCCTTTTTTTTGACGGCCAATATTCACACCCATAGAACTTCATTGTTCTGAAACCGGCAGTTTTTCACTGTCGTGAGAATGTAGCCTTATAATAATGTAAAAACCTGTTGGAGGATATGGACGACCTCCATGAAAATATATATTATTTTTATAACCCCTCTTATGTACTCATATTCATTATTATATATTTTTTGAACGATTTACAGTAGTTTCTCTTCTTGATCTCCCCTGTTCCTCTTTTTATGGCCCTAATAAGCGGTATGTCTCTAGGACAACAACATACAAATACAAAAATACAAGAACGACAATATAATGTTTTTTGATTAAGTATGACCACAATTTAAGTTAATCATGTTTTTAGATATATATACAGTGTCTTCAGACACGGGATGTGATCCTCTAAGTGAGCTATTTTATAGGAATATCTCTCCTTATGATTTTCTTCTATGTTTCAGTTAGCGTAAATATGGAGTATCTTATTAATATCTTTTTGAATGGTCTTTTTCTTATGTTCTTTTTTAGTTTGGACCAACTAGTGTCTTTTAGGTATAACTAATTTATTTTTTAACACATCCTCTGTATTTTTATGTATTTTAAATCTTTTTGTATGTTTATTGTGATCACAGTGTTTTGCCGTAACCCGCCCCCCTGCTCTGACCTTTGACCTTTAACCTGACCCGGTAGTTATCCGGTTTCTCTGGGTTATATAAGCAGTGAATCTTCTCTGAATAATCATTTGTACTCTGACCTGACGAAGAGGCTGGTACGGCTTCGAAACACAGTCTTTTGTTGTTGTTTCATGTACAATTAAAGTATCTCATCCTTATACGGCTGCGCCCTTGGATTTCTCCGACCTTTTTACTGGATTCGTTCAGCGGATTTTGTGTACTCCAAATCTCCGGATCGGGAACTGTGGCTGCAACCGGCTCTGATAAGGGCACCTTTGAATACACCTTTTGGGATGTTGTGCTCCTAGCATAACATCACCAGGTCAGTATATTTGACCCCTTTTCTTTTTCCTCCACACCTAAACAGATTCAGGCACGATGTGCGCTTTGTTTTTACTTTTATCTCCATAGCGTGAGCACTAGTAAATCTTGACTTGCTACAGGGGATGCTTGTTGTAGTTATATATAACTTGGAATACTCTCTATAATCCTTGACTTTATTATTGACACACTGCTCATACTAGGCCAGTTGGAGGATACTGTGTGGACCAATTTAGAGATCTGTACTCTTTTTGTTTAGTACTATCATTCTATTCATTACAGTAATTACGGACACCATATTGTAGGATATACAGTTACGTTTTTTTCCTTAGATCTCATCGCTTCGTTACTAGTAACCATTTCAATATGTGCTATGTACCAATGTCATGTCACAGTTAGGGTATGTTCACACGCAGTGTCTGCAAGCGTATGTTGTGGCGTTTACGCCCTGAAAAACAACTGAAAAAACGGAAATTCAACGCCTACAAACATCTGCCCATTGAAATCAATGGGAAAAACAGCATTTAGTTCATACGGGGCGTCTCGTTACGCCACTTTTTTAAAAAAACGCAGCGTAAAAAGAAGTAGCATGTCACTTCTTGAGGCGTTTTTGGGAGCTGATTTTTCATTGAACACTATGAAAAACGCCTCAAAAAACGCCTCAAAAGATTTTTATAAGTCATTGTTGGAGGAGCTGGTGCCACCATTGTTAGAGTCGTTTAATTCAGTTTCTGAGCACACTAAATTCCCATCTTCATTTTTACAGGCCCATATTACGGTCATTCCAAAGGAGGGTAGGGATCCGCAACACTGTGCTAACTATAGACCAATCTCCCTCATAAATACGGATGCTAAATATGTTCACTAAGCTGATAGCAAATCGACTGAGCGTGTTTTTGGGGTCGCTGGTCCATCCTGATCAAGTGGGTTTTGTACCAAAGCGTGAAGCACGTGATAATATGCTCAAGACATTCTCATTGATCTACCATCTCAAACAGAATAGCATCCCATGTATTGCTTTTGTCACTGGATGCTGAGGAGGCATTTGATCGGTGGATTGGGGATTCCTGGAGGCGGCTTTGCGTCAGATGGGGGTGGGTCGGTTGATGACGACGCGCATAATGTCTCTTTACACGCATCTGCAGGCACGCATTAGGATCAATGGGTCTTTGTCTGCTCCGTTTAGCATAGGGAATGGCACTAGGCAGGGATGCCCACTCTCACTCTTGTTGTTCGCCGTGGTGATGGAACATTTATTGGTAGCGGTGAGGAACAATGGTGACATACGGGGTGTCCAGGTGGGTGAGATGCAATTTAAAGTGTCTGCTTTTGTGGATGATTTGTTGTTCTATATCACGCAGCCACACTTCTCTCTGCAGTCCCTGCTGAAAACCATCCGGACTTATAGTTACTTTAGTAATTATAAAATGAATCTCTCTAAGAGTGAGGCTATGAACATTTCTCTGCCAGCTGAGGAACTTAGACGGTTACGCGGTAACTACTCCTTCTCATGGAAAGAGGGTTCTCTTAAATATTTGAGGGTAAAGATCCCGGTTGACCTTGCGGATTCCTACTCTATCAACTTTTTACCTCTTCTTCAAGCTCTTAGAGTTGAATTGGCCAAATGGGAGAATAAGGATTTTTCGTGGTTGGGCCGTATTAGTGTAGTTAAAGAGGCTCTGTCACCAGATTCTCAAATCCCTATCTCCTATTGCATGTGATCGGCGCTGCAATGTAGATAACAGTAACGTTTTGTTTTTTTAAAAACATCATTTTTGGCCAAGTTATGAGCTATTTTATATATATGCAAATGAAGTTTGAAATGGACAACTGGGCGTTTTTTTTTCGTTATGTCCAACTGGGCGTGTATTGTGTTTTTAACTGGGCGTGTTTATGTGTATGACGCTGACCAATCAGTGACCAGTCAGCATCATACACTCCTCTACATTCATTTACACAGCAGCGATGTGCAGCCACATAAACAGAGATTAACGTTAATCGAGTGTCCTGATAATGAATACACATGAAATCCAGCCTGGACGTCATGTGTATTCAGAATCCTGACACTTCTGAATCTTTTCTGTGAGATTTTCAGCAAGTGAAATGAAATCTCGTTTACCTCCATAATCTCGCGTGAGAGTAGATGCGACTTTTTGATCACTTTCTATCACATTTTTTTTAAGTCAGGATTAACAGAAAACAGCAATTTTTCCATTGTTTTTTATTTTATTTTTTACGGCGTTCACAGTGCGGGTTAAATAATGTAACAGCTTTATAGTCGGGGTCGTTACGGACGCGGCGATACCAAATATGTGTAACTTTTTTGCTTTATTGTAGTTTTTTTTAATAGTAAAGCATTTTGTAAGGGGAAAAGCTGGGTTTTTCATTTTTTTTTTTTCACTTTTTTTTTTAATTAACTTTATTAAACTTTTTTTACTTTTTTACTAGTCCCACTAGGGGACTTCACTATCCTCTGATCGCTATTATAATACACTGCAATACTTTTGTATTGCAGTGTATTACTGCCTGTCCGTTTAAAACGGACAGGCATCTGCTAGGTCATGCCTGCGGCATGATCTAGCAGGCATTCGCTGCAGGCAGACCTGGGGGTCTTTATTAGACCCCCGGCTGCCATAGAAGACACAGACACTCGGCGATTTTATCGCCGGGTGTCAGTGAGATGAGAGGGAGCTCCCTCCCTCTCTGCAAAACCATTCAGATGCGGTGCTCGCTATTGTGCACCGCATCTGAAGGGTTAAACAGGTGAGATCGATACTAATATCGATCTCACCCGGCAGAGCAGGGACGCCCCCAGCCCTCAGCTGCTTCTGGCAGCTGAGAGCAGGGAGATTTCACGGCTCCCTGCTCTGTTTACTTTATTCTACAGCAGCGACGTAGTTTGGCGGCGCTCTAGAATAAAGCCCACTAATGACCGCCGTAAAAAGACGTATCGGCGGTCATTAAGGGGTTAAGATGAATGTTTTGTCTCGTTTGATGTACTTATTTCAGACGATTCCATGTGCGCTTCCTAGACAGTTTTTTTGTTTGTTGGGTAAGGCTCTGAACAGATTTATTTGGCGTTCGAGACCCCCCCGAATTGCGAAGGCTACTTTGGTCAGGAGAAAGCGTTGTGGGGATTGGGTCTACCTGACTGTCAATCCTATTACTTTGCTGCGGTGAGCGCGAGAATATTGGATTGGTACCATCATAAATCCTCTAAGTTGTGGGTGATTTTGGAGGACTCACTGCCACCGATTCCCCTAGTTACTATACCCTGGCTCAGACTGCGATTTTACCCAGCTACTAAAAATGCTCAACTTCCTTTTGTGGCAAGGCAGGTCGTTCTCACGTTTAAAAGGTTTGGGGGATTGGCGTTAGTGATACCTCCGGATGGTTCATTGGTGCCGATTTCCAACAATAAGGATTTCCCCCGGGATTAAGTCGCAATTTTTTGTCCCACTCTTCAAGACCTTCCCCATTAACCTTCCATCAGGTTTTGACGCCCCTGGGCCGTCAGTCTTTTGATAGTCTTGTGCCAGAGTCATAAGGATTGATAGTTAGGCGCTGGGATTTTCTTAGGTTGCAACATTTTTACAAAAATAATAAGACGAAGCTGTGTCTGCATAGGGACCTTACTCCCCTGGAGTGCTTGTGTATTGCTGCTATAGCACCGGTGAAGACTATATCTCTCATTTATAATGTTTTGCAAGACTTGAGTATTGATGCTCTTCCATCCTTTGTCAAGGGGTGGGAAAGGGACCTAGCCTCTACCCCGTCAGTGGCTGACTGGTCGAAAGCTTTCGTCCTGTGTCATAAATTCTCTATTTCTTGTAAAGCTCAGGAGACTAATTATAAGATCTTATCCTGGTGGTATAGGGTTCCGGCGTTGCTGCATGCCTTTTATCCGGCGGTGCCAGATGAATGTTGGAGTTGCAAGATCACAGGTGGTACGATGTTGCATATATGGTGGAAGTGTCCCTTAATACACACATTTTGGCTAGGGTAGTGGACCTGATTCGTACAATTACGGGTCAGGTGTTGCTTCTTTCCATGCTCCCTGGTTCACTTCAAACATATATGAAAACTCTGCTTAGCTTCCATTTGATTGCAGCGCGAACGGTTAGGCTGGGTTCACACGAGCATGTTACGTCCGTAATGGACGAAACGTATTTCGGCCACAAGTCCCGGACCGAACACACTGCAGGGAGCCGGGCTCCTAGCATCATAATTATGTACGACGCTAGGAGTCCCTGCCTTGCTGCAGGACAACTGTCCCATACTGTAATCATGTTTTCAGTACGGGACAGTAGTTCCACGGAGAGGCAGGGACTCCTAGCATCAGCTAGAGGCAGCTGAGGGCTGGGAGCGTCCCTGCTCTGCCGTGTGAGATCGATATTAGTATCGATCTCACACGTTTAACCCCTCAGATGCGGTGCTCAATAGCGAGCACCGCATCTGAGTGGTTTTGGAGAGAGGGAGGGAGCTCCCTCTCTCCCCCACCGACACCCGGCGATACAATCGCCGAGTGTCTGTGTCTCTAATGGCAGCCGGGGGTCTAATAAAGGCCCCCAGGTCTGCCTGGAGTGAATGCCTGCTAGATCATGCCGCAGGCATGACCTAGCAGATGCCTGTCCGTGTTAAACGGACAGGCAGTAATACACTGCAATACAAAAGTATTGCAGTGTATTATAAATGCGATCGCAGAATCGCATATTATAGTCCCCTAGTGGGACTAGTAAAAAAGTGAAAAAAAAGTTTAATAAAGTTAATTTAAAAAAAAAGTGAAAAAAAATGAAAAACCCAGCTTTTCCCCTTACAAACTGCTTTACTATTAAAAAAACAAAATAAAGTTAAAAAGTTACACATATTTGGTATCGCCGCGTCCGTAACGACCCCCACTATAAATCTATTACATTATTTAACCCGCACGGTGAATGCCGTAAAAAAAAACAACAAACTATGGAAAAATTGCTGTTTTCTGTGAATACTGACTTTAAAAAAATGTGATAAAAAGTGATCAAAAAGTCGCATCTACTCCAAAATGGTACCAATAAAAACTACAAGTTGTCCCGCAAAAAAAAAGCCCTCATACAACCGCATCGGCGAAAAAATAAAAACGTTACGGCTCTTCAAATATGGAGACACAAAAATAAATAATTTTGAAAAAAAAGTGTTTTTACTGTGTAAAAGTAGTAAAACATACAAAAACGATACAAATTTGGTATCGTTGCAATCGTAACAACCCGCTGAATAAAGTTATTGTGTTATTTATACCACACCGTAAACGGCATAGATTTAGGACGCAAAAAAGAGTGGCGAAATTTCAGATTTTTTTCTATTCCCCCCGAAAAAAAAGTTAATAAAAGTTAATCAATAAATAATATGTACCTAAAAATGGTGCTATTAAAAAGTACAACTTGTCCCGCAAAAAACAAGACCTTATACAGCGATGTCGACGCAAAAATAAGAAGGTTATAGCTCTTGGAATGCGACGATTGAAAAACGTAAAAAATAGCTTGGTCATTAAGGTCCAAAATAGGCTGGTCATTAAGGGGTTAAGACAGGTTTTCATGTTATTGAGGTTACTTATCTTTGACCTTGCTTCTCATAGGAAGCTTACAGAGAAAACACAGGGAGTGAGATGGTAGGGCGGCAAAGATACTTGTGGGGGTGCCTCTCCCATCTTACAGAAATAGTTTTGCCAAGAGAGATAAGGCCACCTGGAAACCTGATGTGTGAAGAATTATAATGATGTATCTGGAATATATAGTGTCTGTAATTGGCTGCTACGTTTATCCCATGTATAAAAAACCATGATACGCAAGATATGAGCAGACAGAGGCTGAAAGATGACTTAATCTGATGTAGTTTTGTCTCCTCATTAATGAGAATAAAAGGCCGCAATACTTCAATTTATTCTGATGACTCCTTGAATCTCATTGATGGATTATAAATTCTTCTAACAATGGGTCTTCTAGGAGGGTGAGTTTAGTGTGGAAGGAGTGGAAAGAGTTTTGCGAGTCTGATGAATACTTATCGTACGCATAGGTTCTGACCCGGCGGGGGAGTAGGGGTACTAGAAGGGAAGCCTGTCCGGGGAGAGGGGTCGGTTCGGGTGGGTTAGGAGATAGTAGCGGCTGGAGTTATCTGGGTCTTGGCTTAACTTCCAGTTTTTATCCTCTCTCTGAAGGTGCGTTTATTACAGAGCTGTGATTATGGGTGGTTCTGGTTGCCGTGGTGCTCGCTTCCTCGTTTGCATTTTTATTATTGCCACGTATTGGGCTTTAATATGTATATATTTGGTATACTCTTATTTTCCAGCTGTAATGTATTTACTTACTCTGCTCGGTCAGAGGATTGCTGTACACTGAATTGGAAATGTGTCTCCATAACCATTTTGTTTTCTTTTGTTAGTACTCTTTTCGCTGGCAGTGTATTTTTGCTGAAAGGCCGGGTTCACACAGAGTTTTTTGCAGGTGGAAAATCTGCCTAAAAATTCCGTTTGGAAGTTTGAGACAGATTTTCCTCTGCCTGCACGCCAATTTTCGCAGCGTTTTTCACCCACGGCCATTGAGCGCCACGGGCATTTAACGCCGCGAAATACGCTTTCTCTGCCTCCCACTGAGGTCAATGGGAGGTCAGAGGCGTAACCGCGTAAAGATAGGGTATGTCCCTTCTTTCTCCGGAAGAAAACGGCCTCCGCCTCCCATTGAAATCAATGGGAGGCATTTTCAGCCGGTTTTTGGCGAGTTTTGCGGCGCGGTTTCCGCTCCGTATTTTCAGACTTTTTTAGTAAACGTGTAAACATACCCTTAGGCCTCATGCACATGACCGTAGCAATGTGCACGGCCGTGACTTTCGGGTCGGCCGGCCATGGAGTGTTAGTCGCGGGCTGTGCACATGACCGCGGCCATTATTTTCAATGAGCCCAGACCGCAAAACACGGCCATAGTAAGACTTGCCCGTTCTTTCTGCGGTCCAGGCTCCGGGGCCATGCACAGACCGTGGAAACCACGGTCGTGTGCATGGACCCATAGGAATGAATGGGGCCGCAATTCTCCTGTGGATTTTCGGGGGAATTGCAGCCGCAAAAGCACGTTCGTGTGCATGTGGCCTAACTCTCTCCATGTCTTCCTCTCCCATAAAAGCGCATTTTGTACTATAAATTTTTCTAAATAATCCATACAATGTACAATAGATCTAGCCATAGATAAACTACTGTATACCAGTAGGTTAACTTCGATTCATCTGGAGTGCTGAGTTCCCATTTTTATACGTTGGTGTGGAAGTATAAAAAAAAAAAAAAAAAAAAAGTACCATCTTCGCAGGGTATGCCATAAATGTCTTATAGGCTCAGGTTCTAGAGCTGGGACCTGCACCTATCTCCAGAAGGGGCATCAGCCCACCGGCCCCTGCATCTAGGCTGAGAATATATAGGGAGGTGGCTTTGCATGTGTGCGACTCTCTATTCACTTCTGCGCTGTTTCCTTACCTTCTGTAGAACAGAATAGAGAGAGCTGCGTGGTCACCTTTCCATTCATTCTCCGCCTGGATGTTGGTGCCACTTCACAAGGTGGGAATGTGGTCAGATGACCCCCCGTTCTTGAGATACAGTGGATATAAAAAGTCTACACACCCCTGTTAAAATTCCGAGTTTTTGTCATGCCAAAAAATCTGTACAAGATTAATCATTTCAGAACTTTTTCCACTTTTAATGTGACCCATAATCTGAACAATTGAAAAACAAACGGAAATAATTTAGAGGGGGAAAAACAAAGCAAAACTATAATAATGTGGTTGCATAAGTGTGAACACCCTCTTATACTTGGGGATGTGGTTATGTTCAGAATTAGCCAATGACATTTAAACTCATGTTAAATAGTAGTCAATACACAGCTGCCATTATGTTAAGTGATTCTGAGTAACCCCATATAAAGTTCAGCTGTTCCAATAGGATTTTCCTGACATTTTCTTTGTTGCAGGAGCTTACAACACATCAAAGGGATCTGATTGTTGAAAGGCATCAGTCAGAAGAAGGGTACCAAAGAATTTCCAAGGCATACAGTAAAGACGGTCATCAAGAAATGGATTACAACAGTGACATTACCAAGAACTGAACGTCCCTCAAAACTTGATGAAAAGACAAGACGAAAATTGGTCCTGGAGGCTACCAAGAGACCTGCAGCAACATTAAAAGGAGCTGCAGGACTTTGTCAGGTACTGGTTGTGTAGTGCATGTGACAACAATCTCCCGTATTCTTATGACTGGGCTGTGGGGTAGGGTGGCCAGACCGAAGCTTTTTCTAACAAAGAAAAACATCCAAGCCCGGCTATGTTTTGCAAAGACCTACATCAAGTCTGCCAAAAGCATGTGGGAAAACGTGTTGTTGTCTGATGAGACCAAGGTTGAACTTTTTAGCCATAATTCCAAAAGGTATGTTTGGCGCAAAGCCAACACTGCATATCACCAAAAGAACACCATAGCCACAGTGAAGCATGGCAGAGGCAGCATTATGCTTTGGGGCTGTTTTTGGAGGGAATTATGAACAGTTCCAAAAATCAGGCAATATTGGCACAAAACCTGCATGCCTATGCTACAAAGTTGAAGATGAAGAGTAATTTCACCTTTCAGCACGACAACGACACAAAGCAGAACCTCCAAATCAACAAAAGAATGGCTTCACCAGATGATCAACGTTTTGGAATGGCCCAGCCAGAGCCCAGACCTGAATCCCATTGAAAATCTGTGGGGTGACCTGAAGAGGGCTGTACACAGGAGATGCCCTCGCAATCGGACAGATTTGGAGCGCTTTTGCAAGGAAGAGTGGGAAACAATTGTCAAGTTGTGCCATGCTGATAGACTTCTACCCAAAAAGGCTGAATGCTGTCAAAAAGTCAAAGGGTAATTCAACAAAGTATTAGTTTAAAGAGGCTCTGTCACCAGATTATAAATTCCCTCCAGCCAGGACGTGATGTCTATTCAGAATCCTGACACTTCTGTAACGTTTCTGTGAGATTTACAGCAAGGCAAACGTAATGTCATTTTAAATGACAGGTTACATCGTAATCTCGCAAGATTAGGTTTTCCTTGCTGTAAATCTCACAAACGCTACAGAAGTGTCAGGGTTCTGAATCCTGGCTGGAGGTAATGTATATTCATTGTCAGGACACTGCAGTAACGTTATAGTGCGTTTATGTGGCTGCACATAGCGATGTAGCTATATCGCTATGTGCTGTGTAAATGAATGGAGAGAAGTGTATGACGCGGATTGGTCACTGATTGGTCAGCGTCATACACTCCTCTGTGCAACGCCCACTTGGCCATATAGTAAAACACGCCCAGTTGTCCATTAAGAAACTCATTAGCATGAAGCTAAAATAGGTCATAACTCCGTCAAAAACGATCGTTTTTCTAAATAAAAAAACACTGCTGTAATCTACATTACAGCGCCGATCACATTATGTATAAAATAGGCCACTTATAATCTGGTGACAGAGCCTCTTTAAGGGTGTGCATATTCATGCAATCACATTTTTGTTCTTTATTTTTATTTGTTTTTCAATACATTTGTACACATTATAGGTGACCTCAAAGGTGGAAAAAGTTCTGAAATGATTCATCTTGAAATGATTTTGGAACATGACAAAAATCTGCCATTTTAACAGGGGTGTGTAGACTTTATATCCACTGTAGGTGCGGGTCCCTGCTATGGAACCCGCACCTATCAGACATCTATGGCATATTTCATTGATATGCCATATTTCATTGATATGCCATATATGTCTTAGATGGAGATAAATCTTTAGGCCCCATGCACACAAACGTGCTTTTGCAGCCGCAATTCCCCCGAAAATCCACGGGAGAATTGCGGCCCCATTCATTTCTATGGGGCCATGCACACGACTGTGGTTTCCTCAGTCCGTGCATGGCCCCGGAGCCCGGACCACAGAAAGAACGGGCAAGTCTTACTACGGCCGTGTTCTGCGGTCTTGGCTCTTTGAAAATAATGGCCGCGGCCATGTGCACAGCCCGCAATTTGCGGGCGGCTCGCGGCTGACTCCGTGGCCGACCGACCCAAAAATCACAGTCGTGCACATGGCTAAAGGCCTCCTTCACACACATTCTTTTTTTCAGGGTTTTAAAAACGCATGTTACAACCCCATGCACTTTAACCGTCTTTCATAGCATTTTTACAAGCAGCTTTTATTTTGTAATACGTGTTTGTTTCTCCTCTTTTTTTTTTTTTTAGTCCTATGAGAATAATGGCAGAAAATGCGCTACACAGAGAGCTTTTTCTCAAGCAGAAAATAAATCTGCACCCAAATTTCCTTTAAGATTTGAGGTGGTTTTTAAAATGCAGGTGGTTTTTGAGTCAGATTTTTTAGGCTTGTGTAAAATATGCTAGCGTTTTGTTTTTACCCAAAAAAAAAAGAAAAATAAAGTGTCAAAAACCACACAGCGCTTTTTTTTTTTTTCATTACCTTAAATTAATTTCAATGGGGAGGTACAAGAGTGGAATCTGCTTCAATATAAATGCATCCTGCCCTTTTTTCTGTGGGAGGCAGATTTGGGGCATTTTTTTACGCCAATTCCAGTCAGAAAATGCGTCAAAATTAGGCTGGAGTCACAGTTTTGATGCAGCTTCTTGAGTCAGAGCCAGGAGTGAATACAAATGAGAGAAGATAGATCAGTCTTTCTTCTTTACTTTACCTTCCTTTTGTATCAACGCCTTGGTTGGGCTAAAAAAAACTGCATCAAAAGTATGTATGTGTGAATTCAGCCTAAAGCTGTATTCACATGTGTTTTTCTGCTGCTTGTTTGCTCCTGTCATAAGAAATCGGACTGGAAAAAAAACCCTGATACCGCATATGTATAGTAGGGCCCAATAGACTTCTATAGGTGAGATGATACAACTCAAATGTGTGTACGAGGCCTAAAACTGGTCTTCAAGGGAGATTATTTTTGAGGCTATTCCAGTATCCGTGTGAAGGCATGGTTTCAAAAACCAATATACTAGATAGAGAAAAATAGATGGTGTCACAGGAAAATAAGAAATTCCAGACAACGAGTAAGTAAAAGAAATTTATACATAAAACACAGTATGAATAGGATACATATAACAGCGGAGACTGATCATGTACAATATACAGCAACGTAGGAGGAATGTCAGAACATTGCACCTCTAATGGAGAAGAAATCTGTGTTTAATGCGCATTTACCGTGTAACACTGAGCATGCTCTCATACCTTATATTCAGATATTATTTATTGGACACTGGTGAGAAAGATGGCAGACATTCCATATAGGGATTAAATACTATTGGGTCCATTAGAGTTATCCAGGACTCCATCAGTTGTCTAACTTTTCACAAAGAGAGAAAACCGACATCAAATCGTGGATTTCAACATCATATTTGTCATTGTGATCTACTACGATATTAACTTGTATGTATCACTGACCAGCAGTGGAAATAATAGAGGACTCGTAGCAGGAATCACTAGGACTCTCTCCTTGCTCCGATTCATGGTTGCACCACCTACCCTCTTGGTGCTTGTTCTCCCTAGATCTCATCATTTGTAGTACAGAAGGGCAGTGAGATCCTTCAGCTGCTTCTACTCCAGTTAGGTTGCAGTGACTGTGGAGAGAAGGAAGCCTTGCTTACAGGGGTTGTACGAATGAGGCTGAGCTGCAATACCAGATATAGCCTCTGGACAAGAGTGGTGCTATTACTGGTAAACTACACCCCTATAAAAGTTATGTACACCTTTGCAACATTTCTTTTATTTCTCCAATGCATTTAAAAATGAAAAAAAACGTTGCAAATAGTGTTCACTAAAAGTTTCTTACCGTTTTGTGACTAAAGCTTTTATGCTGAAACAAAAATAGAGAAAGAGGGGGGAGGAATCCTCCAGCTCACCTGGCACTGTGGGTTGTGTCACAGTAGCGCCCGGATCCTCGTGTCGGCACACGGTCTGAAGCAGGGAAAGAAGAGGAGTATTTTGATCCAGCGCTGCGTGGAGTTTAAAATGGAAGCAGATTTCCAAGTTTAATGTTCATTGATTTAAAAGATAGTCCAGAGGTATGAAGTCCTGGTGTGAGGGTAAGCGGGCGGTGATGTCCTCAGAGCCTACGCGTTTCGGATGCTTCTGCGTCCTTAGTCTTGGCTGTAATGTCTGACATTACAGCCAAGACTAAGGACGCAGAAGCATCCGAAACGCGTAGGCTCTGAGGACATCACCGCCCGCTTACCCTCACACCAGGACTTCATACCTCTGGACTATCTTTTAAATCAATGAACATTAAACTTGGAAATCTGCTTCCATTTTAAACTCCACGCAGCGCTGGATCAAAATACTCCTTTTATGCTGAACTATGTGTCTTCATGGTAACAGACAACAAACGTGTGAAGCCTGATCCTGCAGTTATACTCCCTCCTATCTGTCCCTTACTTCCTCCTAAGGGCCTGTTCACATCAGCGTTGGCTTTCCGTTCAGGGGGTTCTGTCAGAGGTTTCCGTCGGGTGAACCCCACAACGGAAAGTCCAACGGAAACCTTAGCTTCCGTTTGCATCACCATTGATATCAAATGGTGATGGAAACATTGCTAATGGTTTCCGTTTGTCACCATTCCGGCAGGTTTCCGTTTTTTCAACTGAATCAATAGCGCAGTCGACTGCGCTATTGATTCCAGCACAAAAACGGAAACCTGAGGGGTTCACCCGGCGGAAACCTCAGACGGAACCCCTGAACAGAAAGCCAACGCTGATGTGAACCGGCCCTAACATACATTTGGTGGATTAGCAAGAGGCAGGGTACAGATAGAACGGACTGACTTCAGGATCAGACTACACAAGGTTTATTTGTTGTCTGTTTCCATGGATACACATAGGTCTGCTTAGAAACTGTACACATAAAATAGTAGGACATTTTTGAGGAGGATTACATTAAAAGTTGCTTTATTTTTGATGCAATGGAGAAATAAAAATTGTTGTGAAAGTGGTCATAGCCTTTAAATCACAACTTTTTTTTTGTCAGCAGCAACCATCGACAATCTCATGTCTACAGAGACTGGCAGACCATTACCCGATATCTGTCAGCAGGTGACGCAGAGATTGGACGGACTGGATGTAAACCCTTTCAGTTCCATGTTTATTGTGGAGACAAGTCTTGGCTGAACTCATCTCATGTCTATGGCTAGCTTTAGATTTACCCCACCCATGGGAAGTGGGATGGGGCCAATTATCCAATTATAGCACCGCCGCTCAGGCTACCTCTAGGGTACACGCTCATCACTGACCCCGTCTATTCCAGCAGGTGGCTACATGTACCCGGTAATACTGGGTCTTCGATCGCATTTCTGTACACTGATTTTCTGGTTGACATTCAGTATATGCTTCTTCCATAGAGACCTTGGAGAATGTGGCCAACAGTGTGTGTAGCCCAGTCATGACATCCCATTACACGGTTGAGTAATGTTTTATATGGCAAAAATTCAACCGGCTTTTGTCCCTTGGCGATTCCTTCCAAATACGAAATGTGACGATGAACAGAAGACAACATGCCAGAATCCAGAACTAGAAATCTAGAATCCAGAAGTAAACATTGACGAAAGACTGTCAAGAAAAAAAGGAACGACTTTCTACCTGGCAACCTTGTGGCATCACCATCATCTTCATCAATTTTTTTTTATAAAAAGCATTATAAATAAATGCTGCCAGTATAAAATATTTCCATGGGACCTACGTAGGTTCAATTGGCTGTCTGGACATTTGCAGTTTATTCTACAATATTTTCACAAAAACTTTCAGTCTTTACTTGGGATACTTTATGGCCTGTGCTTTTCTCCATAGAGTTTCTGCAGGGGATTTGGGGAACCTAAATTGATAGATTATTCTTCTGGTTCCAGTACATCCTGTACACGTCTATCACCATATAAAGTGTGGTATAAAAATGGAGGGAAAAAACCGACGCACTCAATCTGCTGATGGCAGAAAATCTGCATTCTCCTCCGCACCGACTCCACAAAACAGAGACCCTCCTCTGGGTACAGGTTACACCTCCAGAGTTGAGGACAAGTAAATCCATACAATACTAGAAGACGCTGAAACTGGAGAGGACATCCATGATATAACTGAAGAGAAGTGGCTCCATGATCTAAGATGCTGGGAGTTGTAGTTTCATTTGAGCCATATCTTGTACGTCAATATTGAACATAGTACCGAGGCCTGTTTTTTTTTATTTTTTCTTCAGCACCTGTATGAAATTCTTGGCAATATTTGCTTTGAAGTTACCATTGTAGACACCTAAGGAAATTATTGCATGGTATAAAGTTGGATGCAGACCAAACATTAAAACTCTAGAAGATATTTTTCAGTAAAAAGTTGCTATGTAAAGTCAATGGGTAAAACTCTGGTTATGCTGCATTATTATGAGGATATTAAGGCAATGGTTGTCCTTTCTTCTGAGACATTCGCTGTTCTGTATGGAGGCTCTGCAAACCCCAGAAAATCCACTGTGATCCATGAATCTTTCTTATTGATATGATATTGTGGAATATTCTGCTCTGCACACTACCTGTGTTACAAGGAGTCAAAATAAAAATAATTAAAATAGACGGTTCTTTGTGACCCCTGGTTTCTCTCTAATTAATTCGACCAGCAGGTGGCAGCAAACACACAGTGGTGCTTCCCTAGTGACTATTTACATTAGGCCTTAGTGGTTATGACGAAAACACCCCAAAAGACCGGATAAAAAGTGTGCGGGGGTCTCCGATTTACCATAACGGAGAGTGATAGCACATGCGAGACCACCTGTCCTATTCAATGCTCCTTGTTTCCCTATTTGCAGCGAACGTGTGGTCCTTTGATGGAGCCATAGGCCGTGTCGGAGGCCTCCATAATGTGGTGGGTTGACCACAAATGTTTTAGATACTGGGGCAGTATATCACATTACCATACAAGCTGTAGCTGTTCTTGTTTGTGGGGTGTAGTTCAGAGCGCCGGTGGCCCGCTACCGACACACACAAGAACGTTTCCCTTCTTCCCTTTGTCATTCATTTCTCGTATAAAGAAGAGTTCTGCAACTTTGTATTAAAAATGGCGAAACAATGAAACACAACGTATAAGATCCCTGTCTGTTGTCAGTGGATGAAAGCAATCTTTACGTTTACATCAAGAGGCTAAAAGTCTGTACAGAACTAGTCCTGGCTTCAGCTGAGGGTTTGTTGCATTTGTATCCAGCCGAATCAATCCTCTGTGAGCTAAAAACCCTTAACTCTAGGGTGATACATCTTACCTGCACTGATACATTATCTCAGGATTTGAGACGGGATACAATTGTAGTTAACCCTCCCCTATGAGAAATATTCGGGTATTGGATGTAAATAATGTTTTCATTCACCGACAGCAAACAGAGAACGTAATCATTTTATAATGAAAATATACGGATTTAATTCTTTATTATTTTTAAGATTAATTTATGTAAAACCAGTAAAACCTTGTACACTGGATGTACATGCTGCAATTCATTTCATCAGAATGACTTCTCAATTTACTATCCAGACATTTATATAACTTTGCTAGGAGGGGGAACAAAATAAAAAAGTCATCATCGCAAAATCAAGAGCTGCTATCCACATGACTGAATCTTGAGCAGAACATTTTTGTTTTATTTATTTTGCAGTCAGGGATTTTGGGACAATATTCACATATTAAAAATAAAACCCGAATTAATAAATTAAAATAATAATAAAAAAAAGCACATTGTACCCCCATGCCCATATATTTCCTGGAAGTAAACACTCGGCACATTGTGAAAAATGCCACGCAGCACTTTACACTCATGGGCGCCTTCATGGATTTTGCATCAATGTGTAAAAAATACATTTAAAAAAATCATGTTTGTGGCTAAAAATCTGACCCACTCAGAGCCTGAAACAAAAAAAAAACACCTCCTGATAATAAAAGTTCCAAGGATTCTGAATCTATTGATGAGAGCTAGATGGTTTTTATTTAGTGGTTTTCATGTTTTATTTTGTTTTCCCCATTGACTATGGAAATGTTCACCTTCAATCTTTTTTTACCCCTCGTGCCATTACTGTGTTATTATGCACGATCGCTTATTCTTCTAGAGGCCTGTCTGCGTACAGGCGCATTGTCTCTTATTCAAGGTAATGCTGATCACTTCCCTGAAAAATTTTCAATAAAAAAAATTATAATAATATATTTTTTTTATCTTCACACTTCTAATCATCACAAGGCTCCAAAAACTCTGCCGCCCAGATGGCAGTAAACAGGGGGTGATGTACCATCTTATCTTTTTTTTTACTAAATGCCCCCCAATATGTGACAGAGAGTAAATGTTCTCTCTGATTGTCACAAATTGGGGGCATTTAGTACAAAAATGTAGTAGAGGGGGAGCGATTACATGAACAAAACTTCATGTATAACCACACCACCCCCACCACAGGGTCCCTGGAAGGCTGTGCTAAAAATGACATTTTTGGCTCTATTCTTTCTGTTCTCTGACTTGCAGCTTCCCCCTCCTCCTCTACACAGACACAGAAGCAGGAAGTAAAAGTTTTTATCCTGCTCCCCGAATGATTTAAAGGGGCTCCGTCACTAGTTTATTAATTCCCTATCTCCTAACTGATCTAATAGGCGCTTTGCTGCTGATAACCACAGTGAGATTTGTTTTAAAAAACAAAACGTTTATTCTTTGCAAAGTTATGAGCATTTTCCTAAATATGCTAATTTGGCTATACTTTCCAAATAGGAGGTGACTCACTCTTTTCACTCTGGGCAGTGTAATGTTTTCTGTATGACGCTGTCCAATCAGCATACAGCTTCTCCCCCTTCCCTGCCCAGAAACACAGTGTGATCATATAGTATACAGCTTCCATTCCAGATTGGGTTTTTAACTGGCAATATCTCCGGTTGTGTCACACGGTGATCCTGGTGCCATATGAAAGATTAGAATCTCATCTTTTATATGGCACCAGAACCGCTGTTCTAGGTGGTCCACAGCCAGAGATATGGCTGTTTGAAGTGATCCCCCTTCCCTTCAGTCTCAGTCTCTCACACGGTGTGAAGCAGCTTCATGCTGATAGGACGGCGTCAGAGGCGGTGAGGTAGCTCCACCTCAGGAGAATCGCTGGTGTTGACACCCACTTGTATAGCCTCATTTACATATTTAGGAAAAAGCTCATAACTTAAGATAATGAACATTTTGGGACAACATTTTCACTAGCATTATCAGTGTGACAGCGCCTATTAGATTAGCTAGGAGATTGGGTATTACTGAACTCGTGACAAATCCTCTTTAAGGGTCATTTGAAAACTAAAACCTATGTTCTAGCCCTTAAATTTTAGTTGCAGCAATACTTCAAAATCATGACATTATTACATATGTCCGTTACCTCATTCCTCGCTCTGCTGAGCACTTGTAATTGCGATCAGCTCTCGACCAATATGGTTACATGGTTTTTCTCAACTGAAATACAGATATAACAGGACATATGTCAGAACATTACATCTCCCAGCCTACTACATACAGGTATTAGAACATCATAGAGGAACTGACAAATCAGATCATAGGATTATCATGGGGCCTAACACTGGATAGCAAGAGAGCGCAGGGGCCAAACACTGGATAGCAAGAGAGCGCAGAGGCCAAACACTGGATAGCAAGAGAGCGCAGGGGCCAAACACTGGATAGCAAGAGAGCGCAGGGGCCAAACACTGGATAGCAAGAGAGCGCAGGGGCCAAACACTGGATAGCAAGAGAGCGCAGAGGCCAAACACTGGATAGCAAGAGAGCGCAGGGGCCAAACACTGGATAGCAAGAGAGCGCAGGGGCCAAACACTGGATAGCAAGAGAGCGCAGGGGCCAAACACTGGATAGCAAGAGAGCGCTGGGGCCTAACACTGGATAGCAAGAGAGCGCTGGGGCCTAACACTGGATAGCAAGAAAGCGCAGGGGCCAAACACTGGATAGCGAGAGCGCGCTGGGGCCTAACACTGGATAGCAAGAGAGCGCTGGCGCCTAACACTGGAGGGCAGGAGAGCGCTGGGGTCTAACAATGGAGGGCAGGAGAGCGCTGGGGCCTAACACTGGAGGGCAGGAGAGCACTGGGGCCTAACACTGGAGGTCAGGAGAGCGCTGGGGCCTAACACTGGAGGTCAGGAGAGCGCTGGGGCCTAACACTAGAAAACAGGAGATTGCTGGGGTCTAACACTGGAGGGCAGAAGAGTGCAGGGGAAAAGCTATGGCGAGTAAGAAAGTGCCGAGGCCTAGCACTGGAAAGCAGCAGAGTATTGGGGCCTAACACTGAAAACCAAAAGAGCACTGGGACTTTGACAGATTTTCATTCATAGAGCACAAAAATCCTGCATTAATTAAAAAAAAGAGACTTTCACTATCCTCCTTTGTTCCCCCACAGCTCCCCAACAATTAAGGTGGCACCTCTTTGTGTGTGATCTTCTCCACTATCCACCCACTGGCTGTCACTTCCGAGCAATCTGTTTTGGGACTCGCTGAGTGGTCTAGCTGGAAATGGCTGACTTGGCCCAGCACTAAAAGAAAACAAATACATTAGCACAATAGTGTGCGATTTACTTTTAAAACATCTACAGTTTTTTTTTAATGCGTAGAACACACTGAGAATAAAGTAAACTTCTGTATAACTGCAGAACAGCACGGCTGACTCACAGGCAGGTGCAACATATGTTCATGAAGGATCTCTTGTGTACTAAGAAAAAAAAGAGTACACTAAAGCTCTGTTCACGTTTGCGTTGAACGTAGATTTAGTCTAAATCACAGACTTGCACTGTTGAAAAATCCTGCAACTTAGATTTGCCAATTGAGCATATGGAAAGGGGTTGTCCAGAGCAGACAAGGCTTAGGCTCTGATCACATCTGCGCTGGAGCCTCCGTTGCAAATCCCATCAAATCGGACAGGAAGAATAACTCGCAAGCAGCAATGTTCTTACAGTAAAAACAAGGGACACCACAACGGAACCCATAAGTCAGTGGTGTACAACAGATCCGGCATTGTTATAAAGTAAAGCCACGGCGCAGATGGGAACAGAGCTGTAGCAGTCCAAATAAAGAAGCTCTTCATCCCCAAAATGGGTTACATTTTTAATAAAAAATCTGGGCCTGCTTGTTTTTGGCACAGAGGTTGAATTTATAGCCTAAATGTACCGAACTTGTATATTTATCAACAGAGTATTTGCAATCCAGTGATATGGGGCAATTCATGAGATGGAGGTAATAAGAATGAAGTCAAACAGCCACTCACAGCCGTCCGTCGCCCCCCACACACAGCCGTCCGTCGCCCCCCACACACAGAGCCGTCCGTCGCCCCCCCACACACAGAGCCGTCCGTCGCCCCCCCACACACAGAGCCGTCCGTCGCCCCCCCCACACACAGAGCCGTCCGTCGCCCCCCCCACACACAGAGCCGTCCGTCGCCCCCCACACACAGAGCCGTCCGTCGCCCCCCACACACAGAGCCGTCCGTCGCCCCCCACACACAGAGCCGTCCGTCGCCCCCCACACACAGAGCCGTCCGTCGCCCCCCACACACAGAGCCGTCCGTCGCCCCCCACACAGAGCCATCCTCCTACTATAGTCTCCATATCGCATACAAGGCAATCACCCCATCACCATACCCAGTGTTCAGGAAAGACGTAAAAGATGGAGCACAACCCCTTTTTACATGAAAAGTGCTCTCACAACAAAGTCAGCAACAGCGACCACATCAGGCGGAGTTCAGATATGGCGGATCTTGCCACATATGTTGCGGAGGATGGCAAATTCGCAACATAATAAGCATGCTGGAAATATGAGCATGCTGCAGATTTTACAAATTTGCAGCATGCTCATTATGTTGCAGCAAAGCCGCAGATTTTCACTGTGTAATTTCACCCTTTTCAATGCACAAAGTGAAATCTGAGGCAAATTCGCAGTAAAATCTGCAGCAAAATTCTAATGTAACATGCCGAAATTGCCACAGACTCGCAGCAGATTTGCCACAAAATCCGTAGCGGAAAGACTCCTCCGCATCTGAGCATACCCTTATAGTGCCAGCCGCAGAGTGTCTCCCTAATAGGACCAGCTTCATAATGCATTTCTTCTACGCTCTCTTCCTGGCCAATCAAGTAACTTCCTCTGCACAAAAATAAGTCTTCCTATTAGAAGCGATCTATTACTTATATCTTCTGCCAGGACAGCAGTGTTGTGTCTCGTGACAGCGGCACCATACTGTAAATCCAAGACTGACACGCACACTCACACTGTACATATATCTGGAGAAATTTGTGCAAACAGATTAAACCATTAGAAATACATACATTTTGGAAGAATCACTCTGGATTGCTGATACGTTTTGCTCTGGATCACCAAAAACAAGGCGAGTTGGGAAAGAACACCCGTCACCCAGGCTGAAAGATAAAATGTAAAAAAATGCATTTATTGTCCAGAACCCGTAACTAAGGGTTAAGTCATTAGGTTTAGATATCTATGTGAAGGCCACAAACCTGGGACCTTGTATACCACTGGAGACTATTAGAGCTGTAAAATGACTAATGCTGACAACCAATCCTCCTACCCCACCACTGAAAAATTTATTTTGCCCAATTACACAGTAGTAATTGCTTAATTTCATCATTTTCTGTCTAGGAGAAAAAAAGCAGCAGTGTCCCAATGACAACACTTCCTGTCGTGTGCCCTGGTAATTCAACCTTGCCCTATGAACATCGTGGCAGATTTAATGCTGTTTCGAAAGAATAAAACTGGAGTAATTGATCCTAAAAACTGCTGTAGGTGCAGGACGTAACTATAGTGGGTGAAGAAGTTGTGCATGCACCGGGGCTCTGGTGCTTGAGGGGGGCCTAAGGTCCCCCAGGGCCATATGAAGACAACATAGTTGAGTTGAGGGCCCCGTTACAGATTTTGCATGTGGGCACGGGAGCTTCAAGTTACCCGTCTCTGCAGGTAGTTTGTGCCATATTCATTGCGTATTAATTTCTGCAATCCTTGCAGACACCCCTTAAATTATTAACAGGCTGTGCCAAAATAAACCAGTACTAACACCTCGTGGAGCGAATCCTATCATCATTCACATCCATGTTATACCCCCTATAAGTGTCCCTAGAAAAACAGATTCTGCATCTCTGAAGAGGCGGTTGACTGGATTGGGTTTTTATAGGGTAGTGCGATATAGGGGTTTATATAATGTTTTTCGTATTTCTTTGAAGTGATTTATTCTTTTTATTTTCTATAGTTGGTAACGTATGAGTCTGGAGTTGTATGCATATCTGCACGATTTTACCTTGTAAATATAGGTACGAGCCAATATTTCTTTTCATCTCCAAAAACTTCATGAACATTCTTGCTGAAGCCAAGGGAAAATCCATCTTTTTCAGGACCGGTTCGAAAGAAGGGAGCGCGAAAAGCCTCTATAACAAACGTAATACATAATACTATGAAACTTGTGCATCAACTTTAATTTCCTAGGGCTATGTTCACACTAGTGGGCAGAGCCTATCACACCAGTTCCGCCTTATTTGAGGACAAGTAAAGCGCGGGATGCCGCTTTACAGAACCCCAACAGATCCCGATGGGGTCCATCGCGCACCATTGGGATCCATCACATGGATCTGGCACAGCGTCGTGGCTTTCATTATGAACAAAAGCCACAATGCAGATGTGAACAGAGTCTAAACCACAGCCGAGAAAAATCCACAAAACGTAATTGGTTGATCTGTATTGTAGCACCTATTTCCTTCATAGACTATACTTCCATTCAAGCTGCCGTTTTTATTAGTACCATTTTGAAGGTACATACAATTTTTTATTTTTTTTTGGGAGGCAGGGTAAGCAAAAAACAGCAATTCTGGGCTTTTTTTCACTTTTTAACTGCTATGCTGGATAAATAACGTTATATTGGAATGTTTGGATCGTTACTGACGTGGCAATACTTTATTTTTTATTGTTTACATTATTTTATGGAAAAAAGGAGGTTTTTTATTTTACTTTCAATATATATTTTTTTATATATAGTCTTAAAAACTTTATTAAACTAAATTTTGACATTTTTTTTTTTAGTTCCACTAAAAAATGTGAACATGTGATCGTTGGATCGCTGGCACAATACACAGCATTACTTATGTATTGCAGTGTAATGCGGGTTTAGCGTTCTTTTATTAGCTCTACCTCCATTGACCACGGCATTTAAGTGGTTGTCCGGCATGCATCTGTCAGAGAACATAAAAGGAAAAGTTGGCATTGCTGTCATGGATGTCTTTATATAAAGTCATTACCTATAGTGGATCTGTTTTTCCCAACAAGCCAGCAGTGATAGCTAAATAATGACAAAATACTGATGAAGAACATGGCCGACACGAAGAACAGGAAGAGGATGTGAAACTTAGCTCTGGTATCTGAAAGCTCATTCTGCAAATTGGAGAGAAAGAACATAAATTGACGCTGTAGAGTATGCCCAATAACGTGCATGGGAAAATATACGTCAATGGGATGCATGCGACTTTAAATGAGACCTGTTCTAATAATGAACATGTTACAAAGGACAGTCTCCAGTACACCGACACATTCGTTATAGGGAAATTCTGGTACAAACCTGGACTCTGGTAATTATTCATTAGGCGTTTGTTAGGCACATCCGCCACAGGTGACTATGCTGGATTGTCACTACAGTGCAGATTAGCATAGCCACCCAATATTCTGCAGAAGCAAAGGGGGTGTGTGTATTAAAAGATGGGGCAGTCCCTATCCATTAGCCTTATTAGGGCAAATGGATGTCATAGAGGGGGGGTCCCCTGCTCGGCACCCACCCTCGCTGAGTATCAGAACCGGACCGTCAATTGATTAAATGGACAGCCATTCATGTGACAGGCTACATTTCCCCTGCAGGGGAAATGTATGGCTGCCCCAACTTCTAACAATAACAGCTGATCGCCAGGGGTTTCAGAAGCTGCAGCGATCAGCTTCATTTTTAGAAGGGAGTTTCTCTTTTAATCACCAATTTTTTTAATTGGTTACCATGAGCAACACCATGATGTTTTTTTTTACATATGAGCTCCGGTTTTTGTTTTATTTGTATACTGAGGACCAGAAATAATAAATATGCCTGTGTATGCGAGGCTGTCCCTTTAATACATTATTTTCAGTTGTGATGCTATGTGCCTATATTGGTTACACTCTTGGGCCAAAACGGCAAAAAATAGCGATACGTTGGGCTACCTTGTGTGACCGAATATGGTCATTTATGTCTTTTTTTACCTTTGTATCATAAAATAGTATTTTACATCAGGATTATGTGCATTCTAAATGGAGATGGCTAGATATAGGATTATATTACTAGAAATTGCACAACACTGAATGCACCTAAATACAGAATTATTCATCCTGTATGGAGATCACAGCCTCGAGAGATAACCAGAGGTATAGGCAAAATGTAGATCAATGGACCACGTGCAATCTACAACCGTATCAATCTAAATGCAAACAGATATATTACTTCATAAGCCACAAACTATAAACCTAGTTTTTTTCCTATGGGTGAAGAAAGGAAGGATAACATATAACATTAGGTTTTGTGGGGACACTTGGACTGTGTGTTAAACACAAATGGCACCAATTATAGGGTTCACTCTGAACAATCCCTATAGATCCTACAGATGGGGAAGAACCACCCGTTGTACAGATACGATGTTTGGATGGAGCGATCATGAATCAGCGGCTTGGTTGTTTTACCTGGGGACACGTTTCTTCAGATTTGCTGCGGCAAAGCTTTACGCAAACAAAGACAGTTCATTAGACAGTTGTAGGATCTGATCAGCAGATGACAGTATGGAAAGTAGATGTGAACACACAGATGAACCTATGGGCTTTTTATATGGGTCAACCCTCATGTCTGTTGTGTGGAACATTACAAAATGAAGTAAACAAGACACAATCCCAACCCAACCTGAAAAGCTCTATATCTACATGCGCTTTATCACAAGGCTCGGCTAAACAAATGGAGTGCAAACGACACCATACGAACTACTATAATACATCATAATAGCTACTGACCCGTCCCATATAAAGGGAGGTATTCTCAACCGAGACGTTATCCATTGCTTCAGCAGGTCTAATCATATTTTTTTTTTAGAATAACCTCCTTAAATTCCCATAGTAGTTTATCCGTGATCTACCTATACAACCATTTAAGAGTAAGTTTGCATTTCCGCAATTCCCTAAAATACTTCTATTATGAGTATTGCTCCATTTATAAGCAGGTACAATAGTAATAATAGAGCAGGGAATCCTGTTAATTTTCCAATCCGCAGTACGCCCTATAAATTGCGGATTTGTCGCAAATTTCACCCTTTGCAATATAAAGGTAAAATCTGCAGCAAATCAGTAACTTCTGAACATATAAAATGTGAAAGATTCTTGGGTATGCAAGATCTTTAGACTAGGGCTCTACGGTGACTTACGGTTGCAGTAAAATAGCAGTTTATAATAACCACCATTAAACCTTAAACCCTTGACGAATTATCACGTACATGTACGTGATAAGCGTCATAGTGAAGCATGGAGCACGGGCTAAGAGCGCTCCATACTCAGCGGGTGTCAGCTGTGTTTTACAGCTGACACACAGGACTAACGGCCAGGAACACCGATAAAGCTGTTCCTGGCCGTTTAACCCCTCAAATGCTGCGGTCAAACGCGACCGCAGAATCTAAAGACGTTGAAGATGGGGGGGAAAGGTCCCCTCCGACATCTCATCGGCGTCCTCACAATGCAATCAGGGTGTGAAGGCCAACAGGACTGCCATCTTTCTGTCTCTAATGATCGCTGGTTCAATTCCCCAGGGGCTAATAAAATGTGTAAAAAAAAAAAAAAAAAAGTTTAACAAAGTTATCAGTAGTGAAAAAAAATAAATGAAAAGGTTAAAAACAAATAAAATAAACAAAACTTGTATGGCTGCATCCGTAGAAGTCTGAACTATTATAATATAGCATTATTTAACTCGCAGAATGAATACCGTAAAAAACAAAAAATTTAAACCGCAAAATCGCTGTTTTTTGGTCACCTTAGCTATCAAATAAAATGTAATAAAAAGTGATCAAAAAGTGTAACAAAAAATGGTACCAATAAAAACTACAGCTCTTCCCGCAAAAAATAAGCCCTCACACCACTCAATCCACAGAAAAATAAAAAAAAGTTAATGCTTTCAGAACATGGTGGAACAAAACAATTTTTTCTTACAAAGAGTTTTTGTAAAATATAGTAAAATATAAAAAAAACTATAAAACCTACATAAATTTGGTATCACCGTAATCTTATTGGGCCGCAGAATAAAGTTAAGTTGTCGTTTTTACCGCACGGTGATAGACGTAAAAATGAAAAACAAGAATATGCAGAAATCTCATTTTTTCCAATTTCAGCCCGCACAGAATTTTTTTTCCAGTTTCCCAGTACATTATATGGTACTTTAAATGGTGCCATTAGGAATTGCAACTCCTCCTGCAAAAAATAAGGACTCACACCACTCTCTCGATGGAAAAATAAAAAAGTTATGGCTCTTGGAAAGCGAGGAGTGAAAAACGAAAAATAAAAAAATGGCTCAGTCCTTAAGGGGTTAATATTTCCTTATGAGGGAAAAAGTTGCGTGACAATAGTAACAATGTGACCAGAATTCGCCATGGAACCATTAGCTTTAGTCTGAGTTCACACGTCGCAGATTTTGTTGTTGCTGCGACGAGTGAACTCAGTCTTATTGTGACAGTAGTAGTTTGAAGGGGCAACGGGACTATTGTAATATAAGTAAAGCTTATAGAAAATAATTCTCAAAACTGGAGTTTTCAGATAAAGTAGTGATCAAGGGGCAGACATTATTCTGGATTTTCTACCAGTAATCACATTAAAAAACACTACATTCAGCTTCTCCCCTGCCTGAACTCACGGATAACAGAGAGCAATAAATTGAATTCAGCAGCAATAAGATAAGGGTTAGTGGTTATCATCATTATTATTAATAATAATTATATAAAATAATGATAAAGAGCTTTATGTAGCATAAAATATCTCAAAGGAAACTGTAAAGATGTTGAAGAAAAACCGAATAATGACACCTAAATATACCGCAAATCCCCACAAAATAAATAATTCTTACCGTCCAAAATCGGATGAAATATTGTAGAACAGTACCAGCAATGAACAGACAGTACAGTAAGGAGTACAATAAAAAGAGCAGGAAGAATTTGTAATTGGAAAATCCCACACAGTTATTCACCCTACAATTAAAATAAAACATAATTGTACATAAAAGGCACCAAATATAAAAGCAGATCAATGACTTTATGAGCTTCAAAAACCACACATACCAGGGGCAGTGATGATCCATCTTCAGTACACAACTAATGGAGACAGCAAAGAGAAAAAATATTTATATATAATAAAACCACAGTAAACGCTTTCCACACAATAGTTACCCTCAAAGTATATGTAAAAATAAAAAAATATATATATTTGTCAGAGATTATGTTGTAGTTAAAAAGTGTTATCCACCTTTCACAATCCCTTTTTGTTTGAAGGTTCTCCCAAAATTAGGATGATTACAGGTTGCTAGACGAAAGAGAAAGGAGAGAGAGAAAGAGAAAGGAGAGAGAGAAAGAGAAAGGAGAGAGCGAAAGAGAAAGGAGAGAGAGAAAGAGAAAGGAGAGAGCGAAAGAGAAAGGAGAGAGCGAAAGAGAAAGGAGAGAGCGAAAGAGAAAGGAGAGAGCGAAAGAGAGAGAGCGAAAGAGAGAGAGCGAAAGAGCGAAAGAGAGAGCGAGAGAGCGAAAGAGAGAGCGAGAGAGAGAGAGCGAAAGAGAGCGAAAGAGAGAGCGAAAGAGAGAGCGAAAGAGAGAGAGCGAAAGAGAGAGAGAGAGCGAAAGAGAGAGAGAGAGCGAAAGAGAGAGAGAGAGCGAAAGAGAGAGAGAGAGCGAAAGAGAGAGAGAGAGCGAAAGAGAGAGAGAGAGCGAAAGAGAGAGAGAGAGCGAAAGAGAGAGAGAGCGAAAGAGAGAGAGAGCGAAAGAGAGAGAGAGCGAAAGAGAGAGAGAGCGAAAGAGAGAGAGCGAAAGAGAGAGCGAGCGAGCGAGAGAGAGCGAGCGAGCGAGAGAGAGCGAGCGAGCGAGAGAGCGAAAGAGCGAGCGAAAGAGAGAGCGAAAGAGAGAGCGAAAGAGAGAGCGAAAGAGAGAGCGAAAGAGAGAGCGAAAGAGAGAGCGAAAGAGAGAGCGAAAGAGAGAGCGAAAGAGAGAGCGAAAGAGATAGAGCGAAAGAGCGAGAGGGGGCTTACTTTCCATGGTTCCTGGATCACTCCCACACCTCAAAAAGGGTGTCTTTTGGCATTTTTTGACCGCAGCAAGAACAGTGATTCCTCGTCATTGGAAGTCCAGCACTGTACCTTCTTTGAAGGAATGGGTAACGGAGGTGAACGGAATTATGAGGATGGAGGAGTTGATGTCTGCTGATCGGGGTAAATCTGAGCTCTTTGTCCGCACTTGGGCAGTGTGGTCTGGATTCCGGGGTGGTAATGATCTACCTCTCTGGCTGGATGGCCTCTTTTGAACACCTATATAAGCCTACTTTTTTTGCGTGCTATGTCCGTATGGGTTTCCCCTTGTTGTCTTGTGTCTGTGTTAGTCTAAACTATAATGTGCACTTATATGCGACAATTCTTATCCAACTGTGGGGACTGGTTTCCCTAAATAATGCACTACTTCTGCTGCACTTATGATACTGTTATTCTCATTGCATTCTTATTTAGCTTTTGCTTACTGATTAGGAGGTTACCTCATACTGCTGTTTCTAGGTCTATGTATATTTTATGCGATATTGAAGTTGTTATATTGCACTTTGTGCGAATTTTGCAAATTTATGAAACAATGTGTATGCTGTTATGTTTTTTTATATTTTCAAAAATAAAAATCTTTGATAAAGAAAAAAAAAAGAAAGAGCGAGTGAGCGAGCGAAAGGAGAGAGCGAAAGGAGAGAGCGAAAGGAGAGAGAGCGAGCGAAAGGAGAGGGCGAAAGGAGAGAGAGAGAGAGAGGGCGAAAGGAGAGAGAGAGAGAGGGCGAAAGGAGAGAGAGAGAGAGGGCGAAAGGAGAGAGAGAGAGCGCGCGCGAAAGGAGAGAGAGAGAGCGCGCGCGAAAGGAGAGAGAGAGAGCGCGCGCGAAAGGAGAGAGAGAGAGCGCGCGAAAGGAGAGAGAGAGCGCGCGAAAGGAGAGAGAGAGAGCGCGAAAGGAGAGAGAGAGCGCGCGAAAGGAGAGAGAGAGCGCGCGAAAGGAGAGAGAGAGCGCGCGGAAGGAGAGAGAGAGAGCGCGAAAGGAGAGAGAGAGAGCGCGAAAGGAGAGAGAGAGAGCGCGAAAGGAGAGAGAGCGCGCGAAAGGAGAGAGAGAGCGCGCGAAAGTAGAGAGCGAAAGGAGAGAGAGAGAGCGAAAGGAGAGAGAGAGAGAGAGCGAAAGGAGAGAGAGAGAGAGAGCGAAAGGAGAGAGAGAGAGAGCGAAAGGAGAGAGAGAGAGAGCGCGAAAGGAGAAAGAGAGAGAGAGCGAAAGGAGAGAGAGAGAGAGAGAGAGAGCGAAAGGAGAGAGAGAGAGAGAGAGAGAGCGAAAGGAGAGAGAGAGAGAGAGAGAGAGAGAGAGCGAAAGGAGAGAGAGAGAGAGCGAGAGAGAGAGAGAGCGAAAGGAGAGAGAGAGAGAGCGCGAAAGGAGAGAGAGAGAGAGCGAAAGGAGAGAGAGAGAGAGAGAGCGCGAAAGGAGAGAGAGAGAGAGAGCGAAAGGAGAGAGAGAGAGCGAAAGGAGAGAGAGAGCGAAAGGAGAGAGAGAGAGAGAGCGAAAGGAGAGAGAGAGAGAGCGAAAGGAGAGAGAGAGAGAGAGCGAAAGGAGAGAGAGCGAAAGGAGAGAGAGAGAGAGAGCGAAAGGAGAGAGAGAGAGCGAAAGGAGAGAGAGAGAGAGTGAGAGAGCGAGCGAGCGCACAAAAGAGAGAGCGCGAAAGAGAGCGCGAAAGAGAGAGAGCGCGAAAGAGAGAGAGAGCGCGAAAGAGAGAGAGCGCGAAAGAGAGAGAGAGCGCGAAAGAGAGAGAGAGCGCGAAAGAGAGAGAGAGCGCGAAAGAGAGAGAGAGCGCGAAAGTGAGAGAGAGCGCGAAAGAGAGAGAGAGCGCGAAAGAGAGAGAGAGCGCGAAAGAGAGAGGGAGCGCGAAAGAGAGAGAGAGCGAGCGAAAGAGAGAGAGCGAAAGAGAGAGAGAGCGAAAGAGAGAGCGAGCGAAAGAGAGAGCGAGCGAAAGAGAGAGCGAGCGAAAGAGAGAGCGAAAGAGAGAGCGAAAGAGAGAGAGAGCGAGCGAAAGAGAGAGCGAGCGAAAGAGAGCGCGAAAGAGAGAGCGCGAAAGAGAGAGAGAGCGAGCGAAAGAGAAAGAAAGCGTGAGAGAAAGATTGAGCGAAAGAGAGCGAAAGAGAGAGCAAAAGAGAGAGAGCAAAAGAGAGAGCGCAAAAGAGAGAGAGAGCGCGAAAGAGAGAGCGAAAGAGAGAGCGCGAAAGAGAGAGCGAGCGAAAGAAAGAGAAAGCGCGAAAGAGAGCGAAAGAGAGAGAGAAAGAGAGAGCGAAAGAGAGAGAGCAAAAGAGAGAGCAAAAGAGCGAGAGAGCGAGCGAAAGAGAGAGAGAGAGCGAGCGAAAGAGAGAGAGAGAGCGAAAGAGAGAGCGAAAGAGAGAGCGAAAGAGAGAGCGAAAGAGAGAGCGAAAGAGAGAGCGAAAGAGAGAGCGAAAGAGAGCGAAAGAGAGCGAAAGAGAGCGAAAGAGAGAGCGCGCGAAAGAGAGAGAGAGAGGGAAAGAAAGGAGAGAGAGATAGAGAGAGAAAAAGAGAAAGAAAGAAAGAAAAAGGAAAAGAAAGCTCTCTTGTAGCCACTCTCTCCGGCTAATTGATGGAAAGACCAAACTACTAATACTATAAACAGAATGCCCTAATAGGGTATTACAAATAGGTTTTCCAAACCAGTTAAAAAGCACTTAAGAGAAATGCCCCTTAAAAATCATCTTCTGACAGGTATCTATAAGCATAAGCCCAAATCATAGATTCTAGGTTTCAGTATATTTCTGCATTGAGCCATGGCCCCTTCATTCGGAAAATGGTGAGTAGTCCAAGATCATGGAAAATTGATAAAATTTCGTCTTCTAAGATAGCTATACAAATGTTAGATGATTTTACATGGAATTCCCCTTTAAGAGACAGTTTACACTGTGGCATATATAGATCATCCCCTTTTAATGGTTATTGTATCCTCCACTGTAAACTATTAAGCCTCTGGGATCCCGGATATGAAAGAGGTTGAGTGCTAGTACACAGGTCATGTAACTCTGCGTCGGCTTCTAACATCCCTTTTATTTTACAAAAAGGAACATTGTTCTGGATACTCTTCGAGTTTCTCTTATAAGTGAGTTATTTATAAAACTCTATATCAGCTTCACTATTATGCATTCCGCAGGGAATCCATTTAAAGTGGGTCATGTGATTAATTAAAATACATACATACATATATATATATATATATACACACACACACACACACACACACACACATGTATATGTACATACATACATACATACATAATATAAATAAAATGCAAATACTCACACATCGCAGGCTGAACAATGGTGGCATCGGTCAGGTTTAATCTGTTGGCATCTCTCACAATACCGGATTGCTAGGGTTAGAAAGGAAAAAAGAAAATAATTGTCCCACGGTAGTAATAGAACAGATTGCTTGTATTGTGAGGCCGCAGTGATTTGCTCCTTCTTTGCCGGAAACGTTACATTGGGAATATAAAGACAAGGTAAAGCCGATCATGCACATTGATCACTCCTGTCCCCTTCAATAACATCGGGAATGTCAAAGAGGAAATAAATGTATCAGATGAAAATCAAACATATTTGATATAATTCCCACGCATAGCCAAGGCTGGCAATGGCATTTATTAGAAAAGAATCCACGCTGCAGATTATCCAATATTCAGCAATTTGCTCCCTGAAAGCAGATTTCAGGGACTACAGCTAGAGGAACAGCATTTTGAGGTTGTATCGTGTGTAGGATTCCTCAATGTTCTAGATTTTTTTAAAGGGGTTTTGTCGCTTTGGACAATCAATTTTTGTTAAGAATCACAAAGATCAGCTGATCAGTGTCCCCGCTGCTGAGAGCCTGGATGCAAGTGTTGAATTCCTCTGCAGTGTCGCCACAGGTGAAATGAAGCATTGCACAGCTCCTATTCAAATTAATGTACAGTTTGTGCAATGCATGGGTGTGTCGCAGTGAGAGACATTGTTTGTAGGTGATCTCTGCTAATAGATCAGGGTCCTGAACGGGAAACTCCCCTCTATTAAAGGGGTTGTCTCACCACAACAATCCCTATTAGGGCATATGAACGTCATACAGGAGGGATCCTCCGCTCAGCATCCCTCTTTATTTGCTAAACGGTTCTGGCAGACCCATCGCATTCAAGCATTACATGGACGGCAATTTACTTGGATGGCCGGCATGTAATACTACATTTCCCCTGCTGTGTGGCTGTTCGTGTATGAGAATGGATTTTCGAAACCACACAACCCCTTTACAATTCCTCACATACTGAACCATTGGCGTTAATCAATAGTCACCGTAATATCTTTTAGCGTAGCAGATCAGTGGAAAACAAAGATAAATGCATCATTTCTATATTGTGCTCCTTCTAAATGAGTATTTTGCTTGTAGAAATATTGGAGCCTGGTTGAGGAGCTTTGGATGGGAAGAAGCGTGGCAGGGACAGGGGGACAGGATTTCCTGACTGATCGGATCAATTCCAGCTTTGACGTCAAGCTAGATTACTGCCAATGAAATCAGAGCTGGGTGTCTGTACGGCTGGGCTGAGGTAAGGATGTGACATGTACCAGCATAGTTGTAGGAGTAGAGGCGATGACATTCAGTGTTTACACAGTGTCGTACTTATCTCCATCACACCAAGAAGGATTTTGGACATTCTGTGTTCCCATTTATCATAAAGTGTAAATAGGTTAATCCAGAGAACACATATGTATTCTAGGTGGCAAAGGGCATGACATGAGAGTTTCAGCCTGGCTGAGCATCAAGGAGAGATACGTTGTGCCAGGCTCGTGTCATGCCATCCCATATACAGCAATTTTAGAGCCTATTATTATTTATCATCATCATATTGCTCTCTGAAATAAGAGAGAATTCACTTTCCTTGCAGCCTGTGACCAGAATCCAGGTAAGTTTAGGACAGCCTGTCTATTGGTTTATGAGCGGAAGACATGCTGCCACAAATGGCAGCCTATATCCTGCTGGTGGATGTTAAAGGAGATATGTCACTGCTCTGACTGGTAAGGTAGAAAAGGGGCTGGAGATAGGAGACTAAACTCAACCACCTTCATGTGGCATCTTCAGTTATCGTCAGCTAATTTTGGATCATAAGCGCTTATAGACCGGCACACAGAGTCACCTCCACTCCGCAGCTGCGGCACTCGAACACTGGACACTCTGTTCTACAATTAATGTGATGACATTCTCCAGTCTATTCACATCTACAGCCGAGATGCCATGCAGGGTATTCTACTGTACTCTCCTAATGGGCACGCACACTGATAAACTAACTCCACTGTGAATGCCATGCAGGGTATGTGATGTATGAGGAGTCACTGTATATATAAATGTGTATACACAAAGGTCTGGGTGTGTCGTCACAGCAGCACCATGCTAACATTTTTACCTAAACCAAGGGTATCATATCAAACTACTGCTTAAACTGTGGGTGTAGCACTGCCCCAACTCTGCAGAAAGAAATTACAGAATCACTGGACAAGTCAAGTTTGCCTGATAGCCACATGGATCAAAAATGTACTGTACTGGCTTCGGCACAGCTCATGTCCCAAATGCCAGGTTGTATGCCTTACAGGACTGGTTTACCCAGTAGAACCGCCTTTTACGCAGCATTTCCACAAATGTTCCTGGCTTCGTGATCCCCCGCTGATCAGTTGTTGGCAGGGAAGGCAGCGGGAAAGTCCACAAATGTAGTATAACACGGCACCTATTGAAGTCAACTAAATACATCAGCCCTCTGCCTTGATTAATAGTGCGTGCGTGTGTGTGGTGGAAGGGGGTTCCTGACTGGCATATGGACAGGGTTTGTCCAAAGTGGAGAACCCTTTTAATTCAGCAACAATGCGGTCAGCTCATGTTGACAGTGCTGAGAAATAGGACCGGAGCTGCCTGCCGAGGAGGTCCCACAGGTCCATGGTCACAGGACTGGTAAATCCTCTGATGTAACCGGCAGCTAGTGTCTTATGAACACTTACTGAACCAATGACATTAATCAACAGTCACTGGAATATCGATTTGCCTGCAGGATGCAGCTCATTTTTCCTTCACTGCATTTCAAGAGGCATTTCGAGTTATACTTTTTATATATTTATATAATTTGCATTTTAAGGGGTTTTCACAACTTAGACATTTATGGCATATCCACAGGATATGCCATAAATGTCTAATAGATGCAGATTCTAACTCTGGGACCCGCACCTATAACAAGTACAGGGGTCACACGACCCACGTTTCACCTGCTGTGGCGGCCGCAAGCTGCTGATTCCAGGCAGGGACTAGAGGAGCGTGGGCCGTGGGTCCAGTGCTCGGCTGTTTCCGTAACTCCCATACAACTGAATGGAGAAGTGCACGGCCCCCCTCCACCAGCTCTGCCTGGAGTCGCAAGGTTGCGGCCGCTGCACCAGGTGATACAGGGGTCATGTGACCCCCATTCTCCAGAAAGGTGCGGGTCCCAAGTTGGAAATACCCCTTTAATTGATATACATTTTTCCTTAAAGGGGAATTCCAGCCTGAAGTATTTTTTGCCTATCCACTGGATAAGTAATAAGTGCTAGATCGGTGAGGGTCCGCTAGGTGGGACCCCCACCAATTACCAGAACAGGGACCCGGGTCTCCCATTCCCCCCAGTCTGAAAACAGCAGCTAGGAAAAGTTTGAACAGAGCGGCGGCCGACCATGCACGGTGCTGCTCTATCCATAATTTATGTGTCTGACAGAAACAACCAATCACAACCACATCCGCAGGTGATCGCACAGGCACAACTGCTGTGCCCCTGCGATCACCGCTCCGTAAAAATACTCCGCTGGAAGTTAAGTGCTGGTTTCCAGCGCCGTACATTTATGTTGCAGGACGGGAAGTGGTTAAAAGGAATGTATGTCCAGTATAACAAAATACAGTCTGCTTCCCATCCCCCAATAAAGCCACAGTACCAGACACAGCCCATGATCAGGTGATAGCCCCTTTAATAGCGATTCCCTATTTACTGGTGTAAAACGTAGCTCCAAAGTGCATGTCGTGCCTCTACTGCAGCCTATTGCACATACGTCTCCTTGCTGTAAATGCAGCTACAGACACGTGACTCTGTATTTTATGTAACGCAGGGCTTCTTCACGTGATCAGCTCAATTACTTGCCAAATAGGTCAATGCTCTAAGATATTTGTAAGAGAAATCTACATTTAGTGGGGCACAGGGTCCTGTATTATTTCTTGCAACAAAAGTCATGGCTTCATGATTAGAATTCATACACATGTTCTCCGCCTAATCTCCAACTTCATTCAGGAGTCTTCAGATGTGACGACTGTATACACCAGACCATTCAGCTCAATGCAGGCGCACTGAAAGGCCGTGTGTATTCTCATCAAATACACAAACACAAGAGGAATGCAAACCACACGGCACCACGGCTGTCAGGGACAGAATGTATTGGACTTCCCCAGTCTCTGCCTAGGACTGCTCTCCAGTCCTTGGTGACATATACAAGTTGGACAAAAAAACTGAAACGAGTGACAGATAACCAGTCATACCTGCTGCACAGTAAGCCGGTCTGTCAAATGCCTCATTGTAATTTGATTTGATCTTTGTGAATTTTGGTGTAAAACTCAAGAGGACCGAAGCTTCGAAACAGGAGACATGGCCCAAGGATGACAACTCTGGATCTGCATGCTGCTGTGCAAAGTCACTGTTGTCACAAAGTCATGCTGACAAAAAGGACCAGAAGCACAATTTTTATGAGTACCTCTAACACTTCTGGTCCTTGCTGTTACTCCGAGGAGGATGAATCCAATGCTGGATCACTTGTTAAAATTGTTATTTTTATAGAAATGCATGCTCAGTCACTCTCCCCACGCCAGGTCTCTGCATAGTAATCCTCTGTTCACTGCAGAGCTGCCAATAGAAATAGCTTTCTGGCCTGCTTGTCAGGGAAGGAGCAGATCCTCTGCAGTTGCATGGCAGTACAGGCGAGGAGGAGATTCAGTCTTCTCAGCTTGTTAGGACTGTAAAGCTCGGCATCCTGACAGCTGATATGAACCCTGCACATGCCAACTCAGCTTTGATGGTTTTATTTCATTATATTTTGATTGGATATTAAGGGAGTCAGTACTGTGGAAGTCACACAGTATAAATCTTCACTACTCTGGATCCCATATTAACATATCACCTGCAACATTTCCAGAAACGTTGCAGGGGATGTGTTGGTGAATTAAAGACAACATTTTTCCACTGGAGTGCTGCAGTTTCCTTCTCTTTATTTGGATCTGCTGTTTCCCCTGGACTGGGACGATCTTTTGCGAGCACCCCCCTGAAGTTGGGATTTCTATGTGGTCCATATGGTCTGGTTGCTGGTTGTGCTGCTGATATTTATTTTCTCTGGATCCCATATTACCCATCTGCAACAGAAGTTAGAAGCGACTATATTGACAGCTGCCAGAGGAGGAAGGATACTTTCTGCACCTGGACACGGAGGCTAGGAAAGTATTGCTGTATTTTGTTTTTAAGGGAAAGGTGTCACGAAAAAAAATATTTTGATATCAATTTGCATTTACTGTTTTATTATAAAATCTTTTATTTATGTGTGTGTTTGTTTTTTACTTTTTTCTTTTTTCTAACTTTTACTTCACTATGGGGGCTGCCATTTTGTTTTTCATCTCTGTATGTGTCGATTAACAACACATACAGAGATGGAATACGGCAGCTACAGTGCATAGGAGTCAATGAACGGGAGCCGTTCCATTGTCTTTGCTCTATGGCTCTGTCTTGCGCAGACGCAGGTCAGAGTCACACAGAGCAGAGCAGCTGTTTGCAGGGAGAGAGCAGGCGCCATCTTGAAGACCAGCTGCACTGCAGGTAAGATGTGTGTCTCTGCATGTCCCACTCTCTACCTCACAGACCCCCGCTCTCGTGACCCCCGACGGGCCCCCCACACCCGACGCCCCCCCCCCTCCCTTGTGTGAAGGACACACGATGAAACTGTACTGGGAAAGCCCTGAACGGTAAATCTCTCTAGTTGTGCTGAGACTGTTTGGGGATGTGACTAATGAACCTCTTAGTCTCAGCACAATTAGAGAGATTTATCGTTCAGGGGTCTGGGAAAGCTGGGTGACCACCATTACCCCTCCTACTGGAGTGTGAGATTCATTAGTCACATCCCCAAACACACTCCAGTAGGAGTAATGGTGGTCACCCAGCTTTCCCAGACCCCTGAACGATAAATCTCTCTAGTTGTGCTGAGACTGAGAGGTTCATTAGTCACATCCCCAAACAGTCTCAGCACAACTAGAGAGATTTATAGTTCAGGGGTCTGGGAAAGCTGGGTGACCACCACTACCCCTCCCACTGGAGTGTGAGAGGTTCATTAGTCACATCCCTAAACACTCCAGTATGAGGGGTAATGGTGGTCCCCCAGCTTTCCCAGAACCAGATATAACCAGGAAAGGGCTGGATGGACCGGCTGAGGGTGCACAGGGTTTTTGGTGACCCCCTCTGTTTTGTGATCGGACCTAGGTTACCGGTTCATCAGACGGGGTTCATGTGACTATAACTCTGTCCATAACAAGAGACAGTGCACTCAGGACAAGCCCTGCCCTCATGCCGTAGTTGTGGTTCTGTCTGCGGTGATGGCGGTGGGTGGCTCTGACACCCGCCTCCCCCGTCGGGTCATCTCAGGACAGAAGGGGTGTCCGGATTGGAGACACAGCGCCGCACCTGTCCTCAGGTTGTGTCTGGTATTGCAGTTCACCTCCATTGAAGTGAATAGGACAGAGCTGTAATACCACACACGACCTGAGGACAGGTGCGGCGCCATGTTTTCCTGGACGACCCCTTTAACACTTTTCCCGTGTGTGTGTGGCAGAGCGGAGTGTGCACGGGCGCCGCTGATACTTCATAGCCGCTTATCAGCTGTTTTGAAGAATCAGCGGCGAGCACCCCCCCCCACACACACACACACACACACATACACACACACACACACACACACATCCCCCAAACACGCTAAATCAAGTGTAATCAAGCGTTTTTTGTGTGTTTTTTTTGCACGTAAAATGTGCAAAAAAAACAACATGTCAAATACACGGCGTGTGAACCGGTCAACTGAAAAGTCATTCACTTCACTTTCATCATTCTAAGGCTGGGTTCACACGACCTATTTTCAGGCGTAAACTAGGCGTTTTACGCCTCGATTTACGCCTGAAAAGACGGCTCCAATACGTCGGCAAACATCTGCCCATTAATTTGAATGGGTTTGCCGACGTACTGTGCCGACGACCTGTAATTTTATGCGTCGCAGTCAAAAGACGGCGCGTAAAATAACAGCCTCGGCAAAGAAGTGCAGGACACTTCTTGGGACGTAATTTGAGCCGTTTTTCATTGAATTCAATGAAGAACAGCTCCAAATTACGGCCGTAATTGACGCCTTGCAAAACGCGAGTACGAGCAATTACGTCTGAAATGACGGAGCTGTTTTCTCCTGAAAACAGCTCCGTCATTTCAGACGTAAATGCAGTTAGCGTGTGCACATACCCTAGGGGTATGTTCACACACAATGTTTTCAGCTGAAAAATCGGAAGCAGAACGCCTACAAGCATCTGCCCATTGGTTTCAATGGGAAATACGGTGTTCTATTCCGACAGGGCGTTTTTTACGTGGTAGTTTTCCAAAAACGGCACGTAAAAAGACGCCCGACAAAAATGAAGTGCACATCACTTCTTGGGACGTTTTTCATTGACTTTATAGAAAAACAGCTCCAAAAACGCGAGTTTGGTTAAAAAATGGCTGAAAATCAGGAGCGGTTTTCCCTTTGTTTAGTAAGCGTGTGAACATACACTTAGCCTTTTGGTGTGTCCTAGAACTTCTTCCAGCTACAGAATCACACCCAACATGGCTGCCGGACACTGCTTAGCAATTTGAAGACACCTTTACCTGGCTTGTGAGAGGGGGGGTGAGGTTCCCTCCCACATTTACAGCAGCTGTGAGTCAGGTTGCTTTGCCTTATTCACCTTGCTGTAATTCTGGGAAGTGCTCCCCCTGGTGGCCAACATTGGAAAACATGTTAAATTTTTATTTAATTTTTAATACTTTCCACCATACGGAAAAAAAAATAAAAAATACAGCAAAAAACGTAAAAAATATAATAGAAATAAGTAACGACACTTAAAAAAAAGGTTTAATTTGCGACACATTCCCTTTAAACACCCGTTAATAATTGTATTTTTATATTTGGGGGGGCAGTGTGACCATCCAGTAAGGGGATTGAACATTCACTTTAATGATATCCGATTGCCCTGGTTTCCCAACACACCTGTTCCATTTTAATGGGGATACTATTGATCTTAATAGCCTTTTTCTGTTACATATACTTCCATTCAAAAGTTTGGGGTCACCCAGACAATTTTGTGTTTTCCATGAAAACTCACACTTATATTTATCAAATGAGTTGCAAAATGACTAGAAAATATAGTCAAGACATTGACAAGGTTAGAAATAATGATTTTTATTTGAAATAATAATTTTCTCCTTCAAACTTTGCTTTTGTCAAAGAATGCTCCATTTGCAGCAATTACAGCATTGCAGACCTTTGGCATTCTAGCTGTTAATTTGCTGAGGTAATCGGGAGAAATTTCACCCCATGCTTCCAGAAGCCCCTCCCACAAGTTGGATTGGCTTTATGGGCACTTCTTGCATACCATACGGTCAAGCTGCTCCCATAACAGCTCTATGGGGTTGAGATCTGGTGACTGCGCTGGCCACTCCATTACAGATAGAATACCAGCTGCCTACTTCTTCCCTAAATAGTTCTTGCATAATTTGGAGGTGTGCTTTGGGTCATTCTCCTGTTGAAGGATGAAATTGGCTCCAATCAAGCGCTGTCCACAGGGTATGGCTTGGTGTTGCAAAATGGAGTGATAGCCTTCCTTATTCAAAATCCCTTTTACCTTGTACAAATCTCCCACTTTACCAGCACCAAAGCAACCCCAGACCATCACATTACCTCCACCATGCTTGACAGATGGCGTCAGGCACTCTTCCAGCATCTTTTCAGTTGTTCTGCGTCTCACAAATGTTCTTCTGTGTGATCCAAACACCTCAAACTTCGATTCGTCTGTCCATAACACTTTTTTCCAATCTTCCTCTGTCCAATGTCTGTGTGCTTTTGCCCATATTAATCTTTTCCTTTTATTAGCCAATCTCAGAAATATGGCTTTTTCTTTGCCACTCTGCCCTGAAGTCCAGCATCCCGGAGTCGCCTCTTCACTGTAGACGTTGACACTGGCGTTTTGCGGGTACTATTTAATGAAGCTGCCAGTTGAGGACCTGTGAGGCGTCTATTTCTCAAACTAGAGACTCTAATGTACTTGTCTTGTTGCTCAGTTGTGCAGCGGGGCCTCCCACTTCTCTTTCTACTCTGGTTAGAGCCTGTTTGTGCTGTCCTCTGAAGGGAGTAGTACACATCGTTGTAGGAAATCTTCAGTTTCTTGGCAATTTCTCGCATGGAATAGCCTTCATTTCGAAGAACAAGAATAGACTGTCGAGTTTCACATGAAATTCTCTTTTTCTAGCCATTTTGAGAGTTTAATCGAACCCACAAATGTAATGCTCCAGATTCTCAACTAGCTCAAAGGAAGGTCAGTTTTATAGCTCCTCTAAACAGCAAAACTGTTTACAGCGGTGCTAACATAATTGCACAAGGGTTTTCAAGTGTTTTCTAATCATCCATTACCCTTCTAACACAGTTAGCAAGCACAATTGTACCATTAGAACACTGGAGTGATGGTTGCTGGAAATGGGCCTCTATACACCTATGTAGATATTGCACTAAAAACCAGACATTTGCAGCTGGAATAGTCATTTAGCACATTAACAATGTATAGAGTGTATTTCTGATTAATTTAATGTTATCTTCATTGAAAAAAACTGTGCTTTTCTTTCAAAAATAAGGAAATTTCTAAGTGACCCTAAACTTTTTACTGGTAGTGTATGTAGCAATAAGGACTTATACCACCCGATGCCACAGCTATAATACTGTACAGTGTGTGGCCAGCATTATACGTGCATATGAAGCAACCGATATGCCCTCTGGGAAGCCTCACCTTTCGTAGCTGTTGCAGTATAGATGGGCAAGTCTTTAGCGGCTCGTTTGAGAATTTCCTGCTGGTATTCTTGCCTCTCCTCCTTCTCATATAACTCCTTGTCAGACTTGGATAAACAAAACTGAAATAGAGACGCAGGATAACATTAGGTTTGGCGACTGGTAAAGGCAAACATTGTACTGTGTGAGTAACACAGATTAAGTAAAGTCAACAGAGATGGAGCGCCACCTGCTCATATAGGAGACATGACCTGCTCATATTGACACAGGAAGTGGGCTGGAGGATGGTAGACACATGCCAAGTTCTAGGAGATATATATATATTGCTCTTTTAGCTTTATTTATATCCCAAAGAAAGAGATCAGCAGCACATCACAGTCCCAGAGAGAATTCACAGGGGGCATTTAAAAAGGAGATTTTTTTTTTCAAATTGGTGCAGTGTAGAGTCGTAGCCAATCCAACTACAAAGTAGATACAAGAAGGTAGAAAAACCGCAGCACACAAGTTATCCGGGTATCAAAAAGAGGTGTCTTTATTTCACCATAAAAAGCGACGTTTTGACCCCAGTGAGGGTCTTTTTCAAGCAGTAAACAAAGTGCTAATGTGCAGTTTATATAGAGGAAGTGACATCATGACACTAATTGCAAATGTCAGTACAGGTGTAACATAATCACGAACAATAAACAAAAGTACATCAATAAACGTACAATAAAATACATTACATACAACAGACATAGTACCCTAGAGGATGTCACTTCCATGTGTCATGATGTCACTTCCTTTATATAAACTGCACATTAGCACTTTGTTTACTGCTTGAAAAAGACCCTCACTGGTGTCGAAACGTTTCTTTTTATGGTGAAATAAAGACACCTCTTTTTGATACCTGGATAACTTGTGTGCTGCAGTTTTTCTACCTTCTTGTGTTTATTTATATCCCATCATTGACCATCAATCACCGTTTACCTGCCGTGTAAAATACTGTAAGGAGGGATTAGACTTTAGATTACGCCCTCCAGTAATTTTGTTGTGCTATAACCTGACTCCCATAAAGAAAACGCCTCTAAGAAGTCTATTGCTAAACAATCCAGATACGGACTGAAAGTCACAGCCGGGGAGGAACAACAAAAGCAAGTTTTATAGAAAATAAAACACTCTTATTATTTTTAGTCAGGTTTTTCTTGTGAATTCAAATGCTGTATAGAATACATATGATCTTTTAACCTTCATTTAATATTGAAATGCTGTTACACAAAGCCAAATAATGCTGTCATATAATGGCTAGATAAATGCCTAAATAATGACGTCATATAATGCCTAAATAATGCCGTCATATAATGCCTAAATAATGCCTGAATAATAGTCATAATGCCTAAATAATACCGTCTTATAATGTCTAATACCGTCATATGATGCCTAAATAATACCGTCATATAATGCCTAAATAATACAGTCATATAATGCCTAAATAATGCCGTCATATAATGCGGTCATATAATGCCTAAATAATGCCGTCATATAATGCCCAAATACCATCATATAATGCCTAAATAATACCGTCATATAATGGCCAAATAATGCCGTCATATAACGCCTAAATAATGCCGTCATATAACGCCTAAATAATGCCGTCATATAATGCCTAAATAATGCCGTCATATAATGCCTAAATAATGCCGTCATATAATGCCTAAATAATGCCGTCATATAATGCCTAAATAATACTGTCACATAATTCCCAAATAATGCCGTCATATAATGCCCAAATAATGCCGTCATATAATGCCCAAATACCATCATATAATGCCTAAATAATACCGTCATATAATGCCTAAATAATGCCATTACATAATGCCTAAATAATGCAACATCTAAATGATACTCCAATATGTAATTTGTTCTCAAATTGCGGCTCCTTTATTAAACATTTTGCAATTTAAGAAGTTTTCTGGTTTTATGTAAAAGCTGAACCTTGGAATATTAAAAAGTTCTGCAATGTTCTAATATATTATGGGCCAGAAGTACTAAGACTGGCGTTTCATATGCCATCCTTCATCAGAAGCCCATCGGAGTAAGGTGCGAGTAATTTATTTAGAGGCGCACACAATTTAATACATTAGTCGCATCTTTTGCAGCCTGTCAGCCTGAAAGTGAAATCTACGGCAGCGCCAAGCAGCCGTGGATTTCCTCTATCAGCTTCTGGCATAAATTATACTAAATCCGTTTGGCCATTTTGACCCCACAACTTTTCTTAAGCCACGCCGCTTTCTTGAAAAAGTAACGGACGTGGTGTAAAAGTGATAATAGTCGAATAGTTTTTTTTTCCATACGCCTAAATTTTCACTTTTATTAAGCGCAATTGCTTAGCAAATGTGTTTCAACTTCTCACCCTTTTTACAATCTCTGCTTGCTGTCAAAGAAGGCAAAAATTCTTGTTTGCATTAAGAGACTGAAATACAATTAGTAGGATATGGTCAGGACAGGTTTTCAGTCTCTGAATGTAAACAATTAATGCTTCTATTAAAGAAAAATGTATACTGTACTTACTATTTGAACTGCTGCCTTGTCTGTGCTTAGAAAAGCCTCCATCTTGATTCTTTGATTTCTCCAGCTTTCTCTTCCTCTCTGCTTTGCTATTAATCATATGAAGCTTCATCACAGCATCACATGACCAGCTAAAGACCATACCATTTCTGCATGCTGGGGGACACTGATTATAATTCTCTCTATATTCTCCTAAATAAGCTAAGAAAACATAAGTATACAGACAGGCGGGCCGCACTATATACTTCTACATTATACCTGTGTGACAGGAACCTGTCTAAGTATCAGTGGTAGCGGATAATAGAAGTTTCTGTCCCACCTGTGCAAAACTAGTGTGGTACAGGAACTGCTGAAGCCGGTGATGGTAGACACATAGATCTCCATAGACTCTAGTAGAGAAAGTAGTCACCGAGCCTGGTTCACACTGCTGCTGAGCAACCATCCCAGTCTGATATATAGAGAGAGAAGCAGCAAGAAACATAACCGGTGAGAGACTGACACATGGAAGACCATAATGGTACACGTGGGAAAGTTTAGCCTGGCCAGACTATCGCTTTAACCGAAAGCAAGAAGAGATCTTAAAAAGGGTGACGAGTTAAAACACAAATTTTTTTTTACTAAGACTGGCATTTCACACCTATTAAAGAGTCTCTGTCACCAGATTATAAGTGGACTATATTGTACATGATGTGATCGGCGCTGTAAATGTAGATAACAGCAGTGTTTTTTATTTAGAAAAACAATCATTTTTTATGGCATTATGACCTATTTTAGCTTTATGCTAATGAGTTTCTTAATGGACAACTGGGCGTGTTTTACTATATGACCAAGTGGATTTACAGCCTTGCTGTAAATCTCACACAAACGTTAGCGAAGTGTCAGGATTGTGAATAGACATCCCGTCCTGGCAGGTAGTGATCTTTATTCACGGTCAGGACACTTGAGTAACGTTAGTGTGTGTATGTGGCTGCACATAGTGATATAGCTATATCACTATGTGCTGTGTAAATGAATGGAGAGAAGTGTATGACGCTGATTGGTCACTGATTGGTCAGCGTCATACACTCCTCTCCACAACGCCCACTTGGTCAAAAAGTAAAACACGCCCAGTTGTCCATTAAGAAACTCATTAGCATAAATCTAATATCGGTCATAACTCCGTAAAAAATTATTGTTTTTCTAAATAAAAAACACTGCTGTAATCTACATTACAGTGCCGATTACATTATGAAGAAGATAAGCCATTTATAATGTGGTGACAGAGCCTCTTTAATAAATCTGTTGTATCTTCCTGCTGGCCGTGGCACGCAACGACTGAGATCGTGCGCCATTCATCTCCACCAGATATAAAATAAATGAGTACAGGTGTAGATTTCCACTATAATTTACACCAGCTATCTGACGTAAATTATAATAAGTTTGCCTTGCCGCAGTGACCCCACCCCCTTTGCAAAGTCCCCCATTTTTCACAAAAGTGCCAAGGTCAGCATAAAAAAGCCAAAAACCTTTTGTGCCATGGAGTAGAAAGATTTATAAATCCCCCTTCCAGTATATTGGAAGTTGCAGGACTTACATTATAGAACGATGAAGCTTTATTAACATAAAAATGGAAAACTCCTTTAATTACTGGAGCCGTTCCCCCTGTCCCATAATTGACAAATGCAGGAGGAGGGTGCAGAGAAGGCCAATTTAGCCTGGAAATCCACTTTATTAACATTATCTTCACATTAATCAAAGCTTACATTAATGTTGGCCTTCACCATCGATAACATTTCCCCAAGGCTTCAAAATTATATAGTTCAGCAACAATAGACACAAATCAATACCATACAAATAAAAAAAGCAAACATAGATGGCTAGGACTTTACCTCTTTGGATGGATTAGTTGGACAGGAAAATATTGTCTTCCAGTAGGACCACACAAACATTGTAAAAAATAGGTGAAAAAACACCAGGTAGGCAACTAGAAAGGAAATAAAAAAGGTTAAAAGTCAATAGGACAGCTTGTGACAGTACACGTGTGTTTTACTTGAGGCATAGACACATTTTAAAGGATATGTTTTAATCTCAGTATTCACAAGGTCATGCTAAAAATGGAGCTGCCAACCTGTGTAGTTTAATTAGAGGGGTTGTCCACTACTGGACAACTGATGACCTATCCACTGGAGAGGTCATCAGTACATGATCTGTAGGGGTCCGACCCTGCACCGTTAAGCCGCTCTGGCTGCTTTCGAGCGCCAGACATACATGCCGGAAGCAGTTGGCTCTGGCCACTGAATAGTGGCTACACTGCAGTACTGCAGCTCTGCTCCTATTCAAGTGAATAGGAGAAGAGCTGCAGTCCGGCCGCTATGCAATGTATGGAGCCAACTGCTTCCGGCTCCGTACATCGCATACTGGGCCATAACATCCGGAGCGGCTTAACAGTGCAGGGTCTGGGTGTCAGACCCACACCAATGATATACTGATGACCTATCCGGTGGATAGGTCATCAGTTGTTCAGTAGTGGACAACCCCTTTAATGTAATTAGCCAAAATGTGAATTTTTTTCCTACATGGGATAACATGGAATTATTTTCCACAGCGCAATTGTTTATGCCATGTGTGAATTGTCCATTCTCAATGTTGTGAATATCTCAGCGTAGTGCCAAAGGGATATTACGGTTTCAGCAAATAAATAAAGAACATTCTTTATATAGTGAAATGTTGTACCAGTTTCTAATTTACTCTCTGCATTAATGCCTACTGTTTTTCAAGATCTCGGCTTGTTGTCATTCAATTGGAACCTTTCACTGATTACTTTCAGAGGATAAAAATCAGTTTTAGTCACGTGATGAATGACAGCAAGCAGAGATCTTGGAAACGGTTTAGGATTCAAAAAGTACTGTATATTGGAAAATTGTAGAACCATAATAACCGGTCACTAGTTTTAGTAATGGGGGAATTGGAACGGATAACTAAGGCCACCTGACACGAAGAATGAATTATCAATACTGTCATTTCACAGTCATCTCTATAAGATACCAGAATAATTAAAAACATAAAAACTGGCTAGTAAAACTTACCTTTTTCAGTGACTGAATTTATTGTAACTGTAATAAAAGGAAAAGAAGAAGAATTACAACAGATATCAAGATCTATAATATTCAGATTTTATAGCTTTAGTACAAACATGGCTTTAAACTAAACTTCATGAATCTATATATTGCAGTTAACATAATGGAAATGTAATTGATAAAAGACTATAAAAATTGTAATGCAGATTATATATTCAAAAATAAAATTCTAAGCTTGCAGAGGCCTTGCCTAATACACTGTGTTTTGCCTAGTGCCGGGTCTGAGGGGCGGTGCATGACACACAGATTCTTTGGTGTTCTTTGAATCCCTGTGTCACGCTCCGCCCCCTCAGGCTCTTCATTAGGCAAACACGCTAAATCAGTCTTGCCCAGAATATTTTGTTAAAGGGGTTGTCTGGTATAGAAACTCATTCCCAAATGTCCTATCATAAAATGCGGAGATCATCGTTGGGGGTCCTGCCCAGCTCAGGAGTACCATTAAATTCTATGGACTCTCACTAAATTCCTATGGGTGCAATGCCCAGTATTTATAGCTTAATTTCAGTGACATTAACATAAGAACAAAGGCGTAGTTATAGGACAGATATTATATAAGGTCCTTTGCTGTATATGGAAAATATAGGTCATATGATTAGGTGTAAGCCAGAAAAACTTCACTATGGGAAGCGTCCAGTGCAATATGTCAATAATGGAATGCAGAAGTGAAACGGTTAATCATGGTGAACAAGTCACTGTGATCATAAGACGATATTGCTGATCTTATTTTGTACAGAAATGTCACATGATCAGCGCAAGAGAACAAGGGAACAAGTCAGCTGGAAACACGATTGTACGGGACTCTTCTCCTGCTACAAAGGACTAATACACTCCGAGTGATTGGCTGGGTTTATATTCATCACTGGTCAATGCATGCAAACAAATGACGTAAAGGAAGTTACTCAGCAGTCCGTCAACTTCCTCATCACAACTGTACGATGCCGGCAGGTCATATAATACAGGATATTCCAAAAAACCACCTGGTGTGTCCCCGACCACGTATGGAAATCATACTACTACACTCAGCAGACCTGGTTGTCTGGAGAATGGGCAGAGTAACAGGTGTGCAAAAGGAAAAATTAAACCTTAGTGTTGCTGTAAATCAACCCCGCAAAATGAGTAGGGTACGACAGCCCATCTGCCCCCGTGACGCGATTGCAGGGTGCCAATGGTGGTCATGGCAGCCTGGAGGCTTAATGAAGGCCCACAGGTCTGCCATCTTTGTTCTCCTATTAAGCTCTGCCAGAGGCAGGGCTTAATGGGAGCCTGTCAGGATCACGATATAATACATTTGTATTGTAGTATCTAGTGCAAGCGATCCAACATTCGCTGATTTAGGTACCCTAGAAAGAATTTTATTTTTTTTACATTAAATTACAAAAAAACTTTCCAATTTTTTCCCTAAAGTAAGGTATCGCTGCGTCCGTAAAAGTTTTAACTATTACAATATAACATTATTTAACCCGCACGATGTACGCTATAAAAAAAAAAAACACACCAGCATTGCTATTTTTTGGTCACCTTTAGCTTCCCAAAAAAATGGACTAAAAAGTATTACATGTACCCCAAAATGGTACCAATACAAACCACAGCTCACCCTGCAAAAAAAATAAGCCCGCATACCGCTAAACCGACAGAATAATAAAAAAAGTTATGGCTCTGAAAAAGTGTCGACACAAAACAATTATTTTTTTTTAATAAATAGATTTGTCTTTGTAAAAGTGGTAAAACATGAAAAAAAAAAAAACAATATAAATTTGGTATGGCCATAATCGTATCAACCCATAAAGCTAACATGTCGTTTTTACTGCACGATGAATGACTTTGCCCATGTCACCCTACAAATATTTTTTTTTCAGTTTCCCAGTACATTATATTGTACATTAAACGCTGCTATGAAAAGTTACAACTTGTCCCGCAAAAAACAAGCCCTCATACGGCTGTATCGATGGAAAAAAGAAGGCGGGGAGGAAAAAAACTAAATTTGACTGTGTTGGGAAGGGGTTAAGAAATTCTCATATTCTGTGATATTTGCCACAGCTGAATCAACACTTTAGGAGATAAAAGCTTCCAGGGTTTGATCAGAGGTTGTGGGTTGGAAGAACAGATGATTCTATTGATGAGATTTACAGAGCAGCAACTTCAGCGATCTTCTTCTAGCATTACAGACCGTGTTCACACTGAGATTTCCATTTGGACTTTTGAGGCAGATTTTGCTCTGCACTGTATTACAATGCAGAAGCGATTCTTCTATGAGAGAATAAGAGCTTTCTTTGAGCGATTTCCGCCTCTGACCTCCCTAAAAAAAAAATTGAGGCACATTTTTTTCTGTGTGAACATACTCTAACTCTGCAATACAGCATTCAATAGAGCATGCTACATACAAAATCCAACAGAAAATAAACTCTGTATGAAACCGGAGGCATATGGAAATACAGTAGGGACAGTAGAGAGAACTCCTCTCTGGGTGCCGTATAATACAATACGCCCATGTGTATAAAGCCTTAAATGGCTTGTCTTGTCATGGTGCGGTTTTTCATTCTCATGACCTATCCACAGTATAGGTAATCAGGATATGATCAGTGGGGGCCTGACACCTGGACCCTGCACCGATCAACTGATCAAGCTGCCTTCTGGCACCGGATGTCCATGCTGCAAGCAGATGGATCCGGTCACAGTACGCTATGCAGTGTACAGTGCTATATGCTACCGACACCGGCCACTGCATAACATCCGTTGTTTAGAGGCAGCAGGAACAGCTGATCGGAGCGGGCTATGGGTGTCGGACCCCACCGATCCTATACTGATGACCTATCCTGTAGATAGGTCATCAGTATGAAAAACCGCCCTGTTCCCGGGCAACCCATAATAACATAGAATAATCTGTACTCGTGCCTGCTACAAAAAGAATTACCCGTAATATTGTGCCAGCCACATCGTGATCCTAAAAAAGCTCCATTCCCATAGTAGTGATCAGAGAGTGGTCACTGCTACGACAGTACCCATAAAAATGTGCCGATCACAGTGCCCCTACACTACACACAGCTCCTCTATGGTTCTGCACTGCTCTCTACGCAGGAAGTTGCATGCAGGCAGCCAATCAGCAGCCAAACCTCTCCCGCTCCCTCTTCCTGTGCCAATCTCTGCACTGTTGCGGATAAGTCGGGCAGAAAGGATCTCAGACGTGTTGAGTATTGTGCCAGGTATCCAGGACTGATTTTACTGAATCATGGTACGTATTGTGCCCACATTCATAAATTTTAATGAGATTTGAATCCCTACAAACATACATTTTTGTGGAAACCTAAATATTTATTTTCTGTTCTCTCGCATGGTGTGGGAACTTTTCCCATACTTTGGATTTTCACAGGGGAGCCACTTGTATTTTAGGATTTGTGGTCTTTTATACTTTTACAATCTATTTATCACACATCTGTGTCTATCTATAAAGAGTTTGCACCCATGATTTTCACACCACGTTCCTGGCTTCCCATCAAACAAGCCCCTACAAAGACCTCGGTCACCACAAATGTCCTTTGCTGTCACTCCCATATGTCTGGTTTTCAGAAGTCGCGCCAAGTCAAAAAAGTGGGCCACCCACCCATATGAAATGTATTAATTCCCAAGGTCGATATTTGATGTCATATTTCAGCAGAGGTTTTAATATACTTTATGCTACTGTTTTAGACAAGCTTGTAATTATACGCTATGTATCAAACGCATTGTACAAGAATAGAGCATGCCACATGGGTGCGTCGTTCTAGTCATGAATCGGTAACTTTAACGTAATATAGTTTACACAGGACATCCGAAACTTCACTTCTTCAGGAGACACTGAACATTAGCATGCTGCCACTAGAGAGGTGCTCATGTTTGGAAATTTTAGAGGGTTGGGGCCACCCACGGGACCCGTCACCTATAAGCACGAGTGGAGAGTCACTAACAAAGAGCATCTATTATTTAGAATGGCTCCATGTAATACTACATTTTCCCAGCAGCGGAAACTTGTGGCCAGCACAACTTCCCCGACGATAATGTTCCCCTGATGGCTCATTACGTTTTACACCATGCAACAGCGTCCACTTATCAGACCAGGTTATAACACGAGAAATGGGAAATAACTCCAGAATTCCCTCGTCTCCAGAAGGTTGCTTGGACACTCCTGACAGACTTCAGTCTTATGAACGCGCAGAATAGATCTGTAATATGGGATCTGATAGAGAACGGCATGAAATTGAAAGCACGGTAAAGCTCTGTGGATTTTTATGGGTGTATGAGCCCGTAGAAAATGTACAAAAAAGATAAGTATAATTTAGGTATATTTCTTAATTTATTATTTAGGCCTCATGCACAGCAGCACACAGGGAACGTACCTTGCTCATGAAGGCATTGATTCCACACATACGACATTCGTGATAGAAAAAAAACCTATGAAATTATTACGGACATACAGTAAGGGCCTATACACGTAAATGGCACAATGGCTCTGTACGACTCTGAGGTTGTAACATAAATCAGTAAAATAAAAAAACTAAAAATTCCTGCTTTACTACAATGGAAAATGTGGTTTCCACTTACAGGCTTCATCCAGCTCATTACGACACAATGGCATACTTCCGAAACAAATCATAAGCCGAGAGTGGAGCACTTGACACTGGAGTAAACAGACGCACAGCTCTCAGCATATATCCGGACACATAGTAACACAAAAAACATTATTATACACAGTCATAAACACCACATACACTGCTTCCATACAATAAAAGTAATATACTAAAAACCACAACAATAGACATACATGGGGGTCATCCCTAACCCCCGCTTAGGTATATTGTGGGGGAATTGTACCAAACATTGAAGCATGCGCTGGGGATTGTACGTAAAAACGTGTACGACAACACTTACAGCCTCTTGTTACACAATATCTGTCTCAGAACACAATAGAACAGAACTTGTAGCTTTACTCCAGATACTATATGATCATTGCTCGACATTCCAATCTAGGGAGGGAGATAAGTGGCTGGTAGACACCTCTGCTGTTGCTTATCTCCGGAAGAATCACAAGATTGGTTGAGCTGAAATCAAATCAGTCTGTCCCTTGTAGCTCGTGGCAAGAGATATTGGGGACAATTAGGCTGGACTCCATACACATTAGATTGTCCACAGATTTAATCGAAATTGGCGGATCTGCCATCAAACATCTAACGGAAGCGGTTTTAGGTTGCACATTACGAAGCAACCTCTGTCTCAAATGCAGAATCCTTTACCGAAATAGTCGGGGCAAAGCCCTTTATGAAATATAGAAACAACATTTTGACATTGGTTTCTTTAGGATTCTTGTCCTGTCTCTATTGCTGTGTATATCCAAACCAGAATTTATCAGCACCCTTCTACTACACGGCCACTAGATTGATACAATGTGACGGTTTACAGCCCTATGCTCATAGTATATAGTATACCATATTCACAAATCAAACAGTTGCAAGAGTATTACGTATCAAAGCCACAATTTCCTCAAACCAGCTCTGCTTACTTTGTATAGTGAAACTATGTAGCGCTCGGTCCTATTCAATGACTAATGTCAGCCCATAGGGTGTGGCCCTCCTTACAGAAGAGATCACCTTTGACATTCTCTTTGCAGGTGGAAGATTCTGTTAAAGGCTATATACACCTTTGAAATTTTTTTTATATCTATCAGTGGGTTTAGTGCAACTTTTTAAATACTTTTTTTTAAAAATTCTTTTAACATTTTGAGATAGAGCTGCTTTGTATCCTGTATACAGAGCAGGTGTATTGTGCCCGACGGCTTCAGTGTCGGCAGGTCCTGCGTGTCCACCTGTAATCTATCACATCTAGGTTATGAACTTAGATGTGATCGGTAACCGCTTGATCCTACGTGTCAGAGATACGCAAGACCCGCTGTGACTGAGCCCGTCAGTGCCGCTGACCTGACCGATACAGGTTTCAGCGCTAGATACAGCTGCTCTGTATACAGAATACAAAGCAACTGTATCTCAAAAAGTAAAAATAATTTTGAATAAAGTATTTCGAGAGTTGCACAAAACACCGATCTACATTTTTATTAAAAAAAAGCAAAAAAAACAAGACGCGATTTCAAAGGTTTACAAAGCCTTTAAAGTTAAAATCTCACATACACCTTTTGGTGCCATTTATTTAAAGTAAGGCACCGCTGTTGTGGAGTTACATGACTAGACTTTTACTGGATTTATCGCTTCTGTAGTGGGCATAAAAAAACAGCGGCACAAAGCTGTATTAAAGAGCTCCGGAGCTGCCATTCCCACACTCAATGCTGAAGAAGAATGCAAACTGCTAAGAAACCGGCTGGGATTAGTATAAACTATGGGGGAGATTTATTAATACGGTCTTAAAGTTACAGTATAAAACTAGACCAGACCGGCCGGAACTGCGCTGAATTTATCACAGTGGCGCAGGCTATTCTATAAATTGGGCGCATCTTACTAGACCCTTTTTTATTCCGTAAACTACCTTCACAACTGGTGAATTTTCTATAAATATTTTCCAGACAAAAAATTTTTTTTTTTAAGTCTCATCTTAGCCGCTTTTACTAGACACTTTTCAAAACGGTCTAGAAAGGTGCAAAGTGTGTCTAAAACACATAACAAATTTGGCACGTCATGTAAGAGACTTTTTTTGTCGCGATTTGTGCCGGAATTCTGGAGCATTTTGCTTAGTAAATCTCCTTTTATGCGCGAGTCTAAGTGATAAAGTTTATATGCGAATATTATTACACTGGACATCCAGCAGAACACCTTCCAACCCATATACAATATATCAGATACAGTTGGCAGACATACTGAGAAACTGACCAAGAATGAGGCCAGAAAGAATCGGTATGTCTCTAGCGCCAAAATAATTGGTTCATAATAAAAATTTTAAAAAGTCTCCAAGGGCCTTACGAAAATATTCAACCGTGTCAGACCATGATCTTCCTGCAACTTTTAGTCATTGAGCCTAAGGGTGCAGTCACATGTGGCGCATTTGCCTTGTGTTTCCGCAGCGAAAACTTTACAACGTAATCAAATGAGAACTATAATATTTCAATTTCTCAATTTCTTGCGTTGCGGAATATTTTTTCCATTCGATTACATTGTAATTGTAAGAAAAATATGCCACATGCGACTGCAACCTTAGGCCACATGCACATAATGCGTATTACGTGGTTTTCCCGCTCTGAATTTCCTGTGGAAAATCCACAGCGTAGAACAGTGCCCGCAAAGTAAATGAGATCTGAAGTAATCTCATCTACACGTTGCAGAAGTTTTCCACACGTAGATTGACCTGCGGTGCGTAATTTAAAATCTGCAGCAGGTCAATTTATCTTGGGTTTCCGCATCAAAATGTACAATACACTTCTAAAAACACATATTAAGTACAGATTTTACCTGCGGATTTACCTGTGTCTATCTGCGGTTTTGGTGCGCATCAAATTTCGCAACGCGTGCATGTAGCCATAGGATATGTTCACACATAGCGTAAACACTGCAGATTTCCTGCAACGGATTGCTTGCGGAAAATCAGCATGGTTTTACAGTACCAGCAGTGTGGATGGGATTTGAACAAATCTCATCCACACGCTGCGTAAAAACATCTGCCGGAAAAACGTTTATAAATTGACCTGCTGTCCATTTTTTTTAAATCCGCAGCATGTCAATTTATGCTTCGGAATCGCTGCTGTTGCAGGTTTTTCCTGTGGAAAGGTAAAACTCACATCAAGCAGCAAATGTTGCTATTTTTCAGCAGAAAAGCTGCGATTCCGCCACAAAAAAACCCAAAAACACCCTTTTTTGTGTAAAATGGATAAAAAAAAAAAGTTAATACTTATAGCCCGGCCGTTGTCCCTGCGACGCTTTCTTCTGTTTTCCGTGCAGCCCGGCCTCCTCAGTGACGTTTCATCCCATGATCCCAGGAGGGCGGCCAGGACGAGAACAGAAGAAAGCGTCGCGATGACAACAGACAGGTACAAGTATTACATTTTATTTCAGCCACTGTTTTCCGCAGCAAAGATTCTGACCGAAAAACGGCACAATTTGTTGAGGTTTTTCAGGAGTAATTCCCTGCGGATTCCAGGATGGACATGTTTTACGCAGCATATCCGCCTTGTGTGAACATGGCCTTTAAGTTACTTGTGGTCTCTGGTTATTGCCTCACTATACTGTTGGTAAATGATTTCCCCATTTTAAGGCAATGCAAAAATGTTTTCCGGGAATATACATTGAAGGCCTACAGTGTTCTTAGAGTGAGACTTCGGTGGGTGTCTGACCCCCGGGACCCCCCCCCCCCCATGATGAGCAGAATGAAAAGGCTGCACTGTTGAGTTCATTTCCAGAAGGCCGTGAATTGTATACTTATATCCTAACTGGTGGGTATTGGGCAACTAAAATACGACCCCCCCCCCTATATAATTGATTCTAGAAGTGATGTCAAACAATCAATTACGGCCTGTAACGCGCCTCCTGCAGGATGACAAGCCGTATCGATAATGTCACCAAGGATGAGGATTTTTTTACCCACTCCATTGATGTTGAGGCAGATCGTGAGAATCTACAAAAAATTATAGGCAAGGACCCAGAATCTACAAAGATGTGTAATAATATACATACTGGGATTTGATTTTAATGTCCTATACCAGGGACATATTTACAGGGTCCATGCCCAAGGAAGCCGGATTGGTGAGGTGGGGGTGAGGTAGGTGCAGCATAAATTGACATAGCATTTTAGTTTTTACAATTTACATTGAATACATTTCTACAAGATATGTAATAAACGTACGATCACTAGAACTGGGGACCCTCATCTTATGGATGGCCGTGGTAGGGAGAAGCTCCCGTTACTTTATCCAACATAAACTTGTATAAAGCGGCCCCTTTTTTGTGCTGAACGGCGTGGGTCCCTGGGGTTGGACTTACACTGATCATTAATGGACTATCCAAAGGATAGGCCATCCATGTTTATGTCCTGGAGAATCTTTTTAAAGCAAAAAGTAACCAATTTATAAGGTGCCCAAAAAGGGTTAAACTAGTGGCGCCCAAAACGTCCACTTTGGGATTGATTTGGGAGGCTACACTTATTTTTATTTTTTTGTATAATTAAAAAGTTATGCAGTTTTCTAATATACTTTCAGTATTAATTCCTCTCGGTTTTCAAGATCACTGCTTGTTGTTGTATAGTAGGAACATTCATTGTTTACTCCCATTGGATAAAATTCTGTCCATGGTCATGTGATGTACACGCACGGCTCATTACAGTTACAATATGTGTATCAGAGCGGTGTCTTCTAATGATCCCAGCACCTGTGTGTCCATCACATGATCATGGACAGAAAGTAAGCAATGAATGTTTCTGAACGACAACAAGCAGAGATCTTGTATACGCTTATATTTGGTCACACTTTTTATTGGGTTAAACCGCTTTCTGGAAATGATTCACTATTGTGTCTGATGAAACAGTTACATTCAATAGTATCAGGAGTGTAATACAGCCTAGAAGAACGATTAAAAAATTATCTGTATTGGTATTTTAAATAAAATTGGCTAATAAGCCCATAGAGTGTCTAAGTATAGGCAAAAGCAAGCGGTCAGAGCATGAGAAGAGCCAGAAAAAGAAATACCAAGAAAGATAATAATTTTTTCATCGTTCTTCTAGGCTGTGTTATAAACCTCTTTCTGGAGATAAATTTTAATCTTTTCTTCTCTAATCATATTTGATAATCATGGCTTATCAGGCACTATGGATGCTGAATTCAAGTTTTTTTTTCCACCTTAAATATTAATGGCATATTATCAATGTCTGATTATTAAGTGTTTGACAGCAGGGACCCCCCGCGAACGCCTACAAGGACCGGAGTGTCCAGTAATTGCAAAACAGCCCCAAAAGCCATCATTATAGCGATTGGTGGGGGTTCCAGTAGTCAAACCCCTCGATTAGACATTGATAGCACATCTAGTTGTCAAAAACGGCATATCCATATATCACACATGTATTCACCCAGACGGTATATACTGGTCATTATGTCGTCACCTACTGAATAGATCCCAGCATAGAACAATGCTGCACAGCTTGAGGCCAGACAGCTGTATAAATCCTAATCCTTAAATACTAATCTTACCGGGCTTGTACTCGTCACTGGATTTCTCAGAGTAACAAGGGCAACCATTACATTAAATGTTCTTGTCGGAACTGTAAGTACAAGTGATAAAACTATTTCCCTTAAAATATTGTAGAGTTCCCTCCTTACAGGTTTCTTATATGGGGTTCTTATAAGACATTTACAGTTACAATGTTAGGATTGCTAGCAAATATCCCGGTTTCCTACTGATATATTGTAAAATTAATATATCTATCAAATAACATTTGGATTTTAACATGCCCGATCCTTCGTACCCACATGCAGGGTCAGCCTTAGGGGTTTGTTTGACCTGTGCCATTGCACAGGGCGCATCACTCCAGTAGGTGGAAGGGAGCGCTGCGCCAGCTCCTTTCACCTGGTGGTGTTTCAGAAGCGCCCAGGCCCGACGACTCAGCAGCTGCCTTTCCACCCGGACGCCTTTTTCTCTCAGTGGCGTCGCTAGCGCTGTAGCAGCCATAGCGCTATGGCTGCTAGCGGTGACACTGGGCATGACGGCGCCCATGACGCCTGCCACACCCATGGCCGGCGCCGCCGCTAGCAGCCGCTGTGGCTGCTACAGCGGTAGCGACGCCACATTCAATAGTATCTGCATTTTAAGGACACAGATACTATTAAGCACTACAACAGAGCAGAGAGGTATCTCCCTGCTCTGCTATCTACTAGGTCGGTGGTTCCAAACCAGGCTGCAGCGGCCCCCTGGGAGCCCTCAGGGGTGTAGCAACACTCCTCTGAACCACTGCCACGGTCGTGCTTTCTCTCCTCCTCACAGCGCGAGGTGCATGTAAAGGAAGGGAGGGATTTTTTTGCAGCCCCCTTGTAGATAGCACCCCCCACCTCCGTAGATGGCACTCCCCAGCCCCACCTTTCTGTACATAGCACCACTGTAGCTCCCTGAAGGAGCAGAATCCCCCGGTGGCCAAGGGCTTCCGCTCCTGGACATCACTGTCCATAAATGGACAGAGACGTCAGGGGTTTCTCCTGGGGTGGAATCCCCAGTTACAGCGTCGGCAACGCTGTGGACGGGCATTACACTACAGGAGTTGCCCCTGATGTCACTGTCCATATATGGACAGACATCAAGCGCTCCGTCCAGGAGCGGAATCCTCGGCCTCAGGGGGATTCCGCTCCTTCAGGGAGCTACGGTGGGTCTATCTACAGGAAGGGGGGTTCTAATTACAAGGGGGCTGTGTGGCACTACCTACAAGGGGGCTGTGTGGCACTACCTACAAGGGGGCTGTGTGGCACTACCTACAAGGGGGCATCTGTGAGTGGCGGGCTGATGGTCATTTTAGTAAGAGTGTCAGGCTGATAGCCATTTTAGTAAGAGTAGCAGGCTGGTGGTCATTTTACTGTGAGTGGCGGGCTGATGGTAATTTTATTGTGAGTGGCGGGCTGATGATCTTCAAGTGGTTTCCACCTCTGACCTCCAATTAAAATTAATACGAGGCAGAAAATAACTGCGACGCTCGTTTGTTGCTTTTTTGCCTGGGTCCTTTGAATTGGCTTCAACGGCTTAAAAAACACGCAAAACATACCAGAGTGTAGAGTGTAGTGCTTGTTTTTAGCCGTTTTCGGTCTTTCTTTTTTGGTAGGGGTGCCCTGAGGAAATTTTTTTTCCAGGAGTGCCTCGAGTCTGAAAAGGTTGGGAAACTCTGTAGTAGGCTCCCCGCGCCGGCCGGCGTGATTACATCACTGGATCATGCCGGCCTACACAAGGATCCTGTCATCGCATTCGTCATGGGAACGGAGCCTAGGTGAGTACAATTTTTTTTGTTTGGGGGGACGGTCTACAAGAGGAGGTGAGAGCTGTATGGCATTGTCTACATGGAGGAGGTTGGGCATTATGGCACTGTCTATGGGGAGTCTGTATGGCACAATCTACAGGGGGGCACTATCTAGAAGGGGGGGCTGTGTGTGGCACAGGGGAGGGGAGCATTATACTGTGTGGAGGCCACTAAGTGGACATTATACTGTGTTAGGGCACTACAGGGGGCAATATACTGTGTGGCACTCAGGGGGCATAATACTGTGTGGGCACAGTTATATGACAAAATACTGTGTCCTTGAAGGGGTTATAATATATTATACTGTATGGGGGGCACTAAAGGATCATTATACTTTTTATGGGGCATTTTTTTATGACAGGGTGGGGCACCGAATAATGATTTTGCACAGGACGCCTTCTATCCTAAGGCCGGCCCTGCCCGCATTAGTAGGAGAGGCGTCTAGTAGCGGTTTATGCCCCTCTCCACATTGAAAGCACATGTATGATCGTCCGGGAGAAATAGCCATCAGCCGAAAGAGCGTTCAGACCACAACTATCTAAAGTGCATAGCCACCTTTAGGTTCTGTTCACATCACGTTACAACCCTACGTTGGGAGCATCTGACGCGTAGCTGTGGTTGGCGTACAGTGGCATATGTAGATAATAGACTCCCACAGTAAAAAAACAAAACAAAAAAAAAACAAAAAAACACGAAAAAAACAACACGCATACCGCGCAGTAATAATTTTTACTGTATCCATTTTATAGAATAGTCTACTACGCTATTCTATAAGCAAAGAAAAAAAGGTGTACCAACACTTCTGAGCCCAGCATATGCTAAAAGGACATGGTTTTGTCATCTGGTGGGTGAATGGGCGACGATAGATATACGTTCAGCATATACGCCAGTAGCTTTCCCTGCACATGTGCCAAACAGAGAGCTGTAACGTGATGTAAACAAGCCTTCCTATCACCATTAAGTCTTATGTACACGACCGAATTACACGTCTGTACAAGTTCTCAGATGTAGAGCTGTAAAACAACACTAATGTTATCCTATGGAGGATTCCCTTCCTCCAAATGCCGCTGTTTGTTTGTTTGTATGGAGGTATTTTTGTATCTACTCCGTGTATATAAAAAGTAATCGTGCCATGCTCCGTCAGACACTGTATGGGAGCAGATTTTCCTCATAGAAGTCAACGAAAACTAAAAAATCCCATCCATGGACATTGAGCCATTTAAAAACCTACAGTATTTTATTTTTCTTCCTAAACGGCTCGCGAGGATTACCAGAACGAAATACACAAAACTCATACAGTAAAACCGCACACAACACAACATGGAAAAATACAGAACTACAAAAATCACAGTTTGCACAGCGCGCCGCATGACATGAAGCCTTACGTGGCCATCCCAGTGACGCGGCATCCCACAGATCACCTCCCGTTATATATTTACATCATGCTGTGGTCCTCAACATATTCTGGGCTCAGCAGTGCGCTTATACATTTTTTCTTGCTCTCCAATGATTATGAAACTACAACCCCCAGCATGCATCTTACCTCACGTACCAGCCCTAAAAAGGAGTCCTTTTGTTTTGTAAATTCTGACCACTATTACCAAGAAAGTCGATTATGTAAGAGTAGAAGGATGTTAGTGATGACAGGAAATGTATTGTTCTGAAAGCGGCCTAAAACAAAGAGTCCGACCACAGGCAGAACAACAGTTACATCCCCCAAAGACTATAAAGGAACAAGGCTGCAACTATACTACACAGGGACATCACAGACCAGATCTAGACGGGGGTCCCTGTACGGTCCTCTATATCAACCCATTTATGGATGTGTCTTAAGGTCCATACAGAGCCACTATACGGCTTATCTGCATCTAAACAATGGCACTCCACTCCCAGCATGCACTTACTGTCCATGTAGGGACCCGGACATTACATTCTGTATCATTTAAGGTGCAGCAAGCAACCATAGCGTATACAGTACCTTGAGTACTATACATATTATACCAAGCCTGCCCGGTTATTTCTATAACCCCCATAGACTTCAATGGAGGTAGCAGCGCACATGCACGGCCACCTCTACATTTCGTCTGTGCTTGGATGCAGCCACCTTGGCTTGCAGAACAGAGAAAAGGAGTCCCCAGTTCTCCCGATAGTTGGAAGGGGGGCGGGGGGACCGACAGACATTTATAGCATGTCCTGTAGGTATATAAAAAATTTCTAAAGTGGGAAAAACTCTATAAGACTCTGTTCACACTGGCATTAAGGTTTCGTTGCCGTTTGGCAGTCAGTAAAGTGTAGTAAGCTGTGTTATAACATCTAGAATTTAAACCAAATGAACCATTAGGGCTGGTCCACACGTAACGGAATTTCTGCAGAAAATTTCTGCAGCAATTCTGCGGAATCTAGCAGAATTTCCGCTGCAGAAATACCGGACCACTTTGCGTTTTTTACTGCAGAAAATGGTGCGTATTTTGCTGCGTTTTTCTCACTGTTGGGAGATGGTGACATCTCTGAAAAACGTAGCAATTCATTCCACTTTCCGCAGCAGGAATTGACATGCTGCTGTCCGAGAAATACGCACCGCAATTTTACGCGTGTGGATGAGATTTGTTAAATCTCACCCACTTTATGATACTGTATTCCGCTGTGTATTTTCCGTCCGCAATTCCGGATGGAAAGTACGCAGCAATTTCAATACGTTTGGACTAGCCCTTATTTAGCCACTACATGGTGCCGCGCTATAGCGCCTTAATACAGAAACATTCCTGCCTGGAAGAACGGGCACAATTTTTAATTCCTCTGTATGCATCCATGCCAAATTGGAGGTACTTTATGGCCCTCTACGGGGGACGCATTACAGCTTCGTACAACTCAGTGGTTGTATGGAGGCATAATATGGCTGTGTGAGGTCTAGCCTTGTTTGGGCCGGTTCACACAAAAGTTATTGATGCATTTTCTTTTTTAAAGGTGTTTGACATCTCAGGAAGTGATAGCAGATCGCTAGGATGTGCCATCGCTTTCTATTTGGTGGGGTCCAACGGCCGGGACCACCAGCGATTATGAGACTAAAATGGGCCACATCTCACTGCTTCACTTGACTGTGCTTCATTGTTATGAGTGATGGCATATCCTAACAATAGGTCAGCCCTTTCTGAGATCCATTAAAAAAGAATGATCCCACGTAGCAGTGTCCGCATGCAACCGAAACCCCACTCACTTACGGTAGCCATTGGCCACCCGATTTTGCCAGCTAATACTAGCAAATTTGAGCGGCCATTGGCCACTGCAAGTGACCGGGTTTTGGCCGCATACTGACGCTACTACGTTTGACTGTAACCTTTATTTTTTTAAAGATTATCCTGGTACTAAATTTATTGCTGTCGAGTCTCCTGGGCACCCCGAAACCTCCTGAAAGTGTGCACTGCTGCAGCCTGGTGCTGCGAAATCATACTCAGCCCCACCGTCAAGACGCATGATCTCTGGGCGCCATGCTGCTAGGACATATATTCTAGCTGTTGTAGGGGCACCGTTCCATCTCCGACTACTTGCAACGGATGTGCCACCTAGGTCGGTCTAATCTTAGGTGTGATTGAAATCACTGGTGTCTGTATTTGTTCTGAGTGTCTGGTATGGGTCTGTATTCACTTTAGATGTGATGAAGGGGGGGGTGGTGTTATGCACGATTTGTGATTCAAATGCAGTCGTTTGGCGCATTTCCAATATATAAACAGGTGAGGAATAACAAAAAAATTGTGTGTGGTGCACTGCTTTGTTTAGTTTCCCTGATGTCCAAGTAAGGTGTAAGTATATGATGCCCTAGGCCTTGTTCAGATGGAGGGGTTAAAGAGGCTCTGTCACCAGATTTTGCAACCCCTATCTGCTATTGCAGCAGATCGGCGCTGCAATGTAGATTACAGTAACGTTTTTATTTTTAAAAAAACTAGCATTTTTGGCCAAGTTATGACCATTTTCGTATTTATGCAAATGAGGCTTGCAAAAGTCCAAGTGGGTGTGTTTAAAAGTAAAAGTCCAAGTGGGCGTGTATTATGTGCGTACATCGGGGCGTGTTTACTACTTTTACTAGCTGGGCGTTCTGATGAGAAGTATCATCCACTTCTCTTCAGAACGCCCAGCTTCTGGCAGTGCAGACACACATCGTGTTCTCGAGAGATCACGCTGTGACGTCACTCACTTCCTGCCCCAGGTCCTGCATCGTGTCGGCCACATCGGCACCAGAGGCTACAGTTGATTCTGCAGCAGCATCAGCGTTTGCAGGTAAGTAGCTACATCGATTTACCTGCAAACGCCGATGCTGCTGCAGAATCTGGTGCCGATGCCTCTGGTGCCGATGTGTCCTCGCTAGTCTGACACGATAATTGCTCTCGTATTTTCTTGGTTTACGGGGAAATCGCTAGTAGCCCTATATACCACGGCAGTTATGCGCTCTATCAGCTTACTTTCTGGCCTAGGTTCGAGCAGAAGTCTCTGCGCGTCAGATAGGCCCCTGTCTGATCTGTTGCTGAGAAAGCCTGAGTTTGCTGAGGAGTTTCAGCAGCTCGAGCAGCAGTATGACGCATTTGATCAGCTTGCAGGTGAGCAAGAGGAGTCTCTGCAGCTAGTAATGCAGCTTTCCTCCTGGCTATCAGTAATCTGATTGGTTGGTATGGGTAACTGCTCCCCTGTACCTTCCTATCTAGGATTATCTTGTAAAGTGCACTACCTGCTACTGCCAGAAAAAACAAACAACTTTACTACAAAAGCGAATGTCTGTATTTGCTTTTATAGAATTGGATCGTGATCATGTGATAATGACTGATAACAGAGAACAGCAAGGTTGGTGCTTTTATGAAAAACTTCCTGAACACCCAATATACCTATGTGCCAAATTTGGGGTCAAATAATTCAGATGCCTATAGAGGACAACAAACAGACGTTCGCTATAATGGCTGATAACAGAGAACAACGGCAAGTTTGGGACATTTACGAAAACCTTCCCGGACAACCGATGTACCTATGTGCCAAATTTGGGGTCAAATGGTTCAGGCGTTTGGATGCCTATAGAAGACAGACAGACATTGACTTTTATAATATAGAATAGCGGAGTTACCCGGCTTCACACTGGTCCATTTGTTTGTGGTTTGTATTGGTGGTTAAAAACGTCATTTCCTACTGATATGAAGCCGACATATCCAATAAAGTCCAAGTGCAGGGTTCCTTTTTTGAGGCATGACTGGAATGAAAGGGGTTCAATTTATGAGAATACTGAAATCCACAGGGGGCTTGGTTCTGTTGAGAGATTTCAGCAGCTCGGGCAGCAGCCATGCTCTTTGCCACAGGAGTCTTTCGTCTAAGTGCAGGTTCCTTTTTGGAGGTATGACTGGTATGAAAGGGTTTAAGTTTTTTAGTATGCTCAAATCCACTATAGTTGCAGTTCGTTTAAGGTGAGTAACATGTCGAGTAAAGAAAAATGGCTTGGTTGTTATGGAAACCTGGTCTAAAACTGTTGTGTATGTGAGTGAGGCTAAGAATGAAGGACCTGCGAGCTTCTATTGGCTAATACGGGTCATGTGATATGGAGGAAGGTCCTTGATGTTGAAGCCTTTGTTGTAATATTTGCTTTTGTGAATGTCGAGACCGGTAGGTCCTAGAGAGCTGAAACCTGGTCTAAACCTTCAGAAACGGTTTACTTATGTGCCAAATTTGGTGCAGATTGGTCCAGTCATTTGGCCGTGCATAAAGAACAAACAACAGAAATTCATATATATATACACACACACACACATATATATATATTTATTTTATACTGACATCTGAGGACCGTGTACATATACTGTACCAGTCAAAAGTTTTACACACCTTTTCATTCAATGTTTTTTTTAACATTGTAGATTTATATTGAAGACATGATAACTAAGACGGAACATATGGAATTAAGTAATAAACAGAAGGGTGTTAAACCAGAATATGTTTTATATTTTATATTCTTCAAAGTAGCCGCCTTTTGCACCATCTTGGCACTCTCTCAATCATCTTCATGAAGTCGCCTGGAATGGTTTTCAATTAACAGGTATGTCCCGTCAAGTGTTAATTTATTGAATTTCTTGCCTTCATAATGTGTTTGAGACCATCAGAGGTAGGTTCAGTACACACCTCCATACAGTGTTCAGACCTATTCAACTACTGCTCTAATCCACATTATGGCAGAAACCTCTAAAGAGAGACGTAACTGTGAAGGTATCCTCAAGTGCAGTCATGAAAATCATCAAACGCTATGATGAAACTGGCTCTCATGAGGACAGCCCCAGGAAAGGAAGACCAAGAGTTACCTCTACGGCAGAGGAGAAGTTCATTCGAGTTATCAGCCTCAGAAATCACAAATGAACAGCCCCTCAGATTAGAGGCACATAAATGCTACACAAAGATAGTACCAGACACATCTCAACATCAAGGGTATGTGCACACGTAGTGTTTTCAGGCGTATTTCGGGGCATTTACGCCTCGAAAAACGCCTGAGAAATCGGAAACAGAATGCCTACAAACATCTGCCCATTGATTTCAATGGGAAATACGGCGTTCTGCTCCGACGGGGTGTTTTGTTACGCCTCATTTTAAAAAAACGGTGCGTAAAAAGACACCCGCGAAAAATAAGTGCATGTCACTTCTTGAGGCGTTTTTGAAGCCTTTTTTCATGGACTTTATAGAAAAACAGCTCCAAAAATGGCCGTAAAAAACGCCTGGCTTAAAAAACGACTGAAAATCAGGAGATGTTTTCCCTTGAAAACAGCTCCGTATTGTCAACGTTTTTGATTTTACGTGTGCACATACCCTTAGGGTATGTGCACACGGCTTATTTTCGGCCGTTTTTCGGGCTGTAAACGCCCGAAAAACGGGCAAGAAAAATTGGCAGCAGAACGCCTCCAAACATCAGCCCTTTGATTTCAGAGGGGCCGTTTTTTACGTGGCCGTTTTGAAAAACGGCCGCGTAAAAAAACGGCCACAAAAAAATTGTGCGGGTCACTTCTTGGGACATTTTTGGAGCTGTTTTTCAAAGAATATAGAAAACAGCTCTAAAAACGTCCGTGAAAAATGCAGCGAAAATTGCGAGTGGCTTAAAAAATGTCTGAAACACAGGAGCGGTTTTCCCTTGAAAACCGCTCCGTATTTTCAGACGTTTTTGATTTTGCGTGTGCACACACCCTAACTGTTCACAGGAGACTGCGAGAATCAGCCCTTTATGGTCGAATTGCTGCAAAGAAGCCACTACTGAGGGACAGCAGCATGAAGAAGAGAATCGCTTGGGCCAGGAAACACAGGAATGGACCTTAGACCAGTGGAAATCTGTACTTTTGTCTAATAGGTCAAAAATTGAGTTTTTTGGTTAAAACCGCCATGTCTTTGTGACACGCAGAAAAGGTGAGCGGATGGTTTCTACATGTGTGGTCACCACCGTGAAGCATGGAGGGGGTGTGATGGCGTGGGGTGATTTGCTGGTGACTATTGGTGATTTATTCAAAATTCAAGGAACATTTAACAAGCGTGACTACCACAGCATTCTGCAGCGACGCGCCATCCCATCTGGATTGCGCGGGAACCATCATTTGTTTTTCGAGAGGACATTGACCCCAAACACACGTCCAGGCTATGTAAGGGCTACTTGACCAAGGAGAGTGATGGAGTGCTGCGTCAGATGACATGGCCTCCCCAGTCACCCGATCTAAACCCAATTGAGATGGTTTGGGATGAGTTGGACCGCAGAGTGAAGGAAAAGCAGCCAACAAGTGCTCAGCACCTCTGGGAGCTCCTTCAAGACTGTTGGCAAATCATTCCAGGTGACGACCTCATGAAGATGAATGAGAGAATGACAGGAGTGTGCAAAGCTGTCATCAAGGCAAAAGGGGGCGACTTTGAAGAATCTAAAATATATTCTGTTTTGTTTACCACTCAAAACCATATGTTCCTTTAGGCTATGTTCACACAGAGTTTTCTGACGCGGAAACTGCGCCAAAAAACTCGTCAAAAATGGCCCGAAAATGCCTCCCATTGATATCAATGGGAGGCGGAGGCGTCTTTTTCCCGCGAGCAGTAAAACCGTCTTGCGGGAAAAAGAAGCGACATGCCCTATCTTCGGGCATTTACGCCTCTGACCTCCCATTGACTGCAATGGGAGGCAGAGAAAGCGTATTTTGCGGCGTTTTATGCCCACGGCGCTCAATGACCACGGGCGAAAAATGGCGAACAGGGAGAGGAAAATCTGCCTCAAACTTCCAAACTGAATTTTGGGGCAGAAATTCTGCATGCAAAAAACTCTGTGTGAACATAGCCTTATAGTTATGTCTTCAATATGATTCTACAATGTAGAAAAAATAAATAAAAAAGCCATGGAATGAAAAGGTGTCCAAAATTTTGACTGGTACGGTTTGCAGCATGTGCAATGTACACACACACATATATATATATATATATATATATATATATATATATACACATACATACATAGGTATAGATAGATAATGTACATGTGTATATATATATATAATATATTGATATATATGGACAGTGTACACATATACACATATAATATACAGATATGAAGACTGTATACATGCATATAATGTGAGGACATTGTACATATATGTGTATTTTATATATACAGTATGTATGTGTGTGTACACTGTCCTCACATATCAGTATATTATATATATTTGTACACTATCCTCGTTAGTATAATTAATATATATATATATATATTTTTACACACACATATGTATATACCGTTCTCATATCTGTATAAGGGTTTCATGAGAACAGTATAGATATGAGGACAGTGTACATATATATATTATACAGATCTAGGACAGTGTATCTATCTATATATGATATACTAGGACAGTGTACACACACACACACACACACATATATATATATATTATACAGATCTAGGACAGTGTACACATATATATTATACAGATCTAGGACAGTGTATCTATCTATATATGATATACTAGGACAGTGTACACACACACACACACACACATATATATTATACAGATCTGACTATGTATGTATGTATATATATATATATATATATATATATATATAAAATATACTAGCACAGTGTATATATATATATATATATATATATATACTAGTACAGTGTATACATACAATATACAGTGTACACGCTACTACTCCCCTCCCGCAGGCGCAGTGTCATGTACACACATAAGACCTCATGTGCACTCAGTACCAGGCGGATGTCAGCAGGAAGTGCAGTACTCACATATACACAGCTCCAGCACGTACGCGTAATACGACCAGCACACGACCAGCGTGATAAACACCACCGGGATCCAGCCCACCACCCGCTGGCAGCAGCGCAGTACATGAGCCGGCGCCATGATCCCGCAGCAGCTGCCGGTGCCCAGCAGCTACTGTCACTGTCCAGGGGGCGGGGCCAGGAGAGGAACGGAGTGCCAGCCACACCTACCCGTAACGTCAGCACTGACGCCACGTCAGAGGGATTGCTGGGGGACACTGGGTGGGGATGAGCTCAGCTCTGCGGCGTGGTCAGTACCGCAGTAGTGTAGACGGCTCTTGTCAGTAGCGTCATGCTGAGCTCTCCATAACCGGCGCCAGGGCTATAACCCAGTGTATCTATAACCGGTGACAAACAAATAGCAGCTGTATCTGCCTTAAAGGGGAGCTCTTAAAATAGTGAAAAAAAGTTATCTAAGAAACCACCTGTTAAAGGGAATGTGTTGCCAGAAAAACATGTTTTTTTAAAAAAAATTAAACATTTAGTGTGTGGGTGATTAAACATTGTTCAAATTTTTTTTATTTTTTTGCACGAGTCCAGGAAATATTATAAATTATTTCTAATTTATAATACTACCCATTTTTGGTCACTAGATGGAGCTGTTCCCAAAATTGCAGCATTGCAACGTTGGGTTAAAAGCCCTCGCTCTAGTGAGCTCTCAGCATTCCCCCCTCCTTTATCCTGGCTAGTGCCGGGATAAACGAGGATTTTGAACGATGTAACCTCTTACACTGTGTGTCGCCATTTTTTGAGCTAACCCACAGTGTAGTAGGTTTACATACAGTAGTAAACACACACAAACACGAACATACATTGAAATCTCTTACCTGCTCCTGCCGCCGCGGCTCCCTCCGCCCCGTCCGCTCCGTTTGCTGCCGCTGGTGCAAGTGCACAAATCCGGAAGCCGCGACCGGAAGTAGTAATATTACTGTCCGGCCGCGACTTCCGGTCCACAGGAAAATGGCGCCGGACGGCGCCAATTTCGAATAGGACTGTGTGGGAGCGGCGCATGCGCAGTTCCCACACAGACGCCGTACACTGCAGTCAATGGGACGGGAGCCGTTCGCAGTCCCTATGGGACTGTGGCTGCCGTATTCCATGTCTGTATGTGTCGTTAATCGACACACACAGAAATGGAACAAAAAATGGCAGCCCCCATAGGGAAGAAAAAGTGTAAAAATAAGAAAAAGTAAAACACAAACACACAAATAAATATAAACGTTTTTAATAAAGCACTAACATCTTGAACATATGAAATTTTTTTTGGGTGATGACACTGTTCCTTTAATAGCCTCTCTGCACATGTGACAGCACCTCTTGTATCATTCTTATGCACATTGGGTGGATTGAAAACCAGGGTTCACAATAAAGGTGTTGCCCACTTGGCTCGTTTTTCTTGGCATCTGAGTGGCACTCTATAGTTTTCTCGGACCCAGACACTTCAGTGGGTGAGTTGGGTCCGTAAAAAACGGACCCGACTCTGATCAGTGGAAACATAGAACATGTCCTATATTTCCACGGATCACGGACAGGACTCGGGCGGCACACACGGTCAGACTGCTCGGACCTCTCACTTCGTGCACGCACCACTACTGCACACCGTTTTCTGGCGTAGAAAAGTCACAAGTGACTCAAAATTGCGAGCGCCGCGGCCCCTTCAAATAGCTAATCAGCGGGAATGCCGAGTGTCGGACCCCCACCAATCTACTATCGATGGCCTAGTCGAAGGACAGGCCATCAATTTTAAAAACCTGGACAACCCCTTTAATAAGCCGGCCTGAAAATGCCTCAATGACCTGCTACATTTTTTCGTTTTTGCCCCTCTGCCTTTCCGCGGCCATAACTTTTCTGTTTTTTCATTGACGTGGCTGCACGATGCCTTGTTTGATGTGGGAGAAATTGTATTTTTTTCCCGCGTAGTTTGGACGTACAAACATTTTTGCTGTGTCAGTTATGTCATTTATTTTTGCGGCGTTAATATATTAAAAAAAAAAGATTTTTGCTGTCGTTTATTTTTTCTCATTCACATTTCACGCTAAATAACCTGTTAATTTACTTTTTTAGGTTATTCTAGTCGTGTAGATACCCAATATGTGTAGGTGTTTATTTTTATGTAATGGATGGGCAATAAAATATATTTTATGCTAAATAATGACTTTTTTTTGGACATTTCTTTATTATTTTTGTTATTTTATTTTTTTTATTCCATCTAGGGATGACTTTTTCACAACGTTATTTTCTTACTTATAATGTATTGGCACACTCCTGTAAGCGAATACATTATACGAGGTCCCCATGCTTTAACAGTAGCCAAACTTAAAGGGGTGTTCCCATCAGAGACATTTATGACATCCACAGGATAGATCATAAATGTCAGATAGATGCAGGTCCCACCTCTGGAACCCGCACCTTTCTCTAGAACGGGGCCCCTTAAACCTGTTCTACCCCTCTGTGCTCCGGCTGATGCGTGTGATTTCCGACCATGAAGAAGAAAACAGCGTAGCTTGCCGAGTTACGCTGTTTCCGTAAGGGTATGTTCACACGAGGGCGTCCGTTACGGCTGAAATTACGGGGATGTTTCAGCCTGAAAACATCCCCGTAATTTCAGCCGTACCGGCATGTGCAGGCGCTTGAACGCCGCGTCAATTACGGACGTAATTAGCGCTGCTATTCATTGGAGTCAATGAATAACGGCTCCAATTACGGCCAAAGAAGTGACAGGTCACTTCTTTGACGCAGGCGTCTATTTACGCGCCGTCATTTGACAGCGGCGCGTAAATATACGCCTCGTGTGAACAGACAAACGTCTGCCCATTGCTTTCAATGGGCAGATGTTTGTCAGCGCTATTGAGGCGCTATTTTCGGACGTAATTCGGGGCAAATACGCCCGAATTACGTCCGTAAATAGGCCGTGTGAACATACCCTTAGTCCCATAGTAATGAATGGCAGTTATGGAAACAGCGTAGCATGCGTAATATGTTGATCACATAGTGTCCCCCTGAAATCAGCTGTAAGTGTTCAGCTATCCTGCAGCGCTCCCCATTGGGCAATACAAGTATTACACAGAACCCATTCAAATCAATCCTTTCAAGACAGGTCCTCCAGAGCGAGAGCTGCTCTTTGCAAATGCTGCAAATTGAACATTTACTGCCAGGTTTCCCCACAGATTACAGTGGATCGCTGGGGGTCCCAGCAGGGGAACACTTTACCAATTATGGATTATCCAAAGCGGAGAGCCCCTTTAAGATGGAAGCGCCATATTCTCCACTAGAAGCAAGGCCTAAGGGCTCATACATATGGCAATGCGGCCAGAGAGAAGCTACGTAATGCAGCATGACGGAATCCATGAGGAAACAAAAACTCCAGTTGCTGCAGTATAAAATCTGAGGCAAAAAATATGGGCCCACAGCAGGTGATGAGTGCATATTATGGACCCCTACAACAAGGAGTGACTTAGACCTCCAACTCAGGATTGTTTTAACCCTTTCCCAACTGTCCTTTGACGGCAGGCGGTGTTGATCCGGAATCTACAGCAACGCCTTTTGGCGTCAATGTAAAATAAGCTTATAAGAGCTCCACTGAGCGCTCATTCTCTAAGCAGGAGCTGTAAATAATAGTTCCTGTACTTATAGCAGCTTAGTGAATATAGCTGGGATCGAAGGAAACTCAGACCCCAGCTATTTAACCCTCTGATCGCCGCGGTCCATGACCCCAGCGTTATCAAAGGGAACTTTCCTCTATCGCATCACCGGAAACCCAGTGACGCTATCGGAAACTGGGGAATCCTCTGCAGGACCTAGAAAGGACCCCAGGGCTGTCTGTTCTGTACACCTGCTGATAGGGCACACTATGTGCTGCCCTAACAGCAGCCAATGTCAGAGGGACACATTATAAGGTAACTGCATAAAGGAGTATGCTAAAATATTATAAGTAAAAAATAAAGTTATAGATAAACTTATCCTTTCATCAGATAAAAAAAAAATGCAACAATTTTTTTTATAAAGAAATATCCACAAAAAAAAGTCATTATTTAGTATAAAATATATTTTATTGCCCCTTCATTACATAAAAAAAAAACAAAAAACACATATTAGGTATCTACACAGGTCATTTAGCGTGAAACGTGGTATAACTTTTTTTTCATACACCAAACTGCGCAGGAAAAAATATATATAATTTCTCCCGCGTAAAACAATTCCTCATATAGCCACGTCAAAGTAAAAAATAAAAAAGTTATGACTGCTGAAAGACCGGCAAAAACTGAAAAATGTAGCTGGTCATTATAGGGGTTGTACACTACCGGACAACTGATGACCTATCCATCGGATAGGACATCAGTATATGATCGGTGGGGGTTCGACACCCGGACCCCCACCGATCAGCTGCTCCGGCTGCTTGCAGGCATCGGATGTCATTGCACAGTATGCATTGTACGGAACCGGAAGCAGCTGGCTCCGTACATTGTGTAGCGGCCACTTGAATAGGAGCAGAGCTTCAGTACTGCATCTTGGCCACTATTCCGTGGCCATAGCCAACAGCTTCCGGCATGGACGTCCAGTACACGGAGGCAGCCGGAGAAGCAGATCAGTGCGCGGTCCAGGTGTCTGACCCCCACCGATCATATACTGATGTCCTATCCGATGGATAGGTCATCAGTTGTCCAGGAGTGAGCAACAAAACTAGCAGTGAGTGCCATCTAGTGGTATACCATGACAACTACATGCAGATAAAACCATAAGATTACATTTATTTGAAGGTCAGTACTGCTAAAATACTCTTGACCAAATGTTTTAAAACTAGTGCAAAAGGAAGACTGGAAAAGTTGCTCGTAGTAACAAATCATATTTCGGTACCCACATTGAATCCAGTGTTCCTTTGCTTGTTTTTGTACTTCTCCCCATCGGTGTATGCAATGTGCTGACTTAAAGGGAATGTGTTGCTAGAAATTATTATTTATTTTTTCAGTTAAACAATTAGTATATAAGTGATTACACATTGTTTTAATTTTTTTAATTTGTTCACAAGTCAGGAAATATTATAAATTAGATTCTAATTTATAACATTTCCATGTGCTGGCCACTAGAGGGAGCAGTTCCCAAAATTGCAGCATGGTCACTGTGGTAAAGCAACCTCATTGATTTATACTGCAAGTTTGGGGTGGACACACTCTCCTCTAGTGTCCTCACACAATCCCCCCTCCCTTCTTCTGACTAGTGCCAGAAGAAGGAAGGGTGTGAATGTCTTCAAACCTCATACACTGTGTGCCGCCATTTTCTGAGCGACTGCACAGTTCTAGGAGGATTAGATACAGGGCTCAGCAGATAGTATCACACGAACATAATACACACATCATACACGAACATAAATTACCTGCTCCTGCTGCCGCCTCTGCTGGTCTATGCTCCTCTTCCTTGCGCCTTCTCTTTGTTGAACATATGGCCGGAAGCCGCGGCAAGAAGTCGTCATCTTACTAACCGGCAGCAACTTCCGGTCAACGTGAAAATGGCGCCGGATTTCACTCTATGAGCGAGCTTCGTTTTGGTCTGTGTGGTTGCGGCACACAGTCGGCGCACGCAACTGAGAATGGAACGGCTCCCGTTCGCATTCTCTATGGGGTTGTATGTGCCGTATTCCATCTCTGTATGTGTCGTTAATCGACACATACAGAGATGAAAAAAATGGCAGCCCCCATAGAGAAGTAAAAGTCAGAATACATTAAAAACTAAAAAATGAGAACACAATGAAATAAAATTTTTGATATATTAAAGGCAATATAATAATAAAAAACAAAAAATCATGACACCTTCCCTTTAAAGGGGTTTTCCAAACAAATACCACTTTTGGCTCGTTTAACATGTAAGTTAGTGTTACTTACATACAATGCATTCGGAAAATCTTCAGACCCTTTCACTTTTTTCACATTTTGTTCTGTTGATCCTTGTGCTAAAATAAAAATTCAAGTTTGTCCCCATCATTCTGCGCTCAATACCCCATAATGACAAAGTGAATACAGAATGTTAGAAATCTTTGCTAATTTATTGAAGAGGAAAAACTAAAATATTGCATTGACATAAGTATTCAGACGCTTTAAGCTGGATTCACACGAGCATGTTCGGTCCGTAATGGACGGAACGTATTTCGGCCGCAAGTCCCGGACCGAACACAGTGCAGGGAGCCGGGCTCCTAGCATCATCTGCCTCTCCGTGGAACTACTGTCCCGTACTGAAAACATGATTACAGCACGGGACAGTAGTTCCACGGAGAGGCAGGGACTCCTAGCGTCGTACATAACTATGATGCTAGGAGCCCTGCTCCCTGGAGTGTGTTCGGTCCGGGATTTGCGGCCGAAATACGTTCCGTCCTTTACGAACCGAACATGCTCGTGTGAATCCAGCCTAACTCAGTACTTAGATGAAGCACCTTTGGCAGCTATAACGGCCCCCAGTCCTCCTGGGTATGATGCCACAAGGTTTGCACACCTGGATTTGGGGATTTTCTGCCATTCTTCCCTGCAGATCCTATCAAGCTCTGTCAGGTTGAATGGGGACCGTTGGTGGACAGCCATTTTCAGATCTCTCCAGAAATGTTCAATTGGGTTTAAGTTAGGCCACTGGTTGGGCCACTCAAGGACATTCACAGAGTTGTCCCTAAGCCACTCCTGTGTTGTCTTGTTTGTGTGCTTAGGGTCATTGTCTTGTTGGAAGGTGAACCCTAGGCCCAGTCTGAGGTCCAGAGCACTCTGGATCAGGTTTACATTAAGAATATCTCTGTACTTTGCTCCATTCATCTTTCCTTCAACCCAGACCAACCTCCCTGTCCCAGCCGCTGAAAAACACCCCCACAGCATGATGCTGCCACCACCATGCTTTACTGTAAGGATGGTATTGGGCAGGTGATGAGCAGTCCCTAGTTTCTTCCAGACATGACGCTTAGGGTATGTTCACACGCACTATTTACGGACGTAATTCAGGCGTTTTACGCCTGGAATTACGTCCGAAAATACTGCTAGAAAGCGTCGGCAAACATCTGCCCATTCATTTGAATGGGTTTTACGATGTACTGTGCCGACGGTCATTTTTTTTACGTGCCGCTGTCAAAAGACGGCGCGTAAAAAAGACGCCCGCGTCAAAGAAGTGCCTGTCACTTCTTGGGACGTAATTGGAGCAGTTTTCCATTGACTCCATAGAAAAACAGCTCCAATTACGTCCGTAATGGACGCTGCGAAAAATGCCTGCACTTGCCATTACGTCTGAAATTCAGGAGCTGTTTTCTCCTGAAAACAGCTCCATAATGTCAGCCGTAATGGACGTGCACGTGTGAACATACCCTAAGAATTGAGGCCAAAAAGTTCAATCTTGGTATCATCAGACCACAGAATCTTGTTTCTCACATTCTGAGAGTCCTTTAGGTGCTTTATTGCAAACTCCAGGTCGGCTTTCATGTGACTTTTACTGAGGAGAGGCTTCTTTCTGGCCATTCGGCCATAAAGCCCAGATTTGTTGAGTTCTGCAGTGATGGTTGACCTTCTGGAAGTTTCTCCCATCTGCACACAGGATATTTGGAGCTCAGCCAGAGTGACCATTGGGTTCTTGGTCACCTCTCTTACCAAGGCCCTTCTCCCCAGATTACTTAGTTTGGTGGGGCGGCCTGGTTGTTCCAAACTTCTTCCATTTAAGAATTATTGAGACCACTGTGTTCTTGGGAACTTTCAGTGCAGGAGAACATTTTTTTGTACCCTTCTCCAGATCTGTGTGCAACGGCTGCCGCGCCGTTCCTCGTCCTGAGAAGAGATCATGGGAGCCTGTGGAGAATGTCAACGCCCCAACTCTCATCAAGGACTTTGAACGAAGGTTTCCAAGCAAGCCAAAAAAGAGGTGGCGTAAAGGGGGGGGGGGTACTGTAACGACTGCCGTGCCGTTCCCATCTTCCCCACGGCCTCTGCTCCAGTTCCTGTGCCCTCCATTACCTCATGCTCATCCCGTGCGCCACTTACCAGATCCGGACGCTCTGCTGGCCCTGGGCGGCGTCAGGTAAGCGCATCCCTTACCTCCCTCCGCGGCTGCAGTCACTAGAGGGCGCGCTGACTCGTTCTGTCTTAAAAGGTCAGCGCGCGCCTTAATTCAAAAGACTTCCTATTTAAGGATCCTCCTTCCTGTAATCCATGCTTGGTCAACCAAGTTCCCCGTGAGTTTCCCTGTACCCTGGTTCTCCGTTTCCTTCCCTTCTGCCTTTGTCTGGATTTACTGTTGTTGACCTCTGCCTAAACTTGACTATCCTAGCCTGCCGCCTGCCTTGACCTATTGCTATCCATACCCGTTACGACGCCTGCCTCGACCTATTGTTATCCATACCGGATACGACGTCTGCTGCCTGTCCTGACTTCTGCCTACCATCCGACAGCCTCTAACCCGTTGTGCCAAGCGTTGCCCTGGGTTCCAAGCACCATCTCCCAGACGACACAGAGGATCCACAAACAAACCGGTGAGAACCGTTATACTGTGCCTCCACACAATCCTGTCTCTGAGCTCTACAGGCAGCTCTTTCCTCCTCATGCCTTGGTATTTGCCCTGATATGCATTGTCAGCTGTGAGACCTTATATAGGCAGGGGAGTGTCTTTCCAAATCATGTCCAATCAAATGAATTTACTACAGGTGGACTCCAATCAAGTGTGGAAACATTTCAAAGATGATCTATCGAAACGGGAGGCCCCCAGAGCTAAATTTCAATTGTCATAGTAAAGGCTCTGAATACTTATGTCCATGTGAAACTTGAGCTTTTAATTTTTAGCAAATTTGCAATGATTTCTACAATTCTGTTTTCACTTTGTCATTATGGGGTATTGAGTGCAGAATGATGGGGAAAAACTTGAATTTTTATTTTAGCACAAGGATCAACATAACAAAATGTGAAAAATGTGAAAGGGTTTGAAGACGTTCCGATTGCACTGTATAGAGGGTCGCTCCAACAGTCAGATGCGTCGTTCCGCCGATTTCACCGCCAGTCACGTGATAACATCAGCCCCACCTCTTCATTGGTGGTCAGTGGTAAGTACTACCTGTCCTCTGCCACAATAGCTCCTAAACATGCCCCCAGTGGTTGTTGCGTTATGCCGACAGGTGATCCAAATCCATCCCCTGGCTTACAGTCCTCCCGTCTTTCAGTCATCCTCCTCTACCTCTGCATGTTTTCTGAACATGCACAGTGAATTAAAGTTGTTTCCCACCGCCGGCACATTAGAGGAGAGAAGTAGAGGGAGCGGTTTAGGCGGCATGATGGAGAGGCGGAGTTACAGGCTAGGTATGACTTAGATGATCTACCCATTTCATTAGGCTCATAAAGAAGAACAGACTAACAGGATCACGTGACTGGTGTTAAAACCGTCGGAACAGCGAATCTGACTGTGGGAGCGTCCCTCTATATGTAAGTAACGATAACTTTCATATTAAAGGAACACCTAAGCAAGAACAAGATCAATACTAGCACAAAGATAATGAATATAAAAAATATATATTTTATTAGTGAATCGATACAAACACATTAAAAAAGATGAGTCACACAATAAAGAAAGGCGTCAACCTTTGCAGGACAAAATATCATATGACCGGGGCATGTACACCCATGAATATGAATGTGTACGTTTGTATATGACACATGTATTGTAACAACTCGGACGAAGGCATCCGCCGAAACGCGCGTCGGGTCTCGGCCAGGGGCGTAACTAGGAAAGACTGGGCCCCATAGCAAACTTTTGACTGGGGCCCCCCCTTCCCTGGGTGTCACACAACCCCCTTGTACATAGTGCCTTTTTTACAGTCCCCCCCTGTAGATAATGCAATACAGCCCCCCCTGTAGATAACGCCATACAGCCCCCCTGTCGATCACGCCATACATCCCACTGTAGATAACGCCATACAGTCCCCCTGTAGATCACGCCGTACAGCCCCCTCTGTAGATAGCGCCATACATCCCCCTGTAGATAACGCCATACATCCCCCTGTAAATAATGCCATACAGCCCCCTGTAGATAACGCCATACATCCCCCTGTAAATAACGCCATACAGCCCCCTCTAGATAACGCCATACAGCCCCCCTGTGGATAGCGCCATACATCCCCCTGTAGATAACGCCCTACATCCCCCTGTAGATAACGCCATACAGCCCCCCCTGTAGATAGCGCCATACAGCCCCCCTGTAGATAACGCCATACAGAACCCCCTGTAGATAACGCCATATTGCCCCCCCCTGTAGATAACGCCAAACGGCCCCCCTGTAAGTAAAATCATACAGCCCCCCCTGTAGTTAACGACATACAGCCCCCCTGTAGGTAACGTCATACAACCCCCCCTGTAGGTAACGCTATACAACCCCCCCTGTAGGTAACGCCATGCAGCCCCAACCCCCCAAAAAAATCCGACCTATAGTGTGTCCTACAAAAGACATGTATCCCCTCTCCACAGGACATCCACAGGATAGGGGATACATGTGTGATCGCTGGCAGCGATAGGGAGAACGGGGGACTGAAAGTCCCCTGAAGTTCTCCATGACTAACCTCTGACTTCCGGCGTCTGCGCAGCTCAATAAAAATGAAAGCAGCGCTGGTCACGCATGCGCACAAGCGCGACCGGCGCTCCATTCATTTCTACGGAGCTGCCGACACAGACCCCGGAAGTCTGAGGTTTGTGATGGAGAACTTCAGGGGAGTTTCGGACTTTGCCAGCAATGACACATGTATCCCCTATCCTGTGGATAGGGGATACATGTCTTTTGTTTAATGGCAGAGCGGGGAGATACCTCCCTGCTCTGCCGTAGTGTTCAGTGGCGCTGTAGCAGCCATAGCGGCTGCTAGTGGAGCCTCCGGCCATTGTTGGGGCCCGTGCCGGCGGGCGACACGGGCCCCCTCATGCCGCGGACCCCGTAGCAGCCGCTACGGCTGCTACATCGGTAGTTACGCCACTGGTATCGGCGTCTTACCTTAGCAGGACTATGAACCCTGGTGTGTACGTCTTTCTGTACATGTGTCTGTTGTCTATTTCTTAGGCTCATGGTTACCATTGTCTGTGTCTCTTTGCCTTGCATTTTTCTGGATGTACTCTACAAATTCTGTTTACTTCTGCACATTGTACTGGTCGACTTTTTAACACGTCTCCTTACCTGCATTTAGCACTTTATATTACACTGCCATTGGCATATAATATGTATTCATTTGACACAATCCAGACACAGTCAGGGTTGTTACCATACATGTGTCATATACAAACGTACACATTTATATTCATGGGTGTACATGCCCCGGTCATTTGATATCTTGTCCTGCAAAGGTTGACGCCTTTCTTTATTGTGTGGCTCATCTTTTTTAATGTGTTTGTATCGATTCACTAATAAAATATATATTTTTTATATTATCTTTGTGCTAGTATTGATCTTGTTCTTGCTTAGGTGTTCCTATTCCGTTTGTGGTCAATGCACCAAGTTTCCTTGGTTTCATATGGGGGATGTCTTTTAGTGATACAGATGTAGCACAATTGGGTTTAATACATGTATTATTACATCACACAATACACCATATCACCACATATAGTCATTCCCTGTAGTCCCTCGTGTGTAAAATTGGTTATGTTCATATTAAAGGAGCCTAAAGGTGGATTTGCCAGTAAAAGCCCTTTAGGGTCTGCCTTTATCCACCTTCTGGTTTTATCTACTGTCTGTACATTCACACAGACATATACCTCATGAACACAGCCGTACGGAGCTGTAATATGGCATATCCATGGAAGTCTATGGACCTGTATTGTAGCTCCGTATGAGAGGCTTAAAGGTATCAAAATATTAGAAACGCGGAGAAGTGACCCCATTGTGGAAATTACACCCCTTAGGTCATTCATCTAGGGGTGTAGTTAGCATTTTGACCCCACAGGTGTTGTCCCAAAGTTAATGCACAGCAGATGGTGCAGAGTGAAAATTGCTAATTTTTCCCAGATATGCAATTTCATGGCCTAATATATTGTAACCAGCTTGTGGCGCCGGAGACGCACACCACATTAATTGTTATGCAGGGATCTCCCAAGTATGGCAATTACCCACGTGTCTATAATGTGTTCCACACCCCCGATTTCCGCATGGGGCTGTACGGCTTCAGCACATGATCCGACAGGTCAATCTCTCCATATACCTATTACAGTCCAGAATGCAGTCTGGCTTAGGGGTTTCTGTATTGGTACCTCGCACTGGGACTGGGGTGCTGTTATCCCCATGCTTATGCTCAATATAAGAACATCCCTCTTGTCCTTATGCTTGACACAATTTATCGCTGCATACTGCCCTGCGTTTTTTTTCTACAGCGCTGCATGCCACAGTACTTCTGGAAGTGAGGCACTGTAATAGTGGGATGCTTTTATAAAAATTATCCAGGTATAGGTGGTAACCCTGGTCCAGCAGTGGGTGCACCAAATCCCATACTATTTTCCCAGTAATTCCCAGCAAGGGGAAGGCAGCATTCTGAAGGTCAGTTCTGACGTCATTCCCTTTATATATCCTAAATCTTTGGGTGTACTCTGATGTACTCTTGTCAGCTTATACATCTTCACACCATACCTTGTCCCCTTATTTGGCAGGTACTGACGTAAATGAAGCCTCCCTTAACCCCTTCCCGCACCTTGATGTAACTGCATGTTCAGACGAGCAGTTACTTTCTGCACCTTAACGTGCAGTTACGCCTGTACTTTAACAGTTAACCGCCGCACGGCGTTACACCGCAGCGGTAGTTTACTGTGCAGGGTGTCTGCCCTGCTCTCCCTGTTGCCGATCAGCGGCCCATTGCCGCTGATTTTGGCAATAAACCCATTAGATGCGGCGATCGATTGCGATCGCCACATTTAGTGGCTTTGTAGCACATAGGCAGCCCCCGTAATTTCGAGGGTTGGCATGGCCTCCGGGTCTGCCATGTACGGAAGCCTATGAGGACCAGTCTCCGGCAGGTCTTCATAGGCTTCCTATTACGTTACGTCACGGTCAGCGTCAAACTGACAGTTAGAATACATTACACTACGTAAGTAGTGTAATGCATCCTAGCAGCAATCAATGCTGCAAGTCTTCAAGTTTCCTAGTAAGACAAAAAACTAGGTAAAAGTTAAAAATGTTTTATAAAAGTGTAAAAATAACAGTTGTAAGTCTTTTATTATAGGAAAAAAATGAAACCGCTAAAAACAGTACACATATTTGGTATCACCGCGTTCGTAACGACCCAAACTATATAACTATAATGTTATTTTTCCCGCACGGCGAATACTGCAAAAAAATAAGTAAAAGAAACTGCCAGAATCACAATTTTATGGTCACCACCCCTCAAATATAGAATAAAAAGTGATCAAAATGTTGCATGTACTCCATAATAGTACCAATAAAAACCACAAACTGTCCCGCAAAAAACAAGCCCTTACACAGCTTTTTTGACTGAAAAATAAACAAGTTATGGCTTTCAGAATATGGTGACACAAAAAATTTATTATTTTATAAAAAAGTGATTTTATTGCGCAAACGCTGCAAAACATAAAAAAAACTATATACATATGGCATCGCCGTAATCGTACCGACCCACAGAATAAAGTAAAATTGTCATTTATATCCCACGGTGAACGCCATAAAAAACATTGTCAGAATTGATGGTTTTTGGTCACCCTGCTTGCCAAAAAATTTTAATAAAAAGTGATAAAAAAAACCACATGTACTCCAAAATGGTAAAAATGAAAACTACAGATTGTCCCGCTACAAATAAGCCCTCACACAGCTCTGGTGGAGAAAAAAAATAAAAAAGTTCTGGCTCTCAGAATGTGCAGAGTGTTCCAAAAGCGGATAAGATTGGACACCATTTATCAGTGCGACACTGGCCACACATCTGTGGATTATTATATTTTTTTACCCCATTATTATACCCTCTTATTATGCCCCTAATGTACTCCGCACAGCTTACATATGCCCCCACATCATAATCTGAAATACCTGTAAAACCCCAAACAGAACTTCCAAGCAAAATCTGCGCTCTAAAAGCCAAATAGCGCTCCCTCCATTCTGAGCCCTACAGCGTGCTCAAACATCAGTTTACGTCCACATATATGGCATCGCCATACCCGGGAGAATCCGATTAACATTTTATGAGATATTTGTCTTCAGTGGCACAAACTGGGCACAACATATTATGCGCTAAAATGGCATATCAACGGAAATTTTTTAATTTTCACTTTGCACTATCCGCTGTGCATTAACAACTTTGCGCACCATGACTTAATAGCATGTCGTGGTGCGAAGGGTTATATATGGAGCGGGCTCACATGCTGAGCCTGCACCATACGCTGCAGGTGTCTGCTGTGTATTACAGCTAACACCTGGGACTAACGGACAGGAACAGCCATCACGCTGTTACAGGAGCCTGTAAAAATGACAATATGTATTGCAGTGTATTGTACCAGCGATCTAATGATTGCTGGTTCAAGTCCCCTAGGAGGACCAATAAAATGTGTAAAAAAAAAAAAAGTAAATAAAGTTATTATTAGTGAAAAAAATAATGTAAAAAATAAAAAAACGAAACAAAATTGGTATCGCTGCGTCCGTAAAAGTCAGTGAACTATTAGAATATGCCATTGTTTTACTCGCACGGTAAATAATAAAGAATTAAAAATGACAAAATCGCTGTTTTTTGGTCACCTTAGCACTCAAATTTTTTTTTATAAAAAGTGATCAAAAACTTGTATGTACCAAAAAATAGTAACAATAAAAACTAAAGTTCGTCCCGCAAAAAATAAGCCTCACAGCGCTCAATCGACATAAAAATTAAAAAGTTATGGCTCCCAGAATGTCGTGAAACAAAACAATTTTTGTTTTTTAACAAATAGTTTTACTTTGTAAAAGTAGAAAAATATAAAAAAACACCATATAAATTTGGCATCACCGTAATCGTATTGAGTTGCAGAAAAAAATTTAAGTTGTAGTTTTTACCGCACAGTGAAAGCCGTAAAAACGAAACCCAAAAAACAATGGAAGAATCGCAGTTTTTTCCAATTTCAGTCTGCAAAGAATTTTATTTTCAGTTTCCCAGTGCATTAAATGGTGCTTAAAGGAACAGTGTCATCACAAATTATTTTTTTATATGTTAAAGATGTTAGTGCTTTATTAAAAACGTTTATATTTATTTGTGTGTTTGTGTTTTACTTTTTCTTATTTTTACACTTTTTCTTCCCTATGGGGGCTGCCATTTTTTGTTCCATTTCTGTATGTGTCGATTAACGACACATACAGACATGGAATACGGCAGCCACAGTCCCATAGGGACTGCGAACGGCTCCCGTCCCATTCACTTGTGTGTACGGCGTCTGTGTGGGAACTGCGCATGCGCCGCTCCCACACAGTCCAATTTGAAATTGGCGGCGTCCGGCGCCATTTTCCTGTGGACCGGAAGTCGCGGCCGGACAGTAATATTACTACTTCCAGTCGCGGCTTCCGGACTTGGGCACTTGGACCAGCGGCAGCAGACGGAGCGGACGGGCCGGAGGGAGCCGCGGCGGCAGGAGCAGGTAAGAGATTTCAATGTATGTTCGTGTTTGTGTGTGTTTACTACTGTATGTAAACCTACTACACTGTGTGTTAGCTCAAAAAATGGCGACACACAGTGTAGGAGGTTACACCGTTCAAACCCCTCGTTTATCCCGGCACTAGCCAGGATAAAGGAGGGGGGGATGCTGAGAGCTCACTAGAGCGAGGGCTTTTTACCCAATTTTGCAATGCTGCAATTTTGGGAATAGCTCCATCTAGTGACCAGAAATGGGTAATACTATAAATTAGAATTAATTTATAATATTTCCTGACTCGTGAAAAAAATAAAAAAAATTTGAACAATGTTTAATCACCCACACACTAAATGTTTAATTAAAAAAAAACAAACATGTTTTTCTGGCAACACATTCCCTTTAAAATGGTGTCAATAGAAACTACAACTCCTCCTGCAAAATATAAGCCCTCACACCACTCTATTGACAGAAAAATAAAAAAGTTATGGCTCTTGGAAGGCGGGGAGGGAAAAAACTAAAATGAAAAAGCAAAAAATGCATCAGTCCTCAAAGGGTTAATTAATATCTAATGAAAAAACATTTATGACCACATGTGGGGTATAGCCATACTTGGGAGAAATTTCTTTAAAAATGTTGGGGTGCTTTTTCCTTTATCCTTTGTGAAAATGAAAAAATTCAACATTTTAGTATTCGTTTTCACGGCCTAATTCTAATAAATTGTGCAAAACACCTGTGGTGTCTAAATGCTCACTATACCCCTAGAAAAATGCCTTGAGGGGTGTAGTTTCCAAATTGGGGTCACTTTTGGAGGGTAACTTTTTCCACGGTTTTGGTCCCTCAGGGGCGTTGCAAGGCCATGGCACCCAAAAACCATTCCAGCAAAATCTGCGCTCCAAAATCCAAACGGCGCTTCTTCCCTTCTCTGCCGTTGGTCCAAACAGCCGTTTATGACCACATGTGGGGTATTGCCGTAATCAGGAGAAATTGCTTTACAAATCTTGGTGTGCTTTTTATTCTTGAATCCTTGTAAAAATTAGATAAATTCCTTGAGGGGTGTAGTTTCCAAAACGGGGTCACTTTTGGGGGGGTTTCCACTGTTTTGACACTACAGACCTCTTCAAACCTAAGATGGTGCCTAAAATATATTCTAAAAAAAAAGGAGGGCCCAAAATCCACTAGGTGCTTCTTTGCTTCTGAGGCCAGTGTTTCACTCCATTACCACACTGGGACCACATGTGGGATATTTCTAAAAACTGCAGAATCTAAGCAATAAATATTGAGTTGCGTTTCTCCGGTAAAACGTTGTATTACAGAAAAAAACCGCTATATGTAGAGCGCTATCTGTAGGGGGCTATATGTGAGGCACTATCTACAGGGGGGCTGTATGTGTGGGACAGTGTATGGTGCTATTATAATCAGGGACACAGTGTATGGTGATATTATAATCAGGGACACAGTGTATGGTGCTATTATAATCAGGGACACATTGTATGGTGCTATTATAATAAGAGGTGCAGTGTATGGCGCTATTATATTTAGGGGCGTTGTGTGTGGCATCATGAGAATTTTATCTTCGTTTATCGGAGCAGATATGTTTGAAAAGTGAGAAGCTGAAGACATCTGAGCGACAAACTGCAGAAATGAGCTGTGGCTGGGAGAAGTTATCATAGAGGTCTGGACCGGGTGGAGAAGAAAAGAGAAAAAGAACAACTAGAATCTGAAAAGACATCACCGGTGAGTCACTTAATGTAAATGTTTATTCTGCCTCTAATCAGTACTGTAGTCACTATATGATCTGCAGCGAGATGATGGGTGGTATGATTTTTTTCTGTGAAACAGCAACTCCCAGCATATCTTTACCATTGTTTGGGTCATGCTGAGAGCTGTAGTTTTACGCCGTACAAACCTATACGGCAGGGGTGGTACTAAATTGAGCTGTATTTGTGCCGGTGTTGTATTCATGTGCTGAGCTTGGTTCTGGTGCTGTATATATTTGCAGAGTTTGGTTCTGGGGCTATATACACTACCGTTCAAAAGTTTGGGGTCACCCACACAATTTTGTGTTTTCCATGAAAACTCACACTTATATTTATCAAATGAGTTGCAAAATGACTAGAAAATATAGTCAAGACATTGACAAGGTTAGAAATAATGATTTTTATTTGATTTCGTCAAAGAATGCTCCATTTGCAGCAATTACAGCATTGCAGACCTTTGGCATTCTAGCTGTTAACTTGCTGAGGTAATCGGGAGAAATTTCACCCCATGTTCCAGAAGGCCCTCCCACAAGTTGGATTGGCTTGATGGGCACTTCTTGCCACTTTTGGTACCATACGGTCAAGCTGCTCCCACAACAGCTCTATGGGGTTGAGATCTGGTGACTGCGCTGGCCACTCCATTACAGATAGAATACCAGCTGCCTGCTTCTTCCCTAAATAGTTCTTGCATAATTTGGAGGTGTGCTTTGGGTCATTGTCCTGTTGTAGGATGAAATTGGCTCCAATCAAGCGCTGTCCACAGGGTATGGCATGGCGTTGCAAAATGGAGTGATAGCCTTCCTTATACAAAATCCCTTTTACCTTGTACAAATCTCCCACTTTTCCAGCACCAAAGCAACCCCAGACCATCACATTACCTCCACCATGCTTGACAGATGGCGTCAGGCACTCTTCCAGCATTTTTTCAGTTGTTCTGCGTCTCACAAATGTTCTTCTGTGTGATCCAAACACCTCAAACTTCGATTCGTCTGTCCATAACACTTTTTCCAATCTTCCTCTGTCCAATGTCTGTGTGCTTTTGCCCATATTAATCTTTTCCTTTTATTAGCCAGTCTCAGATATGGCTTTTTCTTTGCCACTCTGCCCTGAAGGCCAGCATCCCAGAGTCGCATCTTCACTGTAGACGTTGACACTGGCGTTTTGCGGGTACTATTTAATGAAGCTGCCAGTTGAGGACCTGTGAGGCGTCTATTTCTCAAACTAGAGACTCTAATGTACTTGTCTTGTTGCTCAGTTGTGCAGCAGGGCCTCCGACTTCTCTTTCTACTCTGGTTAGAGCCTGTGTGTGCTGTCCTCTGAAGGGAGTAGTACACACCGTTGTAGGAAATCTTCAGTTTCTTGGCAATTTCTCGCATGGAATAGCCTTCATTTCTAAGAACAAGAATAGACTGTTGAGTTTCACATGAAAGCTCTCTTTTTCTAGCCATTTTGAGAGTTTAATCGAACCCACAAATGTAATGCTCCAGATTCTCAACTAGCTCAAAGGAAGGTCAGTTTTATAGCTCCACTAAACAGCAAAACGGTTTACAGCGGTGCTAACATAATTGCACAAGGGTTTAGCAAACACAATGTACCATTAGAACACTGGAGTGATGGTTGCTGGAAATGGGCCTCTATACACCTATGTAGATATTGCATTAAAAAACAGACGTTTGCAGCTAGAATAGTCATTCAGCACATTAACAATGTATAGAGTATATTTATGATTAATTTAATGTTATCTTCATTGAAAAAAATTGTGGTTTTCTTGCAAAAATAAGGACATTTCTAAGTGACCCTAAACTTTTGAACCGTAGTGTATATGTATTGAGCTTTGTTCTGGTGCTGTATATATGTACTGAGCTTGGTTCTGGTGCTGTATTTATGTACTGAGTTTGGTTCTGTGGCTGTATATATTTATTGAGCTTAGTTCTGGTGATGTATATATGTACTAAGCTTTGTTCTGGTGCTGTATTTATGTACTGAGATTTGTTCTGGTGCTGCATGTATGAGCTCGGTTCTGGTGTTGTGTATATATATGTACTGAGCTTGGTTCTGGGGCTGTATATATGTACTGAGCTTTGTTCTGGAGCTGTGTATATATATGCTCAGCTTGGTTCTGGTGCTGTATATATGTAAGAGCTTGGTTCTGGAGCTGTATTTATGTACTGAGTTTGGTTCTGGGGCTGTATATATTTATTGAGCTTTGTTCTGGTGCTGTATATATGTACTGAGCTTTGTTCTGGTGCTGTATTTATGTACTGAGTTGGTTCTGGGGCTGTATTTATGTACCAAGTTTGGCACTGGTGTTGGATATATATATAAGAGCTTTGTTCTGGTGCTGTATATATTTATTGAGCTTTGTTCTGGTGCTGTATATATGTACTGAGCTTGTTCTGGTGCTGTATATATGTACTGAGATTTGTTCTGGTGCTGCATGTATGAGCTCGGTTCTGGTGTTGTGTATATATGTACTGAGCTTGGTTCTGGGGCTGTATATATGTACTGAGCTTGGTTCTGGGGCTGTATATATGTACTGAGCTTGGTTCTGGTGCTGTATAGATGTATGAGCTCTATTTCCGGAGCTGTAATTATATAGGATATATTTATAACAAAATTGCAGGGTAGATGGAATTGTTGCACTTCATTGTATATTTAATGGGAACCTGTCAGGTAGTTCAACCCCTTGAACCACCAGGATGCGGTAATACATGACCTGACAATATGTAATGCACATGGCCACGGACCGTCGGGATTACACACCTCCCGACGGCCGCAGCCATGGATCTGTGAGAATTGGCCCGCATTTCCTCCTCAGGAGACGCCAGCGCTCACTTCTGCTTCACTCTCCGGTGTCCCGCGCACCTGAAAAGTATATAAATTAGCCCATGATCACCCTGGACTATAAGAAGGGCCCTGCCTCTTCCTTCATTGCCTGAGCGTTTTTGTGTTTACCCGTGTTAGTCTTTGCAAATGGTCCCAAGGTGTTTTCCAGTTCCCAGTGTTCCCGTACCTGCTACCTGTATCCCGTGCTAACTTGTTCTTGGGTCGTAAAGAGTTGGAGTTGTGTTGTGCTGTATACTACGCCTGCTGTGTTACACCGTGCCTGGTGTATGCCTGCTGCCAAGGTCCCACCCAAGCCTACCATCGCTACTGTAAAGGATCTGCCAGACACAGCTTCTGTGTCGACGCCCGTGGGTAATCAGTCTGCACCTGCTCCTAAGTATGAGAGAGTGACACGATCTTCTACCAGTCAGGTTGGGAGGCTGAGGAGTGGGAGAGCCTATCACAGCCTGGCCAGACGGAGCTAGCTCCCGCCCTCTGTCTATTTATACCTGCATTTCCTGCTCCTCCTTTGCCTGTGATTCTTTCCTGTTTCATGGCTCTGCTGCTCCTGCTATTATTATTGACCTTGCTTCATTTTGACCCTGGCTTTACTGACTACGCTCCTGCTCTGCGATTGGTACCTCGTACACTGCTGGTTTGACTCGGCTCGTTCACTACTCTTGTTGCTCACGGTGTTGCCGTTGTCAACTGCCCCATTTCCCTTAGCTTCTGTGTACCCTTGTCTGTTTGTCTGTCGTGCACTTATTGAGCGTAGGGACCGTCGCCCAGTTGTACGCCGTCGCCTAGGACGGGCCGTTGCAAGTAGGCAGGGACTGAGTGGCGGGTAGATTAGGGCTCACCTGTCTGTCTCCCTACACTATCATAACATAATCACAGGCCCATATACCTTTTCTACCCTGGTCCCTGACACAACTATAGAGCCCCTTGAGACCCTGGCTCAGCAAATGCAGGGCCTCTCCCTACAGGTCCAAGCCCTGGCTCAGAAGGGCAACCAGCATGATGCTACCCTGGTAGTGCCCCCCACTTCACCTCTTGAACCCCACCTCAAGTTGCCTGACCGGTTCTCAGGGGACCGGAAGACTTGTAGGCTAGGCTCTATTTCCGTTTAAAGCCCCACTCCTCAGGTTCTGAGAGCCAGCGAGTGGGTATTATTATGTCCCGGCTCCAGGATGGGCCCCAAGAATGGGCCTTCTCCTTGGCTCCTGACGCCCCTGAACTTTCCTCTGTTGATCTTTTTTTTTCCGCTCTCGGGCTCATATATGACGAGACTGACAAGACTGCCTTTGCCGAGAGTCAGCTGGTGACCTTACGTCAGGGTAAGAGACCCATTGAGGAGTACTGTTCTGACTTTAGGAAGTGGTGTGTAGCTTCTCGGTGGAATGACCCTGCCTTGAGGTGCCAGTTTAGATTGGGTCTGTCGAACGCCCTGAAAGACCTGTTAGTTAGCTATCCCTCTAATGACTCCCTAGATCAGGTTATGGCTTTAGCGGTACGTCTTGACCGACGTCTCAGACAACGACGACTGGAACGTTGTTGTACCTTCCCCTCTGACCCCCCCCCCCATGATGGCTCCCGAGGTTCCGTTGCTTCATTCTTAAACGGAAAACTCGGATGAACCTATGCATCTCGGGGCCTCCGTGTCTCCCCAACTACGTAGAGAGTTCCGCAGGAAGAATGGTCTCTGCTTCTACTGTGGGGATGACAAGCATCAAGTGAACAACTGTCCTAGGCATAAGCATAAGCAGCCGGAAGAACTTCCGCGCCTATGTGACCATCGGGGAGGTCACTTGGTCGCACAGGTATTTCCCGTATATATGAAACCTAATAAGATCTTGCTTCCCTTTCAGGTCTCTTTTGAGGGTAGGTCTGCCACCGGCAGTGCCTTCGTGGATTCAGGGTCTTCTGCTAACATTATGTCTGTGGAATTTGCTATGTCTCTAGCTATGCCATTGATTGACTTGCCTAAACCTGTCCCGGTAGTGGGTATCGACTCCACTCCTCTTGCTAATAGTTATTTTACACAGCATACCCCTGTTTTTGAACTCCTTGTTGGCTCCATGCATTTGGAGCAGTGCTCTGTACTGGTGATGCAGGGATTATCGTCCGATTTGGTTTTAGGCCTTCTCTGGTTGCAGATGCATAATCCCACGTTTAACTGGAATACTGGGGATCTTACCAAATGGGGTAAGGAATGCATGACGTCATGTTTTTCTGTTAATTTTATCTCTCTCCCTGAGGAGGTGAACACTCTACCTGAGTTTATTCAGGACTTCGGAGGCCTTTTTAGAAAAAACATCAGCGAAGTGTTACCTCCTCATAGAGAATTCGATTGCGCAATCGATTTGGTACCAGGAGCTAAGCTCCCTAAGGGTAGGATATTTAATCTCTCTTGTCCCGAACGTGAAGCCATGAGAGAGTATATCCAGGAATGCCTGGCCAAGGGTTACATTCGCCCCTCTACTTCTCCGGTAGGTGCTGGCTTCTTCTTCGTAGGGAAGAAGGATGGTGGTCTTAGGCCGTGCATTGACTACCGAAACTTTAATAAGGTCACTGTAAGGAACCAGTATCCCCTTCCTTTGATTCCTGATCTCTTCAATCAGGTTCAGGGGGCCCAATGGTTCTCTAAGTTTTATCTTCGGGGGGCTTATAACCTTATCCGCATCAAAGAGGGGGATGAGTGGAAGACTGCGTTTAACACGCCCGAAGGTCATTTCGAATACCTCGTCATGCCCTTTGGGTTGTGTAATGCTCCCGCGGTCTTCCAGAATTTCATAAATGAGATTTTAAGAGACTACCTGGGAGTATTTCTTGTAGTGTACCTTGATGACATACTTGTGTTTTCCAAGGACTGGTCCTCCCATATTGAGCATGTCAGGAAGGTGCTCCAGGTCCTTCGGGAAAACAAACGGTTTGCTAAAACCGAAAAATGTGTGTTTGGAGTGCAGGAGATACAATTTTTGGGTCAAATCCTCACTCCTCATGAATTCCGCATGGACCCTGCCAAGGTTCAGGCTGTGGCTGAATGGTCCAACCTGCCTCCCTGAAGGCGTTACAGTGCTTCCTGGGGTTTGCTAATTATTACAGGAGATTTATTGCTAACTTCTCGGTCATCGCTAAGCCTCTTACGGATCTTACTCGCAAAGGTGCTGACCTCCTCCACTGGCCTCCAGAGGCGGTCCAGGCTTTTGAGGTCCTTAAGAAGTGCTTTATCTCGGCCCCTGTGCTGATTCAGCCTAACCAAATGGAGCCATTCATCATGGAGGTTGATGCCTTCGAGGTGGGAGTGGGTGCTGTCTTGTCCCAGGGTACCAGGTCCCTCACCCATCTCCGTCCCTGTGCCTACTTCTCCAGGAAGTTCTCGCCCACTGAGAGTAACTATGATATTGGCAACCGCAAACTGTTAGCCATTAAATGGGCATTTGAAGAGTGGCGCCACTTCCTGGAGGGGGCTAGGCACCAGGTAACGGTCCTTACCGACCACAAGAATCTGGTTTTCTTATAATCTGCCCGGAGGCTAAACCCGAGACAAGCTCGATGGGCGTTATTTTTTACTAGATTCAACTTTTTGGTCACCTATAGGGCTGGGTCTAAAAATATTAAGGCTGATGCACTGTCGCGTAGCTTCATGGCCAGCCCTCCTTCGGAAGAAGATCCTGCTTGTGTTTTGCCCCCAGGTATAATCATTTCCTCTGTTGATTCTAACTTAGTCTCCGAAATTGCTGCTGATCAAAGTTCAGCTCCCGGGAACCGTCCTGAGAACAAGCTCTTTGTTCCCCTGCAATTCCGGCTAAGGGTACTCAGGGAAAATCATGACTCTGCACTATCTGGCCATCCAGGCATCCTGGGTACCAAGCATCTCATTGCCAGAAACTATTGGTGGCCTGGGTTGCTTAAAGACGTTAAGGCCTACGTCGCCGCTTGTGAAATTTGTGCTAGGTCCAAGACTCCCAGGTCCCGACCAGCAGGCTTACTATGTTCTTTGCCCATTCCACAGAGACCTTGGACCCATATCTCCATGGATTTTATCACCGATTTGCCTCCGTCTCAAGGCAAGTCGGTGGTGTGGGTTGTAGTAGACCGCTTCAGTAAGATGTGCCACTTTGTGCCCCTCAAGAAACTACCCAATGCTAAGACGTTAGCTACCTTGTTTGCCAAACACATCCTGCGTCTCCATGGGGTTCCTGTCAATATTGTTTCTGACAGAGGGGTACAATTTGTTTCATTGTTTTGGAGAGCCTTCTGTAAAAAGTTGGAGATTGATCTGTCCTTCTCCTCGGCCTTCCATCCTGAAACTAATGGCCAAACTGAGAGGACTAATCAGTCTCTAGAACAATATTTAAGGTGTTTTATCTCTGACTGTCAATATGATTGGGTCTCCTTCATTCCCCTCGCCGAATTTTCCCTTAATAACCGGGTCAGTAACTCGTCAGGGGTCTCCCCCTTTTTCTGTAATTTTGGGTTTAATCCACGGTTCTCCTCCGTTTCGCCTGGTGGTTCCAACAATCCCGAGGTAGATGTCGTTCATCGGGGACTGTGCACAGTCTGGGCCCAGGTTCAGAAGAACCTAGAGGGGTCCCAGAGCATACAAAAGACTCAGGCAGATAGAAGACGTTCTGCTAACCCCTTGTTTGTGGTCGGGGATCTGGTGTGGCTATCTTCTAAAAATTTGCGCCTTAAAGTTCCGTCCAAAAAATTTGCTCCCCGATATATAGGGCCGTACAAGGTCATTGAAGTCCTTAACCCTGTCTCCTTCCGACTGGAGGTACCCCCGTCTTTTCGAGTACATGACGTGTTTCATGCCTCCCTCCTTAAACGCTGCTCCCCGTCCTTGGCTCCCTCGAGGAAACCTCCGGTCCCTGTTCTCACCCCTGAAGGGGTAGAATTCGAGGTGGCCAAGATTGTGGACAGCAGGATGGTCCAAGGCTCTCTCCAGTACCTGGTCCATTGGAGAGGATACGGGCCTGAGGAGAGGACTTGGGTACCCGCCTGGGATGTTTACGCTGGGGTATTGCTCAGGAGGTTCCATCTTCGCTTCCCCAATAAGCCAGGTCCACTTAGAAAGGGTCCAGTGGCCCCTCTTAAAAGGGGGGTACTGTAAAGGATCTGCCAGACACAGCTTCTGTGTCGACATCCGTGGGTAATCAGTCTGCACCTGCTCCTAAGTCTGAGAGAGTGACACGATCTTCTACCAGTCAGGTTGGGAGGCTGAGGAGTGGGAGAGCCTATCACAGCCTGGCCAGACGGAGCTAGCTCCCGCCCTCTGTCTATTTATACCTGCATTTCCTGCTCCTCCTTTGCCTGAGATTCTTTCCTGTTTCCTGGCTCTGCTGCTCCTGCTATTATTATTGACCTTGCTTCATTTTGACCCTGGCTTTACTGACTACACTCCTGCTCTGCGATTGGTACCTCGTACACTCCTGGTTTGAGTCGGCTCGTTCACTACTCTTGTTGCTCACGGTGTTGCCGTGGTCAACTGCCCCATTTCCCTTAGCTTCTATGTACCCTTGTCTGTTTGTCTGTCGTGCACTTATTGAGCGTAGGGACCGTCGCCCAGTTGTACGCCGTCGCCTAGGACGGGCCGTTGCAAGTAGGCAGGGACTGAGTGGCGGGTAGATTAGGGCTCACCTGTCTGTCTCCCTACCCTATCATAACAGCTACTGTCTGAATTACTACAGGTACACTTATTCAAGCTATAGACATTGACTTGGTATACGGTTAGCCAGATACCATACCGCTATGGCAGTACTGCCCAGTGGGTCCACATACCCACAGATCGTGACAGTACACACAGGCCATGGACCCCGCTGGTCAATCCAAGACCATGACGACATCACAAACTCCTCCATGCGGTGAACGCCATCACGCATCGGCTGGACGCACTAGCTGCCGCCGTCTCAGCATCCATTCCTGTTGCTCCGGATTTTCCTCCTGCTACACCTCCTGGTATTACGAGTGTTGAGCCTCGATTCTCGCTGCCACTACCTCCTTGCTATGATGGAAATGCGATTACGTGCAGGGGATTTCTGAACCAGTGCCAGATCCACTTCAGTCTCCACACCAGTGCATTTTCTACTGAGAGCGCAAGGATCGCATTTATCATATCACTCCTTACTCGCAGGGCCCTAGCACGGGCAAACCCTATCTGGGAACGTCAAGGACCGGAGACCCATGACTTCCAGGGTTTCCTATAGTCTTTTCGCACAGTGTTCGAGGAACCTGGCCGAGTCTCCTCAGCAGCTGCATCTCTCCTGACCCATCAACAGGAGGACACCTCTGTCAGCGAGTATGCCATTCAGTTCCGCACCCTGGCGGCAGAGCTGTCCTGGAACGACGAGGCCTTGGTGGCTACATTCTGGCATTGTCTTCAAAAATGAAGGACGAATTGCTGCTCGTGATCTACCACCTACCCTGGATTACCTCATACGTTTGGCCACTCGTATGGACATGAGGATCCGGGAGCGATCTCAAGAGGTTCGTCGGGAGGGATGATCTACACCAGGGGAGCTTATGCAGATGGACCTGCTTAAACTGTCAGTCCAGGCGAAACTCCGCAGATGCACTTCTGAACTTTGTTTGTATTGCGGCCTCGGGGGCCATATTGTGCGTGCATGCCCTCACAAACAAAAGAGACTCCAATGCCTAGGATTGGTTGGAGAGACAACACTAGGGGGAACGGCGCTAGATAAGAATTTCTCCTCCAAACTGTCCATTCCCTTGACCATTGGGTCTGGGGAGAAGACGCATCGGGTCTCGGCATACCTAGACTCTGGGTCCGCAGAAAATGTAATCGGAAAAGATCTAGTAGACCTCCTCCAGTTGCCCACAGTCCCTCTGGAGACATCTTTGGCTGTGGCATCAATGAATACCTCTGCCTGACCCGATCGTGTCTGAGACCAAGCCACTAAGACTCCAAGTAGGAGCCCTTCATTCAGAACTAATTTCCTTTCTTGCCTAAAGCCGTCAATCCTGTCCTGCTGGGCCTGCCTTGGCTCCGACTACATGCTCCAGTTCTGGACTGGAATTCCGGGGAAGTTATCCAATGGGGCTCTAAATGTCGCAACCGCTGTCTGTTACAGATTCATCCTGCCCAGCCTCCTCCGCCTCGGTCATTGGCAGGATTGCCCTCCCACTTATATCAATTTGCAGATGTCTTCAGTAAAACGGAGGCTGAGACGCTTCCTCCACACCGGGCCCTATTGAACTGGTTCCACATGCGTCCCCCCGTGGCCGGGTATACCCTCTCTCCTTGCCAAAGACTCAGTCCATGTCGACCTACATCAAGGAGAATCTGGAGAGGGGTTTCATAAAAAAAATCCTCCTTCCCGGCTGGGTTTTTCTTTGTCTAGAAACAAGACGGATCTCTTCGACCTTGCATCAACTACCGTGGTCTCAATCAAGTCACGGTCAAAAATAAATATCGCCACTTATTTCCGAACTATTTGACCACATACGAGAAGCCAAGATCTTCTCCAAACTAGACATGCGTGGGGCTTACAATTTAATTCGAATCCGTTGAAGCGATGAGTGGAAGACTGCGTTTAACACTCGAGACGGGCACTACGAATACCTGGTGATGCCCTTCAGTCTCTGTAACGCTCCCGCGGTCTTCCAGGAATTCGTCAATGACATCTTCCGAGATCTCCTCTATGGCATTTAGATTTTTTCCCCAGATCCGACGTCTCATCGGAGACATGTCCGTCAAGTTCTGCTGCGACGAAGGGAGAATCGCCTGTGTGCCAAGCTGGAGAATGTGCGTATTTGAGAAGAATTCTCTACCCTTCCTGGGCTATATCATCTCGGATCAAGGCTTCAAGATGGATCCTGAGAAGGTAAAGGCTGTCCCGGAATGGCCACATCCTCAAGGCTTGAGATCCATGCAGCGTTTTTTGGGATTCGACAACTTTTACCGGAAATTTATCCCACACTTCTCGTCACTGACAACTCCTATCACTACCCTCACCAAGAAAGGTATGAATGCCAAGGTGTGGACTCCAGAGGCAGAAGCTGCATTTAGTAGTCTGAAGAGTGCCTTCACGTCAGACTCAACTCTCCATTATCCTGATGTGTTACTACAGTTTTCATTAGAGGTGGACGCCTCCTCTGTTGGTGTAGGTGCACTTCTTTTCCAGAGAGGTTCTAAAGGGAAGGCAGTGGTATGTGGCTATTATTCCAGACTTTTTTCGTCTGCAGAACGCAATTACTTGATTGGAAATTACTGGCCATCAAGTTGGCTCTGGAGGAGTGGAGACATCTATTAGAGGGCGCAGCTCACCTCATCCTGATATATACGGACAAGAACCTCACCTATCTCCAGTCGGCCCTATGACTGAGCCCCCGTCAAGCCAGGTGGTCGCTATTCTTTGCTCGGTTCCAGTTTGTGCTCTACTACCGCCCTGCTGACAAAAATGTGAGGGGCGATGTCTTGTCCAGGTCGTTCGAGACAGAGGACACCGTGGACTCTCAACAAAATATCATTGATCCGTCCTGTATCATCTCGGTTAATCCTCTGCAAGTTAGGGACATCCCCCTGGGGAGGACTTTTGTGCGTTGGGCAGACAGGAGGAGAGTCCTTTGCTGGGGACACAGCTCCAAACTTGGATGGGCACACGGGTATGTGCAAGACCCGAGATTTTATCATTTCTGGTGGCCCACGCTGCCCAAAGACTTTGTGGAAATTGTCTCGTCCGGCACGGTGTGCGTTGCCAATACAGTTGCTCACTCCAAGCCTGCCGCTCTGCTCCAACTTCTGCCTGTGCCCAACCCTCCCTGGGATCATATAGCAATGGACTTTGTCACGGACCTTCCGTCCTTTGCTAGATGCAATACCGTCTGGGTGGTGGTGGAACGGCTCACTTTTTTCCACTGGCCGGCCTACCTTCTGCTTCTCGACTAGCCAACCTCTTCATCCAAAACGTCTTCCGACTGCATGGCTTACCACTGCATATCGTGTCTGATCAGTTTACCTCAAAATTCTATATACTCCTTGATGTAAAGTTGGTCTTTTCCTCGGCCTACCATCTCTAGTCCATTGGCCAAGTCGAGAGGATCAATCAGATCTATCTACGACATTTCATCTCCAGGCAACAGGATGACTGGGTGCAGCTTCTTCCCTGGGCTGAGTTCTCTTACAACAACCACACATGCGAGTCCACCGCCTCCACACCATTCTTTATTGTCTACGGCCAACATCCACAAATGCCTCTTCCTGTTTGTGCTACGTCCCAGGTGCCTGCAGCTGACTCTGTATTCTGGGACTTTCTATGGATCTGGCAGCAGACCCGGTCCTCTATTCTGCTGGCGGTCGATCGCATGAAGCGAAAGGCAGACACGAGGAGAAGAGAGCTGCCTCAGTTTCTTCCGGGTACCAAGGTCTGCCTGTCCTCGAGAAAGATACGGCTGAGGGTGCCGTCATACATATTTGCTCCCAGGTTCCTCTGACCCTTTGAGATACTCCAGCAGATCAACCCTGTCTCTCATAAGCTTAGGCTGCCCGCTGCCCTCAGAATCCCCAACTTCTTTCACGTGACTCTTTTGAAGCCTGTGGTCCTGAACTGCTACTCTAAGATTCTTGGCCCTGCAGTTGCCCCCAACGGTTCTGCCGATGTATTTGAGGGCAAGGAGATCTTGGACTTCAAGACGATAAGAGGAAAAGCCTTTAAGTTGGTGGATTGGAGGGGGTTTGGTCCAGAAGAGAGGTCCTGGGAGACAGAGGAGAACCTCAATGCTCCTACCCTCGTGAAGAAGTTGCTCTCTCGCTCTGGCCCAAAGAAGAGGAGGCTTAAGAGGCGGTATAGTGTAACACCCATGGCAACAGACCGTCGGGATTACTCACCTCCGGACGGCCGCAGCCATGAATCTGTGAGCGCTGGCCCGCATCTCCTCCCTAGGAGACGCCAGCGCTCACTTCCGCTTCACTCTGTGGTGTCCCTTAAAGGGCCAGCGCGCGGACCTGAAAAGTATGTAAAGTTAGCCCATGATCACACTGGACTATAAGGGCCCTGCCCCTTCCTTCATTGCCTGAGCGTTGTTGTGTTTACCCGTGTTAGTCTTTCCAAATGGTCCGTTAGTGTTTTCCAGTTCCCAGTGTTCCCGTACCTGCTACCTGTATCCTGTGCTACCTTGTTCCTGTGTCGTAGAAAGTTGGAGTCGTGTTGTGCTGCATACTATGCCTGCTGTGTTACACCGCGCCTGCTGCCAAGGTCCCACCCGAGCCTACTATCACTACTGTCTGAATTACCACAGGTACCCTTATTCGAACTACAGACATTGACTTGGTATCCTGTTGGCCAGCTGCTATACCGGTACAGCCCAGTGGGTCCACATACCCACAGATCGTGACACAATATTTCCAAATATTCCACTGTATGGTTTTTTTTCAGATGCAGCAAAAGCTATGAAATCAACTTTTAACCCCTTCCCGCCGCAGCCCTTTTTCAGATTTTCATTTTTCCTTCCCACCTTCCAAAAGCCATAACGTCTTTATTTTTCCATGGATATAGTACTATGAGGGCTTGAATTTTGCGGGACGAGTTGTAGTTTTAGTAGCACCATTTATTTTGCCCTATAATGTACTAGGAAATGGAAAAATAATTATTTGTGGGGTAGAAGATGAAAAAAACAGATTCCTCCATGGTTTTTTGCACGCCGTTTTTACGGAATGCACTGTGCAATTAAAACAACATATTACCTTTATTCTGTGGGTCAATACGATTACGCCGATAAAAATATAGCTTTTTTTCTATATTTTACTACTTTTACAAGTAAAAACCTAAGTGTAAAAAAGAAAACTTATTTTGTGTCGCTAAATTCAGAGGCATAACTTTTTTATTTTTCCGTGCACATGCGACGGTTTGATCACTTTTTATTTTATTTTTTGTGGTGCACATGCGACGGTTTGATCACTTTTTATTACATTTTTTTGTGGAAGATTAGGTGACCAAGAAATAGAGATTCTGGCGTTTACAATTTTTTTGTTACGGCGTTCACTGTGCGTTTTAAATAATGATATATTGTAATAGTTCAGACTTTTATGGACGCGGCGATACCAATTATGTTTATTTATTTTTTTACTATGCTCTAGGGGGAAAAAAGTTTTTTTTGAACTTTTAATTGAAATATTTTTATTTATTTTTTTACACAAAAAAAATGCAACTTTATTTAACTAATTTTCACTTTTTTATTAGTCCCCCTAGGGGACTTCAACCAGCGATCGTTAGATCGCTTGCACGATATACTTTAATACTAATGTATTGCAGTATATCGTGATTCTGACAGGCAACTATTAAGCCTTGCCGGAGGCAGGGCTTAATAGGTGCACAAAGATGGCGGATGTGGGGGCCTTCATTAGGCCCCCAGGCAGCCGTAGCAACCATCGCCCCCCCCGCGATTGCGTTGCGGCAGGCGCGATGAGCTGTTAGAGGGGGTCGCCCCCCTCTTTCTAACAATTTAAATGCTGCGGTCGCTATTAACCGCAGCATTTAACGAGTTAAACGAGCGGGATCACGCTTGAGCACGATGTCGCTCATTACTCTGAAGTGTCGGCTGTAACAAACAGCCGACACCCGCATCGTATGGAGTGGGTTCACTCCGTGAGCCCGTTCCATACTTCCCCTACCCGACTTTGGCATATGGATACGTCAAGTGTCGGGAAGGGGTTAAAACGGCGCACACTAATGACTAATTCAAGGGTCATGGGGCGGTACCGCTATCCTGAAGAGTCACATAGTCCTGCCTCCAAAACCACCTTTCCATGCTTGATTGACATCATTGTAGCTGTTATACATTACTACCAGTCTCCTCTAACTTCCTCGGATGCGCCATTTCCTTGTACTACTTGGGTACGTACCATGCAGCAAGGTGTACTCTACCGGGCTGCACCGCACATGCCAGTACAAGGCAACGGTGCATCTGCAAGAGTTGGAGAAGGCTGCTAGTGATGTAGAACAGCCATGGGGATGTCAATCAAAATCTCGGGGGCACTATTTCAATTTTTGCCTCAGGCAGCAGAAAAGCTGGAATCGGCCCGGTGGGAGGGACAGCATATGCAGGGGCTGGATAGGGCTAGCAGACGTGCGTCATGATAGGCACGTCTGCTAGTGGTAGAAGTTAGAACACGCCTCTCTGACGATGCACGCACCGTCAGAGAGGAACAGGACTGCAGGGCGGTGGTCAGGTGGTGAGGTTAGCGTGGTATTCGCCTCCTGCCCCAACCAAACACGGCCGGAAGTAGTCATCTTCCTGTCCGGCAGCGGCTTCCGTTCCACAGGAAAATGGCGCCGGATTTCTCTCTATGAACGAGCATGCGCAGTTCACATACAGATGGCGCAAGCTTCGGAAAATGCAACGGCTCCCGTATGTGCCGTATTGCATCTTAGTATGTGTCCTTAATCGACACATAAACAGATGGAAACAAAAATGTCAGCCCCCATAGAGAACGAAAAGTATGAATAAATTAAAAAAAGTTTAAAGTTGTCATGTCCGTGGCTGCGGGCCATCAGCGCCACTCTCTCCATGACAGCCGCAGCCACGAGTCAGCGAGCGCTGGCCCCAGTCTCCTTCCTAGGAGATGCCAGCACTCGCTTCTACTCACCTCAGTCGGATACCGTAGGGTGCGCGCACGCACCGGACTTTGATGAAGCATCACGCCATGAGTACCCTGGACTTAAGAGGGGTCCAGCCCTGAGCGTTGTGGTTTCCCTAGTTTATCTATGCAATGGTTTCCTAGTGTGTTCCTGTTCCCTGCATTCCGTACTATCCTGGTCGAGTACTGTGCTGAGCCAAAGTCGTGCCGTGCTGTATTCCACGCCTGACCTGTTTCACCTTGCCTGACGTCTACCTGCTGCCTAGTCCCAGCCGAGCCTGCCTTGCTACTGTCCGAGCTGCCACAGGTACCCTATACGAACTATAGACATTGACCTGCGCCCTGTTGGCTAGCTGCCATACCGCCAAGGTGGTATGGCCCAGTGGGTCCACAAACCCTACGTGACAGTACGCTCAGGCCATGGACCACGCTGGTCGATTCAAGACCATGACGACGTCTCAAGAGATGCGGGTGGATATGCTAGACCTAGACCTCCGGTCTCGACAGGACCAACTCCTCCAGGCGTTGAACATTCTTGCACGTCGGCAGGAGGCACAAGCTGCCGTTCCTCCTACTACACCTCCTGGCAGTGTTGACCCGCGTGTTTCTTTGCCTCTTCCTGACCGTTATGATGGGGACGCAAGAACCGGTCGTGGATTTCTGAATCAGTGCCAGATCCACTTCAGCCTGTATAGTAGGACATTTTCATCTGACGGCGCAAGTGTCGCTTTCATCATCTCTCTCCTCATTGGCAAGGCTTTTGCATGGGCGAACCCTATCTGGGAGAGACAAGGACCAGAGACCCGTGACTTCCAAGGCTTCCTCCGGACTTTTCGTATGGTGTTTGAGGAGCCTGAACGGGTCTCATCCGCAGCGGCCTCTTTGATTAACCTACGCCAAGGAGACACCCTGGCGGGAGAGCGGTTATGAAACAATGAGGCCCTGGTGGCTGCATTCTGGCATGGACTGGCTCCTAAAATTAAGGACGAACTTGCCGCTCGAGATCTGCCGCCTACCCTGGATGACCTCATCCTTCTGACCGCCCGGATTGATATATGGATCCGAGAATGCCTCCAAGAGGTTCGTCGGGAGGGAGGCCTTCCTAGTCTAGTTCTTACTTTGCAGCACCCCTGCTGTCCTCGGATGTCGATCCTCCTAAGGAGTCTGTGATAATGGACCAGTGTAAGCTATCCACCCAGGAGAGACCACGCAGACGCACTTCTGGACTTCTGTCTTTATTGTGGCCTCGGTGGCCATCTTGTGCGCCGGTGTCCCCAAAGAGCCCAAAGCCTAGGGTTGGTAGGAGTGACAACCTTGGGTAAGAAAGGACTTTTCAATACCTGTGACCATAGTGTCCGGCGAGAGAACGCATCAGGTCTCTGCGTATCTGGACCCTGGATCTGCTGCTAATTTCATCCGTAGAGACCTGGTGGACCCTCTTCAATTTCCAACCACCCCTCTGGAGAGCCCGTTGACCGTTGCTTCAGTACCTGGACTACCTCTGCCAGACCCAGTTATAGCTGTGACCAAGCCGCTGAGGCTCCAAGTAGGGGTCCTTCACTCCGAACTTCTGCCGTTCTATGTCCTATCCAAAGCTGTTAACCCTGTGTTGCTGGGCCTGCCTTGGCTCTGACTGTATGCCCCATTCCTGGATTGGAATTCTGGAGAGATTCTCCAGTGGGGCCCTGAGTATCAAAGCCGTTGCCTGGTGCAGATTCATTCGGTTCAGCCTTCTCTGCCTTGGTCATTGGCAGGATTGCCGGGTCATTATTCTGTATTTTCCGACGTCTTCAGCAAGAGGGAGGCGATTATTAGGCGAGAAATTGCCTCCACATTGGGCGTATGACTGCCCTATTGAACTGATTCCTGGTGCATCCCTTCCCCGTGGTAGGGTATAACCTCTCTCCTTGCCAGACACTCTGTCCATGTCAACCTATGTGAAAGAGAACTTGGAGAGGGGCTTCATACGAAAGTCTTCCTCCCCGGCAGGAGCCGGGTTTTTCTTTGTCAAAAAGAAAGATGGCTCTCTTCGTCCTTGTATCGACTACCGAGCTCTCAACCAGATCACGGTGAAGAATAAATATCCATTGGGACTGATCTCTGAACTGTTTGATCGTATAAATGGTGCCAAGATTTTTTCTAAACTAGACCTGCGTGGGGCTTACAACCTAATCCGGATTCGCTAGGGTGACAAATGGAAGACTGCATTTAACACCCGTGATGGACACTATGAGTATCTAGTAACGCCCTTCAGCCTGTGTAATGCTCCCGCGGTCTTCCAGGAGTTTGTTAATGACATCTTCCGTGACCTCCTCTATGTTTGTGTAGTAGTCTATCTTGATGATATCTTGATTTTTTCTCCAGATCCTATGACGCATCAGAGACATGTCCGTCAAGTTCTGCTACGGTTAAGGGAGAATCGTCTGTACGTCAAGTTGGAGAAGTGCGTGTTTGACAGAGATGCTCTACCCTTCCTGGGCTACATCGTCTCGAATCGAGGTCTCGAGATGGATCCTGAGAAGGTAAAGTGTGTCCTGGAATGGCCACGCCCTCAAGGCTTGAGGGCCATACAGCCCTTTTTGGGATTCGCCTATTTTTACAGACAGGTTATTCTAAACTTCTCCTCACTGACTTCTCCTATCTCTGACCTCACTAAGAAGGGCATGAATGCCAAGTTGTGGACTCCCGAGGCAGAGTCCGCATTCAATAGCCTGAAGAGTGACTTCACGTCTGCCTCTATCCTCCATCATCTGGATGTCTCTCTGCAGTTCTCGTTGGAGGTGGACGCATCCTCTGTTGGTGCTGGTGCACTCCTGTTCCAGAGAGGTCCCAAGAGCAAGTCAATGGTATGTGATATTTCTCTAAGCTCTTCTCTTCCACAGCACGCAACTACTCGATTGGGGATCGGGAGTTACTGGCCATCAAATTGGCTCTGGAAGAGTGGGACATCTACTAGAGGGCGCAGCTCATCCGATCCTATTTTTTACAGACCACAAGAATCTGACTTACCTCCAGACGGCCCAACGGCTGAACCTTCATCAGGCCAGGAGGTCACTGTTCTTTACGAGGTTCCAGTTTGAGCTCCATTATCTCCAGGCCGACAAGAATGTGAGGGCCGATGCCTTGTCCAGGTCTTTCGAGACGGGAGACACTATGGAGATTCCACAGAACATTATTGATCCGTCTTGCATTGTCTGTCAATCCCCAGCAAGTTGGGGACATTCCTCCAGGGAGGACTTTTGTGCACCTGGCTGATCATGGAAGAATCCTCCGCTGGGGACACTCCTCTAGACTGGCAGGTCACGCGGGGGTCTGCTTGCTCGTCATTTCTGGTGGCCCACGCTGCCCAAGGACGTTATTGACTTCCTGTTCAGTATCTGCAGCCAAGGTCGCTCATTCCAGACCTGCTGGTCTGCTCCAGCCATTGCCTGTGCCCAATGCTCCCTGGCAGCATATAGCTATGGACTTTATTACGGACCTGCCTCTCTCTGTCTGGCTGGTGGTGGATTGATTTTCGAAGATGGCCCACTTCGTTCCTCTGACCGGTCTTCCTTCTGCTCTGCAGCTGGCCAAGCTGTTCATCCAACACATCTTCCACCTGCAAGGCTTGCCGAAGCATATTGTGTCTGATCGGGGGGTTCAGTTCACCTCGAAGTTCTGGAGAGCCCTCTGCGGACTCCTCGGTGTGAAGTTGGACTTTTCCTCAGCTTACCACACTCAGTCCAATGGTCAGGTCGAGAGGATCAATCAGATCTTGGAGAACTACCTACGCCACTTCATCTCCAAGCAGCATGATGACTGGGTGCAGCTGCTTCCGTGGGCTGAGTTTTCATATAATAATCACACCAGCGTGTCCACAAGGAATACACCGTTCTTCATCGTTTACGGCCACCACCCACGAATTCCTCTCCCGGTGCCCGATACTTCCGAGGTAGCAGCGGCTGACTCCGCTTTTAGAGACTTCCTGCAGATCTGGCAGCAGACTCGATCCTCCATCCTAAATGGCAGTCGACCGCATGAAATGGAAGGCTGACACAAGGAGAAGAGAATCTCCTCAATTTCTCCCTGGCACAAAGGTCTGGCTGTCTTCTAGGAATATCCGACTAAGGGTGCCGTCATGCAAATTTGCTTTCAGGTTCCTCGGACCCTACGAGATCCTACAACAGATCAACCCTGCCTCCTACCCTGAAGACCCCAAACTCCTTCCATGTCTCTCTCCTGAAGCCGGTGGTTCTGAACCGCTATACCATATCTCCTAGCCCTGCGGTTGCCTCCAGCGGACCTTCAGACACCTTTGAGGTTAAGGAGATCTTGGACACCAAAAAAGTGAGAGGAAAGACTTTTTATTTGCTTGATTGGAGGGGTTAGGTCCTGAAGAGAGGTCCTGGGAGCCAGAGGAGAACCTCAATGCTCCTACTCTTCTGAAATAGTTTCTCTCTCGCTCTGGTCCAAAGAAGAGGGGGCGTAAGAGGGGGGATACTGTCATGTCCGTGGGCCATCAGCGCCACTCTCTCCATGACAGCCGCAGCCACGAGTCGGCGAGCGATGGCCCCAGTCTCCATCCCAGAAGACTCCAGCACTTGCTTCCACTCACCTCAGCCGGATCCCGTAGGCCATGAGTACCCTGGACTTAAGAGGGGTCCAGTCCCCTGCTTCGATGCCTGAGCGTTGTTGTTGTTTCCCTAGTTTGTCTATGCAATGGTCTTCTAGTGTGTTCCTGTTCCCTGCATTTCGTACTATCCTGGTCGAGTACTGTAATGAGCCAAAGTCGTGCCGTGCTGTATTCCACTCCTGACCTGTTTCACCTCGTCTGACGTCTACCTGCTGCCTAGTCTCAGCCGAGCCTGCCTTGCTACTGTCCGAGCTGCCACAGGTACCCTATACGAACTATAGACATTGACCTGCGCCCTGTTGGCTAGCTGTCATACCGCCAAGGCGGTACAGGCCAGTGAGTCCACAAACCCTACGTGACAGTGGTAACAACCTAAATAAAATATTTATTAGTTTCAATTATATAAAAAGCAATAAAATTACTAAATAAAAAAAAAACATGACATCTTTCCTTTAAAACGATCGGCTGACGCTACGGGGGGATTAATTATACAGCAAGGAGGTACATCCAACTCACTGCAGAGGGCTCTATGAGGGGATAATTTCCACCCATAGACCACTAAGCAGTCAGATGCTCAACCCCCCCCTGCTGTATAATTAATACTAAGGGCTCTATGGGGGGATTATTCCCCCCTGCATAGAGTCCTTTGCAGTCACTTTTATGGTTAGACCCCCTTTCAGTATAATCCCCCCCCCCTTCCCATAGAGCCCTCAGCAGTTACTAATATATTGCAAGGGGAGGTCAGATCGTCTGACTGAGTGCTGGGCGCTCTGAGCTACTATCTGCTAAGGTCTCTATGGGAGGGATATCTCCCCCCCCCACAGAGACATCAAAATCAGACACTCAGACCCCCCCTAAAGAGCCCCCAGCAGTGTGAGATAATCTGACTTCCCCTTGCAATATAATCCCCCCCATACAGTCCACAGGATATGTCATAAATGTTAGATAGATTCGGGTCCCACCTCTGGGACCCACACCTATCTCTAGAATGGGGCCCCCTAAACCCCGTTCTACCTCTTTCTGCTCTCGCTGCCTCTCGGCCACTTCCTGACTTCATGGTCAGGAGTTACGAAGCTCGCTGAGCTTCGTTGTTTCCGTAAGTCACATAGAACTGAATGATAGTTACGGAAACAGCGTAGCCCAGCGAATTACGCTGTATTCGTAACTCCCGACCATGAAGTCAGAATGCGGCTGGGAGGCTGCGAGAGCTGTGGATAGGTCATAAATTTCCCTCATGGGAAACCTCCTTTAAAGTTTTAACTTCTGCCGCTTCATTTTAGCGATCGGTGGGAGTCTCAGTGCTCAGACCCCCCACCGATTTGTTATGACATCACTTTGACAGGTCAAAAGTTTTTTAAAAGTTTAGTTAAACTTTAAAGAGAAGTGTTCCCATTTTTTATTATTATTTTTTTTTCTTTAATAAAACAGCATATCAGTGTGTTTGGTGTAAATACTTTTTATTAAAAATGATTTTTACTTTTTCAGATAAAGCTGCTTTGTATCCTGTATACAGAGCAGTTGTATCTAGTGCTAAAACCTGTATCCGCCAGGTCAGTGGCACTGACAGGTACAGTGTCAGCGGGTTGTGGGGGTTGAAATGCGTGTGAGGGGGAAGGAGGGGGCCCAAGTTGTGTCAACAGCCCAGGGCCCATGGTACACTTAATCCGCCACTGACCATGACGGCACGACATGGAGGTAGTTCCCCTTGACCTCTGTAGTGACTGGAAGCAGAACAGCAAGAGACTTACATAAGACCTCTCGTACAACCTCCCACCAATGTTCTGACCGATAAACTACAACAGAATATGCTGCAGTAAGAATTTTTAAATTATATTTATATATATTCGCTTTTTTTTTTTTTTTTGTATGGGAGAGATATATACATGCCGTCATGGTTGACTCATGGAAATGGAATTAACGGCGAGACAAATTCTCATTTTCCTTATCGTCCCCCATGACAGCACCACGTGGAGAACTCCCAGATGAGTAGAACTAGGGGGGACGGACAACTGCCTGTAAAACTTTGCAACCAAAGGAAAGGTCACCGGCAGTCTGAAAATGTAACCGATAATGTTTGATGAAGGGATTTAAATTTGACAAAAGTAGCTGCCTTACAAATTTGATCCAAGGAAGCACCTGTTCTCTGTCCAGGAGGATGCAATGGCCCGTGTAGAGTGGTCTTTAATGTTTCCCAGACTCTTCTGCTCTGCTAAGTCATAACTCAGAGAAATAGTGGCTCTGATCCGCTTTGCAACTGCGTTCTTTGTTGCCATTTTGTCTTTATTCCCCCCCCCCCCCCCCAATAGGACCAAGACATTGGAATCTATTCTAAATTCTCTGGACACTTCAATATATTTTAGGACAGTATGTCTTACATCTAGACAATGGAGTTGTTGTTCTTTTTCACACTTTGGCTCAGCACAAAAGGAAGGGAGAATGATTTCTTGATTTCTATGGAAATCTTTAACTACTTTTGGGGAAAAAGAAGGATCAAGTCCCAATACTATTCTGTCACCGAAGACTCTGATAAGGTTCTCTGATCGATAACGCCTGAATTTCCCCTAATCGTGTGGCTGTAGTAATGGCTATCAGAAAAGCAGTTTTGAAGGATAGCAATTTTAGACTTAAATCATCAATGGGTTCAAAGGAAGGTTTGGATAGCACTTCAAGTACCAAATTGAAGTCCCATTGAGGGGAAAGAGAACGAATTGACGGTTTTAAACTATTGATTCCACTAAAAAAATGTTTCACCCATCTATGATTTCCTAGAGAGCAATCAACAAAGGAACTCAGCGCTGAAACTTCTACCATTAAAGTACTAGGACTCAGACCCAAACCTAACCCCTGTTGGAGGAAATTTGAAATCTGGCTTAGATTTGGGCTAGATTGTACCTGTGTCTTGTCTCCACTCCAAGAGCAAAATCTTTTCCAGATTTTAAGGTATATAGCAGAAGTACTCTCCTTCCTACTGGCTTTTATAGTGGAGATAACCTTATCAGATAGGCCTTGCTGTTTTAGAATTTCCCTCCCAGGATCCAAGCAGAGTTGAAAATGATCTGCATTCAGATGAGATCGTGGCCCTTGATATAAAAGGTCCTTCCTGAATTGAAACCTCAGCAGGTCTTGTAGGGCTAATTTTTGGAGAAGCGGAAACAAACTTTTTTTTCCCCCAACATGGTACTATTAAAATTACTGTGGCCCTCTGATGTTGAATTTTTGGAATTAAGGGAAAAGGAGGAAAGGCAAAGACTAGTTCCTAACCACAATTTTGAGACCAGGCATCCACCCCCAGTGAGTTGTCTCTGGGATGGAGAGAAAAACATCTTGGGCATTTGTAGTATTTTCCTGAAGCAAAAAAAGATCGATCTTTGGAAAACCATTTTTCAATTATCATCTGAAACATTTCCTGATGAAGAGACCATTCCCCTGGATCTATCCATCTTCTGCTCAAGAAGTCTGCTACTGTATTTTCTGACCCTTTTAGATGGACTGCCGTTCGATATAAAATATTGTTTTCTGCTCAGCTGAAGACTTGGTCTGAGAAATGCTGTAGATTTTTGGATTGTGTGCCCCCCCATATGCGTCAAATAAGCCACTGTGGTCATGTCTGAAAACACATTTATGTGGTTCTAAAATTATAAATGGCTGGCTGGTCTGAGGGTTTCCCGTACTGCTGTATGGTTCATGATAATTTGAAGAGCTTGACTATTTGGAGAGGACAAGGTCCTCGGAAATGTTTTCCCAATAGGTAACCAACACCCCCCCCCCCAACTCCATTTGCTGGCATTTGTCTGAATCTGAATTATCGGATTTAGAACCCCGGATGGAAGGTTTTCTTCCATCAACCACCATTTCAGAGATCTTTTGATGATGCACGTTATTTTTATTTTGTTGTCTAGAGAAAATTGGCTCTTGTCCCAGGAAGGCTTCGTTCACATCTGCGTTGGGATCCCGTTCTGACGTCCCGTCTCACTTTCCGTCAGAACGGGACCCTGAACAAACACAAACTGACAGAAAATCAGAAACTAATTTCAATGGTGACGGATCCGGTGCTCATGGTTTCCGTTTGTCTCTATTGTGCACCGGACCCGTCGTTTTGCCGGAAGCAATAGCGTAGTCGACTGCGAGCACGCCTAGTAAACTCGTCGCATCTCTGATGAAACAAAATGTTTTCTTTTGCAACATCTGAATCTTGCCTTTGATATTATGGATTTTTTCTACTGGAAAAAAAAGTAGTTTGTGATCTGGAGTCTAATATTACTCCTAAAAATTTCCACTGTCTTCCTGGGACGAATTCCGATTTTTCTTCATTTAGAAGCCAGCCTAATTCGGTTAACAATTGAATTGCAAAACCTTTATCCTAGAGAAGTTCTTGTCTTCAGTTTGCGATTAATAAAAAATCATCTAAGTAGGGTATTATTAAGATGCCTTGTTTTATTAAACTTGCTACAACCTCTACTATTACTTTAGTGTAGACCCTTGGAGCACGAGATTCCAAAAGGAAAAACCACAAACTGGAAGTGATCAATTTGATGTGATTTGTCCAGTACAGCAAACCTTAGGAATTTCACACTGCATGAATGGGAATGTGATAGCAGGCATCCCTTAAAGCGGTTGTCCCTGTCCTTTTTGAGACACTGGGACCGGAATGATAACGTGTGAATCTAGCATGGAGATCACTTCCTGTAATATCTTTTCTTGAAGTATAGGTGAGGTTTGGGTTGTAAGAATACATTTTTATGGGGGTAGAGATGAGAACTCTATGTTTAACCGTGCCTGAATGATTTACCATTTTTGGGTGATTTTTGTCCACGCAGGGTAAAATAATTTAAGTCCCCCCCTCAACCCTCATTGTTTATTTGGTTTAGGTTTGATGGGATTGGGGAGGACATTTCTAACCACCCCTTAGGGGTAAGACCAGCATCCTAAGACGTTTTCCCTTTCCCTTTGACATCCCTATTTCGGGTCTTGAAGGGACTGCTTTATTGGTGGTGGTTTTTCCTTGGGAAACCCCTTCTTATCAGTAGCCTTCACTAATAGGTCGTCCACAGAAGGCCCAAATACATATTCTTCTGTGAAATTTATTGTACACAATTTTTAGACTTATCTCCCTTTTTCCAAGCCTTCATCCAGAGGGCCCTACGGGACACATTAAAGAGGGCCCCATATCTTACCGATTGTGCAGATGCGTCTGCAAGAAAACCTGTTGCTTCTCTGAGCATGGGGATAGAATCAATATCTTTTCTAGGGGTTTTATTTTTTTAAATTATTTTCTAATTAATTTTTTTTCAGATGTATGTACCGAGGTGGCAGCAATATTTGTTTTTAAAATGTTCATGGAAGCCTCCCAAGATTTTTTTTAAATATGGAATCCGCTTTACGATCCATAGGGTCAGTAAGTTGAGAAGAATCTTCAATAAGAAGTGCTGTTTTTTTTTAGTAGTTTTTGCAACCTGAACATCTACCATAGGAATTTCGTTATATACAGTTGAGTCATTAGAATCAAAGAGTAACCGGTTTCGAGATTAGTTTGAAATACCCAGGTCTTTTTTCAGGTTCTTCCCACACCTCCAATATAATTTGCCTAATATTTGAAATAATTGGAAAGGCCTAAGTCCCCCGAAACATCTCATCCTGAACAGTATGAGGAACCGCTTCGATTAGAATGGTGGTTCTTACAGCCCTTAGCAATGCTTCCATGTCATCAGATGAGAAATTTTTATTTTTATTTCGTTCAATAACGACTCCAGAGGTATTAGATCTTCATCTCATGGTCTTGCTGGAAATAAAACATCATCATCCAGAGTTATAATTTCACCTTTATTTATTCCAAGGGTATAACAAGAGTATAATAATAATTTTACAAGATTACCATATCTGTATATGTAGAAGACTCCACAAATATCAATAAAATAAACATTTGTTAAACTAGAAAAAAAAACACAAAAATATATTTTTTTCTTTCATTGGCTAACAATTTTTTTTTAGAACTTGAGAAATAAACAGTTTCCAAAAAAACAACAGAAGAATGAGCCTGTTACCCCAATAGACTGTGCAGTATCCCATGTAAACACTACAATCCGCACACATACAACACACTAGTGGCCGCACATGCTGGTTATATTCCAGTTTTTGGCACGTTATTTTAGTAAACCTTGTCTGTTAGCCATAAACACAATGAATTCATCAGTTTAGACGTGGCGAAATTGTTGCCGATTTTTAGTGTGGATTCTGCATTCTGAATTCAAAGTATGCTGCGAATTATCAATCTGCAGCATTCACATTATCAGAAATCCAGACAGTCCTGCTGGGGACCTGCGGCCGTCTGCTCTATGCTGGTGGTATATCTCCTGCAGTGGTGCCTGTTGCTAAGCCATGTCCCGGACATATGTGAACCATGTTTAGCAAATAGAATGGATGAGAAAAATAATGACAGTTTGTTGTCGGAGTTCCCCTTTAGGTTCTGTATTTTGCTCATACATGCTTTCGGACAGAACATACATTGGAATAAGGTCCTTCACATTGTGCTGTGTACTTTTCTTCAGTCCTTTCTATTCCTCAAGTTCCTTTTTTGGGGTATAACATACATAATGATGTAAATGTAACTCAGTCTTGTAGAAATGAGATGTGGGAATGTTTAAAAAAGTTACTTAATATGTACACGATTATTATTGTGGGCATACTGGTCTTGTTTATCATGTAAGCGTGCTACCTATATTTAGTGGATGATATGCCCTCTAAAAATATCGAACAGATGCCACCCGGTCCAGTGTGCATGAAATATAAAAAGTTAGAAGTGCCAACTCCTACTAACGATGACTATAAAGCCATTTTAGACATTTCTTTGTATTATACAGATTTCTAGGAACGTATAAAAAAATAGCTCACTTTTTATCCAGAGACCTAACGTGAAGCTCCTGCGCCCCCGTACAAAATCTCTAACAGGGCCCCCCACATAGCATGTACTATTTAGAATACTGATGTGGCACAGGGTCTGGATGTAACGGCTACCTTGATATATAATATCTCAATCCAGCATATACAAGCAGCAGCATTACCATAGTGGAGCCTGGGTGTATATCGCCACCTTGTGGACTAATAACGTATGTTAAGCTTTGGTCAGGGATACAGAGTGGTGTGTTTCCACAGGCAGGATACACTGAACATTTCCTGCAATGGAAAATCCGCAGCAGAATTAAAAAAGACTAAAAATGTAAACACTCATAGAAATCCGGAGCACATAGTTTATTTTGCTGCACATATTGCTGCGGAAACGCAATGTGGCTGTGGAAATGATTTTGGATTTTCTGTAGTGGTTTTACCTGCGGATTTAGTGTGAAGCATTGATTGTAGCAAACTTTACGTGCATCTGCGGATTTACAGCGGTTTTTGACATTTCCACTGCGTAAACGCTGTACAAACCATGGTACATAATATAAGGACAGCATATTACCAGCACACTGTATACAATACAATATATGGTATACCAGATGACACAAATAAAAGGCATGAACTTGCCCAGTAATATTTCCCAGCCCTGGAGATTGACATCCGCCGATTTGGAAGAGCTTTACATCCGTTCGTGAAACCGCCATAACAGTGTGAGACTCCTTAAAGAGAACCAGTCGCCTCCCCTGACTTATCTGTTTCAGTAAACCAAACAATCAATTTTGGAGCATCTTTTTTTAGCATCTACACTGTGCGATTCCTCTGTTATTCCTCCTGATCATTTATGAATAAATTCACAAATGGGCTTTAACATTCTCCTTTTCAATGGGGTGAATCCCTAGTCTGACACTGTCAGTCTGTGTAGAGACACGGCCCTTTGACAAGGGGAATGGTAACGCCTAGTTGTTAATTTAGTTATATTTCCAGAAGGAGTAACAGAGGAACAATGCAATATGGAGTTCTAACAAAAGCTGCTCAAGTATTGTTGTTTCATGGGGAATACAAGTATGTCCGGAGAGCTGAACGGTCCTCTAAGTGTTTAAACAAGATAGTCTTGTCCGGAATGAACTCTGTTTCATGTTGTAGAATGACATTATATTCCAACTCTACACATTGCCAACACACCTGTCTGTAAATGGATTTTTACAGAATGTGGACATTAAGGACACCCCAAATCAAAAGATGGACGGCTCGACCAATGCAGCAGCATTGCCTCCCAGTCAGCAGCTCATACACATAAGATTAAAGGGAGTAAATCTGATAGAATTCGGCTGCATCCACCAGCAAACTAAGACCCCCAAGAGCAGAACAAGTGTGTAAACCGAGGGATCAGGATTGATTACGGCCGGTCAGAACAACTTTTCAGCAGGCATCTTATGGACGGATTTGCTTTCCAACTAAATTTATGTAAAAAAAATATATAATTAACATGGCAGCAACAAACAAGGAAAAGGATGGTCTGAGTAGTGCCAAGTATGCGTGTGGCCTTGATCTGAAGACCTAAATAATCAGAAGACTGGTTGCTAGGGACACGCTGCCTAACAAACATTTACTGTAGCGGTCAAGCAATGTATCCATAGCAACCAGTCTGTCTCCAATAACTCCGTATAAAATGTCAGCTTGCTATAATCACAAATCTCATTCTATGATCTTGCAGTGAAATGAAAGCAGCCTTATTTTTTACTGTGGACCAGGTTGCAGCGATATGCAGAGCCGCTTTCATAAATGCATCCAACTTTGTTTCACCATATCGTATACTTTGCCATCATGCAAATCTGTGTGCATTATCATTGAATGGTCTCAAGTTTAATGCAGTGTAAAAAAGGTTGAGAAAAGAAAAACGTTAAACAAAAAGTGTCTTTTTTCAGAAATAGCGCCACTCTTGTCTATAGGCTGTGTCTGGTATTGCAGTTCAGCTCCATGCAAGTGAAAATAGTAAGCTGCAATAACAGACACAGCCCACAGACAAGAGTGGTGCTAGAAAAACAGACAAACTATCTATTATTACAATAATGAATAAATGTACTATTATAGGTTAGAGGTAAGTAATTATATACATGGCAGGGGAAAAAAGCGTCAAGGCAATACTCAAACACTTGAGCGGCACATGTTGCCTACCTCAGATACAGAATAGTAGAGCCTGTTCGGTGCAGAAAGAAGCCAAATCTATCACCTGAAAGTGGGAACCCAGACACCGATACAGCACAGGAGGAAAATGACCATGAGATCAGTGCGGTGCCGTAGAACAGACTGATCCGCGCAGGCGGCTACACACAAGTAAACAATACGAAAACACAAATACATGGGAAGAGCAATCCTATAAAACCATTAGAATGATGTTAAAATGGACTCTTCCCAGCTTGTTTCCAGACTTCGTTTGCGCCTTTAATGGTTTCCCGTTTGACGCACTTCCAGTAGCCCTGTAATCCTAGTTGTTGTGGCACATGCTATGGAGAAACAAAAAGAAAATTCATGTATTAAAGGGGTTGTCCAGGTTCTATTTATATTTAGCCCTCTTAGTCTTTAAAAATAAGAGTGCATTGCAATAGGACGTTTATTAACAAATGCCCCTTCCCAGAAGCGGTTGGTTGGCTTCTAAGGATATATAGCTTGAAAAAGTGTCTAATGGAATATGGCAAAATGTAATTTCTGTTGAATCGAATAGTAAAATCCCCCGTATGAAATGGGGGGCAACGCCCCCGGGCATACAGAAGTACAGGGGGACTTATTAACTCCTTTAGGACACAGCCTGTTTTGGCCTTGTTGACACAGATGATTTTTTCAAATCTGACATGTGTTACTTTATGTGGTAATAACTCCGGAACGCTTTTACCTATCTAAGCGATTCTGAGATTGTTTTCTCGTGACATATTGTACTTTATGTTAGTGAAAAAATTTGGTCGATAAATTCAATATTTATTTGTGAAAAACTTCAAATTTTAGCAAAAATTTGCAAAAATTAACATTTTTCTAAATTTAAATGTATTTGCTTGTAAAACAGATAGTAATACCACACAAAATAGTTACTAGTTAACATCCCCCATATGTCTACTTTATGTTTGCATCATTTTTTTTCACGTACTTTATTTTTCTAGGACATTACGAGGCTTAGAACTTTAGCAGCAATTTCTCATATTTTCAATAAAATTTCAAAAGGCTATTTTTTCAGGGACCAGTTCAGTTCTGAAGTGGCTTTGAGGGCCTTATATATTAGAAAGTCCCCATAAATCACCCCATTTTGAAAACTGTACCCCTCAAGGTATTCAAAACCACATTCAGAAAATATTTTAACCCTTTAGGCGTTTAACAGGAATTAAGGCAAAGTAGAGGTGAAATTTACAAATTTCATTTTTTTTGCCGAAATTCAATTGTAATAAAAAAAAATCTGTAACACAGAAGGTTTTACCAGGGAAACACAACTCAATATTTATTGCCCAGATTCTGCAGATTTCAGAAATATCCAACATGTGGCCCTAGTGTCCTAATGGACTGAAACACAGGCCGCAGAAGCAAAGGAGCACCTAGTGGATTTTGGGGCCTCCTTTTTTTAGGAATATATTTTAGGCACCATGTCAGGTTTGAGGAGGTCTTGTGGTACCTAAACAGTCGAAAGCCCCCCTAAAGTGACCCCATTTTGGAAACTACACCGATCAAGGCATTTTTCTAGGGGTATAGTTAGCATATTGACCCCACTGTTTTTTTGCAGAATTTAGTAGAATTAGTCTGTGAAGATGAAAATCACCTATTTTTCTGTGGAAACATAGAATTTTTTCATTTTTACAAGGAATAAAGGAGAAAAAGCCGCCCAAAATTTGTAAAGCAATTTCTCCCGATTACGGCTGTGGTCGTAAACTGATGTTTGGACCCCCGGCAGGGCTCAGAAGGGAGGGAGCGCCTTTTGGATTTTGGAGCGCAGATTTTGCTGGACTGGTTTTCAGTGCCATGTCGGGTTTGCAACGCCCCGGAGGGACCAAAACAGTGGAAACTCCCCAAAAGTGACCTTATTTTGGAATCTACACCCCTCAAGGAATTTTTCTAGGGGTATAGTGAGCATTTTGGCCCCTCAGGATCTTTTTTAGAGCTAAGGTGACCAAAAAACAGCGATTTTGGCGCTTTAAATTCTTTATGTATTACAGCGTTCACTGTGCGCAATAAATTACGTTTTAATTTATTCTGCCGGTCGATACGATTACGCCGATACCATATGTGTATAGTTTTTTTTACGTTTTGCAGCGTTTGCACAATAAAATTAAGTTTCTATAAAATAATTTATTTTCTGAGACACCATATTCTGAGCCGTAACTTTTATTTTTTCGTCAAAAAAGCTGTGGGAGGTCTTGTTTTTTGCGGGACGGGTTGTAGTTTTTATTGGTACCATTTTGGGGTAAATGCGACTTTTTGATCACTTTTTATTCTATATCTTGGGAGGGGTGGTGACCAAAAAATAGCGATGCTGACAGTTTTCGGTTTATTTTGTTTGCGGCGTTCACCGTGCGGAAAAATTAACATTATAGTTTCATAGATTGGGTCGTTACGAACGCGGCGATACAAAATATGTGTATTTTATTTTAACGTTTTCATTTTTTCCCTATAATAAATGACTTATTATAGGAAAACAAAACCTTTTATTTTTACACTTTTCTAAAACATTTTTATTAACTTTTTTTTACTTTTTGCACTTTATATTTTTGTTTATTAACTTTTCTTTTACTTTTTACACTTTATATTTTTGACCTGCAGCTCTGATCGCTGCTAGAATACATTACACTACCTAGGTAGTGTAACGTATTCCAACTGTCAGTGTGACGTCGCAGTCACGATGACAGTTGGTCTACGAGGATCAGCAGAGGCTGATCCTCATAGGCTGACATACATGGCAGACTTGGGGGCCGTTGTCTGGCCACCGGGTGCCATCACAAGCATCAGAAGCCCCCACGATTGCATGGGGGCTGCTGATGCGCTACAAACCCGCTACATGCGGAGATCGCAATCGAGCCCCGCATGTAACGGGTTAATTGCCGAAATCAGCGGCGATGAGCCGCTGATCGGCAACACTGGAGAGTGTCAGCTGTCGGGGACAGCTGATCTCCAAGTTCCCGATGCACACTGTCGCCGACAGTGTGCATCGGGAACGGCACAGTGACTTTCTGTCACTCTGACAGGAAGCCTATCAGGACCAGCCGAAGGTTGGTCCTGATGGGCTTCCGTCCATGGCAGACCCGGAAGCCATTGTTTGGCTTCCGTTTGCCATACTAACTATCGGCAGACCCCGCGATTTCGGACGGGGGTCTGCCGATATGTTAGAAACCCCTAAGATTCGGCGATTGCACCCGATCGCCGAATTTAAGGGGTTAATACGCCGAAATCAGCGGCAAAGGACCGCTGGCCGGCAAGAGGGGAGTGTCAGCTGTCGCCGACAGCTGACCTCCCGGTTCCCGGTGCACACTGTCGCCGACAGTGTGCATCGGGATTAACTCAGTAACTGTACATCCTCGTGCGGGAAGTAACCTCCCGCGAGGCCGGACAGTTACGTCCTGGTGCGGATAGGGGTTAAAAGAGCTGTAATATGGTAGTGTGAATAAGCCCTTAGGCTGGGTCCATTCATGACACTTGCTGGGATTCCTCCCTTTTAAAACTCTTTAAAGTTTTTCTTCTTTTCTTCTTTCCCTCGTCCACCTTAAAATCTAGCTCTCGGGAGATCTCACCTGAGCAGGCAGCGCCCTAATAAAAAACAATCTACCATCTCCCCTGTATACAGAGAGCGGAGTCAAGAACTTGTTACTGGCACCAATAATAAAAATAAGTGAATTGCCCTAAGTTTTGCCCCTACTCCAAACCTTTTGCAATCTCCAAAACCTCATGCTTTTTCTTTGTTTAAAAAAAAAAATAGGGAAATCGCCATTTCTATGGCAGCAGAGTAGAGTGCCTGTTACTTGTAGGTCCTGTATCCTAATTCTCCAAAGCAGAGCTTCATTAAAGAGGCTCTGTCACCAGATTTTGCAACTCCTATCTGCTATTGCAGCAGATCGGCGCTGCAATGGAGATAAGAGTAACGTTTTTATTTTTAAAAAACGAGCATTTTTGGCCAAGTTATGACCATTTTTGTATTTATGTAAATGAGGCCTGCTAAAGTCCAACTGGGCGTGTTTAAAGTAAAAGTCCAACTGGGCGTGTATTATGTGTGTTACATCGGGGCGTGTTTACTTCTTTTACTAGCTGGGCGTTCTGACGAGAAGTATCATCCACTTCTCTTCAGAATGCCCAGCTTCTGGCAGTGCAGACACAGCGTGTTCTCGAGAGATCACGCTGTGACGTCACTCACTTCCTGCCCCAGGTCCTGCATCGTGTCGGACGAGCGAGGACACATCGGCACCAGAGGCTACAGTTGATTCTGCAGCAGCATCGGCGTTTACAGGTAAGTCGATGTAGCTACTTACCTGCAAACGCTGATGCTGCTGCAGAATCAACTGTAGCCTCTGGTGCCGATGTGGCCGACACGATGCAGGACCTGGGGCAGGAAGTGAGTGACGTCACAGCGTGATCTCTCGAGAACACGCTGTGTGTCTGCACTGCCAGAAGCTGGGTGTTAACGAACAGAAGTGGATGATGCTGATTCGTCAGCATCATACACTCCCATTCCTAACGCCCAGCTAGTAAAAGAAGTAAAAACGCCCAGCTGCACGCACATAATACACGCCCAGTTGGACTTTTACTTTGAAACACGCCCAGTTGTACTTTTGCAAGCCTCATTTGCATAAATACAAAAATGGTCATAACTTGGCCAAAAATGCTCGTTTTTTAAAAATAAAAACGTTACTGTAATCTACATTGCAGCGCCGATCTGCTGCAATAGCAGATAGGGGTTGCAAAATCTGGTGACAGAGCCTCTTTAACTTAAGAGAAATAATAAATCTGCTTCACAAACCTTGAGGAGTAAAAGGGGTTTTACACATGACTATTATCAGGCAGACGAGCGTTCATAGAACGCTATAGCTCGTTGTAAGCAGGGCAGCGATCAGCTCGATCATCCAATGGTCGTATCGTTTAAAAAAAGTAAAAGCTTATCGGTCAGCAGCGCATCTCCCTGTGTAAACAAGGAGACGCGATGCCGACATGATAATAACGAGCGATCAGAGTAACGACCGCTCGTCCCCATCCATAGCTCCGAGTGACAGGAGCAAACAAGCTTCGGCCGGTGTAGAAGGGCCTTAACAGGTTACATTACAGCTTTTACAAGGTTAGAGACAAGCAGCTGACCTGCCCACAGGCTAAGAAAAGTAGCTGTAGTCTATAGCATAAAAAGACTGTAAACAGCCTCCGAAAAGTGCTGAAAAGGCAAATAAATGGTCTAATTAATACATTTGTGATGGCATGCTGAGACTATTTTATTTCCAGCATAGGCTCTATTCCCATGACCGGGTCTGAGTGTTGGCTGATAAAAACGGCTGTTTTGGTCTGTATTTCTCGGCCATTTTGCATCCGTTCAGGGCCCGATTTCCGTTTTTAACGGCCAATTTTGCATCAGTTTTTTTCCCTATCCGTTTTAAAAACGGATGAATTATATTTGTCAATTTTTTTTGCCACACACTTCCCTCTGTAGATAATGCCACACAGCCCCTGTAGATAATGATACACACTGCCCACTGTAGATAATGCCACACACTGCCCACTGTAGATAATGCCACACACTGCCCACTGTAGATAATGCCACACACTGCCCACTGTAGATAGTGCCACACACTGCCCACTGTAGATAGTGCCACACAGCCCCCCCCTTCCTGTAGATAGCGCCACTGTAGGGGACCGCTCCAGAAGTCCATATATGGACAGTGACATCATGGACATCTCCTGGAACGGTCCCCTGCTCCTGAAGTGGAATCCCCGGCCACAGCGGCCCGTCGGGATATATGGACAGTGACTTCTCCTGGAGCGGAATCACCGGCCCCAGCCAGACAGGGACTTCTAAGAGAGCGGAATCACCGGCTACAGCGTCGGCCGCTGTGGCCGGGGATTCCGCTTCACGTCCCATATATGGACAGTGACGTCAGGAACTTCTCCTGGAGCGGAATCACTGGCAGTTGTGGCCAGGGATTCCGCTTTAGGATTAGGGGACCACTCTAGGAGAAGTCCCTGACGTCACTGTCCATATATGTTGCTGAAGCTGTGGCCAGGGATTAGGATTCCGCTCCTGCACGGAGCAAAAAAAATCTCCTTCTCCTCACATTCGCACTGTGAGGAGGAGAAGCGAGTGAGCGGCAGAAAGCACGGCCGTCACTCGGATGACATCCAAGTGGCAGCCATTATTTACTCGGCCACATAAGCTTCTAAGGAAGCCGTGCGGCCGGGAGAACGGCCCAAAATAGGGCATGTTCCATTTTTTGACAGCCCAGTTTACGGGGCCGTCAAAAAGATCGATCGCGTGAATAGCCCGATTTGGGGTCTATTGTTCCTACCTACTGCGGCTGTGTGACGGACGGGAATCCCCGTCGTGTGAATAGGGCCTTACCCTATCAGTAAATTCTATTTGCATTACAGGATGAAACAATTCAAGTTATAAAACAGCAACCACATTGTGTGGTGACTACTTAGGAGCTGCTTGCTGCTCCCTTCACGAACATTACCTTCTACATAAAATGATCCCACACAATGAGAAGAAGAATTTTTTAGACCACACTGCCAATAAAGTCCTTTTTATCAGTGAGTGCACAGCATAAAACTATATGATACGTTACCTTTAATCCCCTATGGAGCCTGTTCTTCAGGACACCCAAAAACTCTCCATGGCTTAAACAATTGTCCCCATCAAGATCAAAGATCTTAAAGACTGTATCCAGAACATTTTCTGATAATTCTTGTCCTGTTGCCACTTTTACTGCTCGACTGAATTCGGCTGGGGAAGAAAAAGAAATAAAGCTTATATGATCAAATAGACACATAGCCGGACTCCATCTACAAAACTAAAACAATCAATGTTTTTTTATGCAGCACTGGCATACCCTCCCATGTATTATATATATATATATATATATATATATATATATATATATATATATATATATATATATATATATATATATATATACAGTGAAGGAAATAAGTATTTGATCCCTTGCTGATTTTGTAAGTTTGCCCACTGTCAAAGTCATGAACAGTCTAGAATTTTTAGGCTAGGTTAATTTTACCAGTGAGAGATAGATTATATAAAGAAAATCACATAGTCAAAATTATATATATTTATTTGCATTGTGCACAGAGAAATAAGTATTTGATTCCCTACCAACCATTAAGAGTTCAGCCTCATCCAGACTAGTTACACGCTCCAAATCAACTTGGTGCCTGCATTAAAGACAGCTGTCTTACATGGTCACCTGTATAAAAGACTCCCATCCACAGACTCAATGAATCAGTGTGACTCTAACCTCTACAACATGGGCAAGACCAAAGAGCTTTCTAAGGATGTCAGGGACAAGATCATAGACCTGCACAAGGCTGGAATGGGCTACAAAACCATAAGTAAGACGCTGGGTGAGGAGGAGACAACTGTTGGTGCAATAGTAAGAAAATGGAAGACATACAAAATGACTGTCAATCGACATCGATCTGGGGCTCCATGCAAAATCTCACCTCGTGGGGTATCCTTGATCCTGAGGAAGGTGAGAGCTCAGCCGAAAACTACACGGGGGGAACTTGTTAATGATCTCAAGGCAGCTGGGACCACAGTCACCAAGAAAACCATTGGTAACACATTACGCCGTAATGGATTAAAATCCTGCCGTGCCCGCAAGGTCCCCCTGCTCAAGAAGGCACGTGTACAGGCCCGTCTGAAGTTTGCAAATGAACATCTGGATGATTCTGAGAGTGATCGGGAGAATGTGCTGTGGTCAGATGAGACTAAAATTGAGCTCTTTGGCATTAACTCAACCCCCCGTGTTTGGAGTAAGAGAAATGCTGCCTATGACCCAAAGAACACCGTCCCCACTGTCAAGCATGGAGGTGGAAACATTATGTTTTGGGGGTGTTTCTCTGCTAAGGGCACAGGACTACTTCACTGCATCAATGGGAGAATGGATGGAGCCATGTACCGTCAAATCCTGAGTGACAACCTCCTTCCCTCCACCAGGACATTAAAAATGGCTCGTGGCTGGGTCTTCCAGCGCGACAATGACCCAAAACATACAGCCAAGGCAACAAAGGAGTGGCTCAAAAAGAAGCACATTAAGGTCATGGAGTGGCCTAGCCAGTATCCAGACCTTAATCCCATCGAAAACTTATGGAGGGAGCCGAAGATCCAAGTTGCCAAGCGACAGCCTCGAAATCTTAATGATTTACAGATGATCTGCAAAGAGGAGTGGGCCAAAATTCCATCTAACATGTGTGCAAACCTCATCATCAACTACAAAAAACGTCTGACTGCTGTGCTTGCCAACAAGGGTTTTACCACCAAGTATTAAGTCTTGTTTGCCAAAGGGATCAAATACTTATTTCTCTGTGCACAATGCAAATATATATATATAATTTTGACAATGTGATTTTCTGTTTTTTTTTTTTTTATTTTTAAATATAATCTATCTCTCACTGGTAAAATTAACCTAGCCTAAAAATTCTAGACTGTTCATGTCTTTGACAGTGGGCAAACTTACAAAATCAGCAAGGGATCAAATACTTATTTCCTTCACTGTATATATATATATATATATATATATATATATATATATATATATATATATATATATATATATATATAGTATTTTTTTTTAACGTAGGAATCTAGCAAGATGAAAACATTTTGTTTTTCAGCCCCATAAAAATCTTATTTGATAAAAAATTGGCAATCCAGCCCCTGTCAAATAAATTCAGTGTTGCACCTAGAAGAGAAGTCCTTTCCAGTTTGTTCAGTGAATGGAAGGAGAAATCTTTCCCACCCATAGACATGGCCGTGTGCTCCTGCAGCTGATTGACATACCTGGTGCATAGGGAGCGAGTGAGACCAGAGCCAGACTTAGAAGATGCACCATGAGTCCCTGCACAGGTAATGCACCCCGGTCATTACTAAAGGGGGCGCCACTGGACCTGATGACCTAGGCAAATGAAGCTTGCACTCCCAATCCACATTTGGCTCCCAAACCTATGGCATGGCAGCTGAACAGAATGTAGCATCATATTTAGACAACTGTCATTTGGACACTTTAAGGCAATGTTATTTGTAAACGGTTTGATTGTATTATTTAATCATTGTATGGTACACCATAGGGGGGGGGGTGGCATCAATAGAGGGTACAGCACAGGACACCATCCAACCTAGGGCTGGCCCTAAATTAGATCATGCCCAACACAGAGGTTGCAGTAAAACACAAACTAAAAATCAATAGTGTCTTACTGCAATCATTCAATGTTCTGACACTTACCCAATTTCACTGCTCTGTTTGCCACACTAAACATTTTCATTGTGATCGAGAAATCTTCTAGATTGTTCATGAAGTGATAAAACCTCTTAAATTCTTCCATGCTGATACTCTGAAATTCCAAAGTCATAATTAGTGTGGAAAAAATGGACATCTGAACGTGAATCTTCTTTCTCATATCTAATCTCTCTCTCATATCTCTCTCTCACTCATCTCTCTCTCAATCTCATATCTCTCAATCTCACAATCTCATGTCTATCTTTCATACCTATCAATTCAATTTTCAATTCAAAGAAGCTTTATTGGCTGGACCAAATACACATTAGCATTGTGAAAGAAAGTAAGAAGTAAGGGAATGAGGGATAGGGATTGAGGGGTTGGGGGATAGAGACACATCTAGGGTCGGGTTATACAAGTCCATGGCATATCATGTCTCTCTCAGTCTATGGCATGCAGTGACATATTGTGCCGCTATGTCCACTTTGTTTTCCTCTTCATCCAGCAGGATGTATAGTTTCTCTTCCTCTTCCATGGAGCTGAAATCCGGTAAGAGATCAGAGCGTCTCCTGAAGTGAGTGTCCCTCACGGATGAGTATTTGCAGCAGTGTAGAAGAAAGTGGGCCTCATCTTAAGCGGCAACCTGGTCGCACTGTTGGCACAGTCGGCTCTCCCTGGGCTTGTAGGTTTGTCTGTACCAGCTCAGGATGTCTGTCTGTCTCTGGGGTTTGGTAGTTTCTCCAGATATGGCGCCAGTTTGTATTCTCTCTGTAGACTCCGGTATATTGTCAGTTTCTGTGATGTTTTTATGTCGTTCCTCCAGTCACTGATATACTCCTCTGGGTTCTTGTTTATTATTTTCTTGACTTTGGCTTTTGTGAGGTGTTCCCAAGTGACATTTTGATCCAGAATGATAGCACCCTCTTCTGGATTGTCAGATGTTGTGGGAGTCTGCCCAGCTCGACAGGTACTATTCGAGGTACTCCGATGGACTTGGGTTAGGTGTTTGCAGAATTCCAGGTGGAATATTTCTGTTGGGCTAGAATCCCACCTTAACCTGTCAAGGTATGTGTCTGAACCCCAGACTTCACTACCATACGGGGAGATTGGGGAGATGATGCAGTCAAAGATTTTAAGACAGACCATCACTGGTGGCTTGAGATGGTACAGTTTTCTTCTAATGGCATAGAAGGTTTTGCACGCCTTGTCTTTTAGCATCTCTATGGCTTGTTTAAAGCTTCCACATTGGTTGATTTCTAGGCCCAGGTAGGTGTACCTGTCGGTCGCTGTAGGTGTGGCGTTATTTAGTGTGAGGGTCGGGTTCCCGGGGGATTTTGAGCTTCTCTGCTGGAACACCATCATGTTGGTTTTCTTGGCATTGATGGGTAGTGCCCACGTGGAGCTGAATTTTTCAAGTATTTGAAGGTGGCCTTGGAGACCTTTCTCGGTTGGTGATAGCAGCAGAAGGTCATCTGCATACAACAGAAATGTCACCTGGGTGTCATGGAGGGTGAGACCTGGTGCTGAGGAGGATTCCAGAGCTGTGGCCAGTTCATTGATGTAGATGTTGAAGAGCGTTGGACTGAGGCTGCAGCCTTGTCAGACTCCTCGGCTCTTCTGGAAATAAGCCGTTCTTTTCCCATTCACCTTCGCGCTGCATCTGTTCTCTGTGTAGGAGCTTCTGATGACATCATAGGTTTTCCCTCCCATTCCGCTCTCTAGCAGTTTCAGGAATAGGCCCGGGTGCCACAGTCTAAGGCCTTCTTAAAGTCCACAAAACAGGCGTAAATCTTCCCATGCTTTGTATTGTGGACGTGGCTCTTGATGAGGCTGCGCAGGGTGTAGATGTGGTCAGTGGTGCGGTGGCTTGGCATGAACCCAGCTTGGCTTTGGACATTGTGCAGGGTGAGGAAGCTGAGGATTCTCTTATTCAGGATGCTGTTGAACAGTTTCCCCAGGTTGCTGCTGACACATATCCCTCGGTAGTTGGCTGGGCCGTACCTTTCCCCACTCTTTGGTGTTATAAGGCCTTGGTTCCAGATTTGAGGGAAGTAGCCGGCACTCAGCACCATATTGAATAGTTTTACTATTGCGGCCTGTATTTCTGGCGGGCTGTGTTTGATCATTGCTGGTGACATTCTGTCTGTCTTTTTTTACACCTTATGTCTGAGGTTCTCTCTGTTACTTCTTGCAGTGTTATTGGTGTATCCCGGGGGTTTTAAAAATCTTTCAGTGTTTCCTCCATTGCCTTCAACTTTGATATTATTTGTTTTTGTTCTTGGCTTTGTTCTTCCTTCGAGATATCTTTGTAGAGTTCCCTGAAATAGATTTTACTGTTTTGGATGTGAAGGTTGTTTTTTTTTGTGCAATTTTTGCCCATGTGTTTCCATAATTCCCGGAACAAGTTGTCTTGGAGGGTGTCTTGGAGTTGGGTACGTTTGGTGGAGATGTAACTTTGTTTTTTCTTTCGCAGGATGATCTTGTGTTGCCTTTGTAGGTTGTTGTAGGCCTCCTTTAGACTGGTGTTGTTTGGGTCTCAGTGCTTCTTATTTGAGGCAGTTCTTAGGGTCTTCCGTACTTCTTTGCACTCACGGTCAAACCAACCGTTAGGATGTATTTCTTGTGGCCTCTTATAATCACATCTTTTCAGGTCAGGCCTCTGTGCCATGATATAAAATATATTACAGCTTTATTTACCCATCCTGGGTCTGTCTCATGCAACTTGTTGTAGAAGTTGAGAAGCATCTCCTGAATTTCTGGTCTGTTTATATTTTATAGTCGACATCTTGGACCATTTAGAAGATGGGGGTAGGTTGTAGAGGCCGGTCTGATGTGGTTTTAGTGCAGATGGTTTGTTTGTGGTTTTAATGTATAGAAGCAATTGGTTGTGATCTGACAGGTGCGTTTGTGAAGTGACTATGAGTGCACCAACATTTGTAGGGCCCATATTCGTGATGGCATAGTCTACTACACTACTGCCCACATGGGAGTTTAGTGTATACCTCCCTAAAGAGTCTCCCTTGGTGCGGACATGGAGTATACGTAGTCCTAAGCTTCGACTTAGATTCAATAGTTTTTTCCCCACTTTTGTTGATGGTACGGTCATAGATATTTCTCTCTTTTTGTACGGAGCTATGACTGTCAGCCTCTGCTCCAAAGATGAAGAGGTTTCCATCATTGGTCAGGTAGTCTTTTTCTCTCCCCATTCTTGCATTGCGGTCACCATAGAAGAAAATGCTGCCCAGGGTCTTGGAAATGGGTGGCTTCCCTTTGTATAATCTCAAAGTTGTCTGGGTTCAAGTAAGGGGACTCTGACTGTGCGATGTATGTTGCACAGAGGTACATGTCAGACTGAGAGGCGAGGATGGAGCTGCCTATTCTTATCCAGGTGTGGCTGTCTCCTCGCTTCACTGCTTTGATCTGCTCATGGAGCTCCTCTTTTACCAGACTAATATTCCTCCTGAACACCGGCACTGTTTGATGTTTTTATTTATCAGGGCAGGGACAGAGGTTTTCCTGTATCCAGTGGGCACCAGGGACTCATTCTCTGTCCTAGTCCATATCTATCTATCTATCTCTCTCTCTCATATCGCTCGATCTCTCTCTCATATCGCTCGATCTCTCTCTCATATCGCTCGATCTCTCTCTCATATCGCTCGATCTCTCTCTCTCTCATATCGCTCGCTCTCTCATATCGCTCGCTCGCTCTCTCTCTCATATCGCTCGCTCGCTCTCTCTCTCATATCGCTCGCTCGCTCTCTCTCATATCGCTCGATCTCTCTCTCTCTCATATCGCTCGATCTCTCTCTCTCTCATATCGCTCGATCTCTCTCTCTCTCATATCGCTCGATCTCTCTCTCTCTCATATCGCTCGATCTCTCTCTCATATCGCTCGATCTCTCTCTCATATCGCTCGATCTCTCTCTCTCATATCGCTCGATCTCTCTCTCTCATATCGCTCGATCTCTCTCTCATATCGCTCGATCTCTCTCTCATATCGCTCGATCTCTCTCTCATATCGCTCGATCTCTCTCTCATATCGCTCGATCTCTCTCTCATATCGCTCGATCGCTCTCTCATATCGCTCGATCGCTCTCTCATATCGCTCGCTCTCTCTCTCTCATATCGCTCGCTCTCTCTCTCATATCGCTCGCTCTCTCTCTCATATCGCTCGCTCGCTCTCTCATATCGCTCGCTCGCTCTCTCTCGTATCGCTCGCTCGCTCTCTCTCGTATCGCTCGATCTCTCTCTCTCTCGTATCGCTCGATCTCTCTCTCTCTCGTATCGCTCGATCTCTCTCTCTCTCGTATCGCTCGATCTCTCTCTCTCTCGTATCGCTCGATCTCTCTCTCTCTCGTATCGCTCGATCTCTCTCTCTCTCGTATCGCTCGATCTCTCTCTCTCTCGTATCGCTCGATCTCTCTCTCTCTCGTATCGCTCGATCTCTCTCTCTCTCGTATCGCTCGATCTCTCTCTCGTATCGCTCGATCTCTCTCTCGTATCGCTCGATCTCTCTCTCGTATCGCTCGATCTCTCTCTCGTATCGCTCGATCTCTCTCTCGTATCGCTCGATCTCTCTCTCGTATCGCTCGATCTCTCTCTCGTATCGCTCGATCTCTCTCTCGTATCGCTCGATCTCTCTCTCGTATCGCTCGATCTCTCTCTCGTATCGCTCGATCTCTCTCTCGTATCGCTCGATCTCTCTCTCGTATCGCTCGATCTCTCTCTCGTATCGCTCGATCTCTCTCTCGTATCGCTCGATCTCTCTCTCGTATCGCTCGATCTCTCTCTCGTATCGCTCGATCTCTCTCTCGTATCGCTCGATCTCTCTCTCGTATCGCTCGATCTCTCTCTCATATCGCTCGCTCTCTCTCTCATATCGCTCGCTCTCTCTCTCATATCGCTCGCTCTCTCTCTCATATCGCTCGCTCTCTCTCTCATATCGCTCGCTCTCTCTCTCGTATCGCTCGCTCTCTCTCTCGTATCGCTCGCTCTCTCTCTCGTATCGCTCGCTCTCTCTCTCGTATCGCTCGCTCTCTCTCTCGTATCGCTCGATCTCTCTCTCGTATCGCTCGCTCTCTCTCTCATATCGCTCGCTCTCTCTCTCATATCGCTCGCTCTCTCTCTCATATCGCTCGCTCTCTCTCTCATATCGCTCGCTCTCTCTCTCATATCGCTCGCTCTCTCTCTCATATCGCTCGCTCTCTCTCTCATATCGCTCGATCTCTCTCTCATATCGCTCGCTCTCTCTCTCATATCGCTCGCTCTCTCTCTCATATCGCTCGCTCTCTCTCTCATATCGCTCGCTCTCTCTCTCATATCGCTCGCTCTCTCTCTCATATCGCTCGCTCTCTCTCTCATATCGCTCGCTCTCTCTCTCTCATATCGCTCGCTCTCTCTCTCATATCGCTCGCTCTCTCTCTCATATCGCTCGCTCTCTCATATCGCTCGCTCTCTCATATCGCTCGCTCTCTCTCTCATATCGCTCGCTCGCTCTCATATCGCTCGCTCGCTCTCATATCGCTCGCTCTCTCTCATATCGCTCGCTCTCTCTCATATCGCTCGCTCGCTCTCATATCGCTCGCTCGCTCTCATATCTATTTCTACTACTTAAATTACACTTAAAATTAAATACTGTCAGGATTCATAAGACTTTAGCCCATAAAACTCACTGGAAAACAATGCTGTCCTGTTAAAAGTGAGCAAAGCTGTTCAGTCCACAAATCAGGCTTCTCTACACATAGTCTTGTCAGGCCTTGCTACTAGTCAGCCAATTATCTGAGCAGATCATGGATCCGGTTCTTATCTGATCACTAATCAATACCTACTATAGAAATGGACAATGTTGCTTGATCATTGTTGGGAACTTTATCTATTGTGTTTTGAATTCAGTTCTTATTTGTTTCCATGATGGGAAGTAATAAATACTGAATGCAGAACACATCTGGAAGTGGCTCCAAACAACAAGGACAGCTAAAGGTCCATTTACACATAGTTAGGAGTTTACTGCATACTGTGGTATTATTGAGTTCAATGTAGAAACAATATGCAGCAAGCTCCTGAGCTCCCTCTAGTGGTGACTGCAGACAGACAGAATTTTATCTTTAAAGAGACTCTGTCACCACATTATAAGTGCCCTATCTCCTACATAAGGAGATGGGCGCTGTAATGTAGGTGACAGCAGTGCTTTTTATTTAGAAAATCTATTTTTACCATGTTAGGAGCGATTTTAGCTTTATGCGAATTCGTTTCTTAATGCCCAAGTGGGCGTGTTTTTACTTTAGACCAAGTGGGGGTTGTACAGAGGAGTGTATGACGCTGACCAATCAGTGACCAATCAGCGTCATACACTTCTCTCCATTCATTTACACAGAACTAGCGATATAGCGAAAGTAAAAACACGCCCACTTGGGCATTAAGAAACTCATTAGCATAAAGCTAAAAATCGCTCATAAAATGGTAAAAATAGATCGTTTTTCTAAATAAAAAGAACTGCTGTCACCTACATTACAGCGCCCATCTCCTTATGTAGGAGATAGGGCACTTATAATGTGGTGACAGAGCCTCTTTAAATCTCTGTCTGAGGTATTTTGAGCTCTGGTTTAGAAAAATGGAGCGATGGATGCTACAAAGATATATTAAGAAATCAGCACAAAATTTTGAACCGATTTAAATAAAATAAAAAAAATGGTATTCAAGGGTGGACATCCAATTCCAATCTCCCACCTGATCTGACATTGGGCCTGGAAAGACGCTAGTGTGACACAGTTGCAGAGGCTCGTGCATGATACTCTCTGGCCGCCATATGGTTGCCTCAGCAACTGTACAGTCCAGCATGCGCTAGCTTCTATCCGTACCCCAAGTCTGATCGGGCAGGAGATTGGAACTGGAGGGACACGTTAAGCTTTACCATTTTCTGTGCTGATAATATTGAACACTTGTCGCTGATATTTTGTGTTGTGGGTCACGAGATGTACAAATTTACAGTCAGATTTAATATGATCAATAGGATCAACTCGATAGCAGCTGAACCTACTTCTCCTGGAGGGATCCTGGTTTTCACATTATGCCAGTAGATATCATTGTCCGCCTCATCTGTAAAGAAAAGAAGCCATTCCGCAAAATCCTCCTTCCTCATAAAGTCCAAACCCTTTGAGAACTGTGCAAATTCCATTTCTTGAACCTCTGTCTGTAGATTCTCTATAAACCTGAAATAACAATAGTAAGAATTACTGCTTCTTCATACATGGTAATATGAATCCCTGGTGCAATGAAGAAATTAATGCACCAACTTGTATAATCTAACTACATCACTAGCGCTTTAGTTACAGAGGTTGTGTATATATTCATTATCTTCCGCCATTGCAGCCAAAGCGGTGTCAGACTGAGCTTCTGAAAGCCCACACTCCAGATAAATTCGTACGAGTCTGAAAAATTGGTGCAAGGGCTTTATAAATATGGTGTTAGGCCTGAATGTAATATTTTTCAATGTATTTTCACCAGAAGACCTTGTGCATGGGATTGATAGCAAGGTGGCAGTTTTTGCTGACGATACAAAAATTTGTAGGATACTTAAAACTCATCTTGACTGTAAAATATTAGAGAAAGACCCATATAAGCTGGCAGCATGGGCAAAAACATGGCAGATGAAATTTAATGTCGATAAATGTAAAGTAATGCACCTAGGATGCAATAATGGTGTTAATGCATATACATTAGATGGAATAAAACTGGGAATAACAGAACAAGAGAAGGACCTGGGTATTCTGGTTACACATAAGTTAAGCAGCACTAAATGTCAGGCAGCAGAAGGTTGTATAAAAGGGTTTTAGGGTGTATAAAAAGAGAGATAAAAACCTGTGATTCAAATGTATTTCAGTTTTGGGCTCCACATTGTAAAGAGGATATAGGAGAACTGGAGGGTTCAAAGGCGGGTGACTAGATTATTAAATGGGATAGGAGGTGTCGCTTACAATGAAAGACTAGAGAAATTGGGCTCGTTCAGCTTGGAAAAAAGATGCTTCAGAGGGTATCTTATTAATATGTATAAATATATGTGTGGTCTATACAGAGAACTAGCACATGATCTGTTCCTTCCAAGGACTCTACAAAAAGGTGAGGGGACAATCATTGCGTGTGGAAGAAAGAGGTTTCAGACATCAATATAGGAAAGGGTTCTTTACAGTTCGAGTAGTCAAAACTATGGAATGCCTTACCCCAAGAGGTAGTGATGGCAGATACTATGTCAGCATTTAACTGCATGTCCTCAGTCTACAGCGACGTCTTTTGGTGTCGCTGTAGAAGAGGCTGATGAGCGCTCCTGTGAGAGCTCATCCTCGAAGCAGGAGCTGTAACTAACAGCAGCTGATCTCAGAGCAGCCTGCTACATACAGCTGGGGTCGGAAAACATTCGGACCCCAGCTATTTAACCCTTTGATCGTCACGGTCCGTGACTGCGGCAAGATCAAAGAACTACCCACTTTGATCTAGTCATCGGAAACCTGGTGACGTGATCAAACACCGGGGAATCCCACTGTAGTCAGACCTGGGGACATACAAAGGACCCCAGGGCTGTCTGTTCAGTAAGCCTGCAGTTCGGCCACATCATGTGCTGCCCTATCAGCAGCCTGAGTCATAGTGACACAGTATAATGTATTAGAATACAGGAGTATGCTAATACATTACAAGTAAAAAATAAAGTTATAAATAAAGTTATCCCTTAATGGGAATAAAAAAATAAAAAAAAAAAGTCATTATTTTGCATAAAATATATTTTATTGCCGCTACACTAAATAAAAACAAAAAACCTACACATATTCGGTATCTAAACGACCGTAATAACCTGAAGAATTAATCGAATGCGTTATTTAGCGTAAAACGTGAAAGGGATAAAAAATAAACAAGAAAACCGATGCAGAGAAATCGCTTTTTCTTATATTCACACCGTAAAAATATATTTTTTCTACCTCCAAACTATTAAAAAAAATAACAACATTTCTCCCGCATAAAACAAGGCCTCATACGGCCACGTCAATGAAAAAATAAAAAGAGTTACGGCTGCTGAAATGCAGAGACGTAAAAACTGAAAAATGTAGACGGTCATTAAGACCTTTTCAGGCCCGGTCATTAAAGTGTTAAAAGAAGGCTAGATTATTATTTACTGACAAATGGCATCGACGGTGATAATTAATCAAGAAATGAATGACAAGAAAGGTTGCACTTGATGGACCGGTGTCTATTTTCAGACTATGTAACTATGTGGGACTGACGCTAATACATTGATAAATCTGCCCCACTGTGTTCTAGTGCAGGGTCTGCGGGGAATTGTCTTTTTGGTGCTAACTTAATACCGGTGTCATGCAGCGCCCTCTCAGGGCCTAAAACAGTGTATAAGGGCCTGTTCACATCAGCGTTGCCCTTCCGTTGAGGGGTTCCGTCAGAGGTTCAGTCGACTGCGCTATTGATTCCGTCAAAACAACGGAACCGGTTCACAACGGTGACCAACGGAAGCCATTAGCAAAGTTTCCGTCACCATTGACATCAATGGTGATGCAAATGGAAGCGAAGGTTTCCGTTTGCCTTTCCGTTGAGGGGTTAACCCGACAAACCTCAGACGGAGCCCCTCAACAGAAGGGCAACGCTGATATGAACAGGGCCTAAGTTAGCCTGGAGTGTCCCATGAATCTGTGGTGAAGATAAACTGCTTACAGATTGCAGGATGGAGCTAGAAGAAGTTGTATTTTAGCTGTAAATTGAAAGAAAGCAAACAGCATGTACGGAATTTAAGCTACAAGACAAGTAAAGGGAAGAGATACTCAACTTTTTTTTGTAATGAATTTAGAATGCTATCCAGCAGACCTGCCACAAGAGGGCACTGCAGTGCAACTTTTGACAAGTAATCCAGCAAAGAAACTTCAGAGCGTTCAAACACGAAATCCTGCTATACTTTATATCTAAATCCAGACTTGACTGTTGGGGGGAATATCGGTTTCGGAAGAGTATTTTAATTGTTTAAATAAATGTACGCCCCCACTGGACTCTGGAACACTGGAATAGCGTTCTCCGGAGTGATAAATCATTTCTCACTATCTGGTAGTCTGATGGATGAATCTGGGTTTGGCTAATGCCTAGAGAACGCCATCTACCGATATGCATAGTGCCTACTGTAACATTTGGTGGAGGAGGGATAATGGTATGGGGCTGATCTTCAGGGTTTGGCTTAGATACTTTAGTTCCAGTAAAGGGTAATGTTAATGTTACAGCAAACCAAGACATTTTAGAGAATTGCTTCTAAGAGCCCTGAATCTCAACTCAATCTAACTGCTTAGGGGTAAATTAAAACAATAATTTTGAGCTTCATATCCAACATCAGTGTCTGACCTCACAAATGCTCTTTTAGTTGAATGGACATAGATTCCCACAGAAATACTCCAAAATCTTGTGAAAAGCCTTCTCAGAAGTGTTTGCCACGGTTATAGCTGCAACAGGGGTCCTAACTCCATATCAACACCCATGGATGAAAATATGGGATATCCAACAAAGTCGTCACCACCTCTCCTTTTTCACATATAAAGCGAGAATGAGATTTCGGACACGTATCCACCATACAGCTAGTTTGCCAGAATACTTAGTGCTCTTGCACACGACTGAGATCGGGCTGTGAAAACTGTTCGAGTGTCGGCTGGATTTCCTGGCCTGACCATGGTACAGATGGACGGGACTCCTGACATCATAGACATTGATGATGCTACGAGTCTCTGCCTCCCCACGGAACTGCTGTTCCATACTTAACAAAACGACAGTGAGGCCCCATGCACACGACCGTGCCCGCAATCACGGCCCGCGATTGCGGGCAGGGCCGGCCGCCGACTGACAGCCGCATTTTCGGGCCGTGCTCCCATACAAAGTATGGGAGCACAGCCCACAAAATACCAAAGAATGGTTGATGAGTTTTTTCCATAATTCCCGGAACATTTCCACGGCACGGACACCCTTCCGTAGTGATACGGAAAGGTGTCCGCGTTCAATGAAAGTGAATGGGTCCGTTTTTGCCAACCGCAATTGCGGTCCGTAAAAACTGAGGTTTTTTACGGTCGTGTGCATGGGGCCTGAGGCCCGATGCACAAAAACGGACCCATTCACTTTACTTGAACGCGGACACCTTTCCGTATCGCTACGGATAGGTGACCATTCCGCAGAACTGTGCCGGGAATTATGGAGCATGTCCGTTCTTGGTCCGCAATTGCGGCACAGATTCCACCATAGAAGTCTATGGGGGGGAAGCCAAAATTGCGGATGGCTATGGAGGTGCGTCCGCAAATACGGATAGCCATCTGCAAATACAGAAGTGTTGCTCAGCGACACAACGGGGATTTCCCATCAACCAGGCCTCCTTTTTTTTTTGCGGATCCGTATATACGGATGTAATACGGGTGCACTACGGACCGTATTTGCGGATACCGTTCAGCAGAAATGGGTACGTTGCTGATGATTTGCTGATGACTATAAAGCAATACGGTACCGTATTTACGGTCAGTATTTGCGGATATGGTCGTGTGCATGGGGCCTCAGGAAGTTCCGCAGGGACTCCTAGCAACATAAAATGTCTATGATGCCCGGAGTTCATCCATGCAAATTGGCACTGCAAACGATGCCCCCTATGACAAGAAAAAAGTAGTGTATAAGAACAGAGTGGAAAAGCATGAAATGAGAATGAAAGTTAAATAAACAGACTTAGGCTTCGTTCACATGTGCGTTTGGGGTTTCCATTGCTCTGCTCTTTAGAGAAGCACGAAAATATTGCAGGCACCGGATCCGTTGCATGCGCCCGATGGAACCCATTAATGGGCTCCGTCAGGTTTGCGCCATGGTGTTTTTATCGGACAATTTAGCGCAGTATGCTGCACTAGATCGTCCACCAGTTTTCACCAAATCTGTGATTGAGGCCCCTAACGGCGCCTCCAAGGAAGATGTGAGCGAAGCCTTAAGATGGCTGTAAGTGGAACCATTGCCCCCTTTGTAACAACTATTGTGTGACCTAACTAGTACAGGCTGTGCAATAACACAAAGGGTAAGCATGAAATATAATATAATACCAGATGAATTCTAGACAGCTTTGTAAAGGACCTTGGTTAACATTGCCTGCCATTCTGTGAATAATGAGAGGTGACAGATTCAAATATTTATTAAATTAGACTAAACCTGGCTAGTGCCCATAAGAGTATGGGCGCGATGTACATAGACCTGAAATAGCGCAGTTGATTAAATGAATTATTCATGGCAGCCCACGTTCCTGATAAACTCCACACTCGGCCCTTGTAAGACATGAGGACTTTGTGTCTGCAGGCGGTTGTTTAAGATGCCGACACCTCACAAGTTACAGTCAATTCACACAGAAAAGTATCCGACTGTCAAAGGAAAGTAATTAAAGATTTCTTAGACTCCAAACAGCTTTTTGATATTAACTAAACTATGTCTGGCATACACAACCACACACTGGTATAATGACCGCAGCCAGTAATAAGCTGGGACAGCAACATCTCAGTGTTATTACTGTTAGGGCTCATTCAGACAGGCATACTGTACCCACGCTATAAGTAACAACCAGACCTCCAACGTTGTAATACTGAACCGAACTAAAGGGGAATTCACACAGAGTTTTTTACGAGTTTTTGGATGCGGAAACTGCGCCGCAAAACGCGCCAAAAAATGGCCTAAGATGCCTCCCATTGATTTTAATGGGAGGCGCAGGCGTTTTTTCCCAGCGAGCAGAAAAACCAAATGGAATTTTGAGGCAGATTTTCATCCTGCAAAAAACTGTGTGAACCTTAAGCTGGCCATACATTTAAACGAGGACCAGTCACCTCTCCTGACGTGTCAGTTTTAGTAAATACTTGTATTCCCCATGAAATAACAATTCTGGAGAATATTTTCTTAGAACTTTGCATTGTACCGTTCCTCTGTTATTCCTTCTAGAAATTTACGAATAAATTGACAACTGGGCGTTACCATTGTCCTTGTCAAAGAGGTGTGTCCTTACAATCTCACTCTGGTCAGAACGGATTGGACATTGTCCTTCTATGTAGGGACACACCCCCAACTGGTAACACCCAGTTGTCAAATTATTCATAAATTTAGGAGGAATAAGGCCGCATGAACACGACCGTAGCCATGTGCACGCCCATGGTTTTTGGGTCGGTCGGCAGTAGAGTGTCACCCGCGAGCCGCCCGCAAATCGCGGGCCGTGCACATGGCCGCGGCCATTATTTTCTATGAGCCCTGACCGCAGAACACGGCCATAATAAGACATGTCCGTTCTTTTTGCGGTCCGGGCTCCTGGGCCATGAACAGACCGTGGAAACCACGGTCGTGTGCATGGGCCCATAGAAATGCATGGGGCCTAAGAGGAACGTCACAACGTAGAGTTTTAAGAAAGGTTGATCCAGAATTGTGATTTCATGTGGAATATAAGTATTTACTAAAACCAACATGTCAGGAGAGCAGACAGGTCCTCTAAAAGATTAGGATTCAATGCAATGTGGCTGTTCAATCGTACGTCGGATCCTTCTTACAAACGATCTGATTATCAACATGCCAGACTAAACTGGCAGATCAGGGACATAGTTTTAAAAAAAATATGCTAGCGCTAAATGGTGAATTATTGGCCGTAAATGGCCAATCATGCCATATACGCCTAGTAGGTCAATGACGGCTGAAAAAAATCCAACATCAGAGATCACTTTTTTGTGGTCTGTCATCGGCCATCTCATATAATCGTTCACATAGGATTTTAAAATAATGATCGTCGGAAATAGTCAAAATCAGCCATTTTGGCAATATTTTATGATTAGTATCTATATACAGCTTTATACGCAGTACATTTGGTTCAGGAGACTCACAGCAACGTTCCAATGCATCTGAATTGGAAACCTAAGCAACTTTGCAAATTGTCATAAAAGTTTTGTTTCTTCAGCTCCTATGCAGACCTTTATGTTTCCATGGTAACAGACTAAAAACAAACCCTATGTAATCTCGTCTTGCAGTTCTACTTCCTCTTCTTACGAACATACACTCCGTAGGTAATGAAGACGTAGGAGACAGATGTGTGTACGACTGAAGGATCAGAATACACAGGGTTTGTTCCTGGAAACATATAGGTCTGCATAGGAGCTGTGAACACAAAATCAGAAGAGATTTCTAAATGAGACTATTTGCAAAGTTGCTTTTTTTTAATTTAAGAACGGACACATATACTTAAATTTTGGGATAGTGAATTTACTGCCAAAAAACCCTTTCCATTATGACTAATTGGCGCATGCTGCAGCAACTAACCGTGCATCATTTAAGGCTACGCTTGGAACGGTTTCTGGAGGGGAAAAAAAATAACAGGAATTTTTTTTCCTAATCTCACACACCCTTTTTTATGCTGGCATATTATGTGGTCTGTCTTCCCATGAGGTCACTACATTTAAGTTTTATATATTTTTTATATATTTTATAACTTCAGACAGGGTCCAAAGCTGTGGCCCCCAACAAGGGCCTGTTCAGGGCTCCTGGCAACATGAGTAAATTGCAAAGATACTGATCAGTCTTTCACTTCTTTCTTGGGCTCGCTTAGCACAGTCAAGCAAAACAGTCCATTGACTTTAAAGGGGTTTTCCAGACACTATAAAATGATGGCCTATCCTAAGGATAGGCCATCAATGGCTGATGGGTCGGGGCCGATTTTCGGGACACCCGCTGATCAGCTGTTTTGAAGGGGCCGCAGAGCTCGTACGAGTGTTGCTTCCCCTTCATTTCTTCTTCCTCACGGAGTCGTCGACCACACATTTAGCGGCATTTCACAGGTATTGCAGCCTTTTCTCCCATTCAGTTCAATAAAGTTTGTCTACTGTATTTGGGGACTCACGGTGCAGCCCTCAAAATAGAGAAAATAGCCAGAGTCCTTAGGAAAGGTGGTGCCTATCATTTTGGACTTATTTGTATTCATTTCAATGAACAGTCCTCTGGATTCTTAAAGGAGTGGCTCCCCTGCTCCTTCCCCCACTCTAACAGATCTCATCCCATACGTCTGCCAATCACAGGTACACATATCCCAGAGCCTGGCACATTACACTGGCCACGACCCAGTGTTAAAAGGTATATCATCTTTTAAATGGGGGAAAATAAATTTGTGATTTTTGTCGACTAAAATGACAGCTTTCAATCCCTTCGTGCCGTTGGACGCCCTTTTTCATGACACAGAAAAATCTGTGAAAATATTGATCTGAGATGATGCAGGATTGCGGTTACAATTATAGCAGTAAAGACCAGTGATTTCCAATCTTTACAATTTCCAAAGAAATTCCAATACATTTTTTGGACCAAAGGAATAGGCTATTAGGACCAATCTTTTCAGGACTGTAGACGCACTGTAGACGCACCACTTTTTTCCGACCCCTCATTTTCATACAGATCAACCAAACTATAGGTGCGCCCATTTACATTGGGCTCAGAGGACAATCTGTTCATGCCTTTGCATGTGATATTCAGGTTCCATTATGCTATTTTCTTGTTCTTTACAGATTAAAACAGTAAAGAGATCCGTAAACCTGACCAATCTTTTCTCACGTAATGTTCTCCATCTGACAGGTGTCTCCTTCATCTGTACAGAAAGGTTTCTCTAAGCAGACAGGTGTTGTGTTTCTGTATTCAGCCCTCTTCAGACCTGTCAGTGCACTGTTATCTCAGCTCCTAAGAGCTCTCATGTGGGTCCACTCAAACTGTTCTATTAAAATGACGACTCCATCCAAAAACAAATACATAATCAAGCCAACATGCTTCATGATTTTTTTTTTTTACAGGACAGCGGAGACTTCTCAACAAACTTGTGACGGATCTGGAAGACTTCTGGCTTTCCCACCAGGGTAGAGATTTCCCTTGGTGAAATGATGTGTTCTTCTAAAAATCCCATCCGTCATCTCCTGTACAAACAACGTGGGGTAGATCAAACACCCACAACAATGTTCTGTGTGAGGCAAAAAACATCAGCTAGAAAGCGGTCTGTGAAAGATCGAAGCTTACAGACACAAAAAAGACGTGCTGGATTTCCATTATTCTGTAGAGTGATGTCAAAAGTGCTATTTACTCTGCAGATCCAACGGCTGTGATCTTCTCTTCAATGTGCCATGCATTAAATAAACTCCACTGTCAGCCTGTGATATATAGAATGATAAAAGAACACATTCCAGTTCCCGAGAAGAGAGGGGAAGAAGTGACAATCTTGAAAATTACCAGCATTAGACCCTACACTTAGCCTGCAAACCCTCGAGTGAGATGTGGGAGTAAATCCTGATAACAGGCTTCTGTCTGTGTGGTAGATACAATCCTACTGCACAGACGGGCCACAAAAAAGATCTGTTTTTATTAAGGCAAGGCTTACACGGAATGGATCTGATGTAAAGCCCCGCCAGTTATGGATGTAGCATCTGGAATATTTTTAGAGGAAAAACAACAATAAACAGAAAGGTTATATACAACATATTACCATACACTTTAACAATGATAACAAAGTTTTTATAAATGAAAATTGTTTAGGCAGGAGATAAAATGTATTAAAAAATACAGTTCTGAAAGACCAATATATGGTTACTATATGTCACAACACAACTAACCTAAAAATATACTAAACATATTAGAAATTTGGTTAAAACTTTATGAATAAAAAAAAGTTCAAGATTTCTTTGGGGCTCTTGCACACGACCGAGTGCCATTCGGGTTGTTTTCGCAGCATTCGGGTGGAACCCGATAGTTTTCACGGACCCATTCACTTCAGTAGGTAAATCGGGTCAGTTTTCACGGGCCGGACTCTCCGATCCGTGGAAAGATAGAACATCCTATCTTTCTATGGATCACGGACGGGACTCGGACGGCACACACAGTCGTGTGCAAGAGCACTAAAACTTTTCTGCTAAACTGGGACGTGTCAGGTATAAAAGCTAACAATATTTAGAGTTAAAGAGAACCTCTGGCAGAGACACAACTTCCCGCCTGATTGTCTATTACACTCCTGACTTTATATATATATATATATATATATATATAATGTTAGTACAAACTTCACTGCAGTCAGGCCTCCTGTCTGCTTATGGTGAGACACCATCTTGAATTTTAGGTTTCACCCTTCTTTCTCATCCTCTGTGCTATGCTACCAATCTCATGATGCTTCAGAATAGCCTCACATGAGGCAGATAGAGTGAGTACCATCTAGGCCTGCTGGGAGGACCGTAATTATCCCTCCCTCTATATTCTCCTAAATAAGCTAAGAGGATATAGGTGTATAGTAATAATCTTCTCCATTATAACTGTGTGATAGGAGCCTGTCTAATCATCAGCAGTAACAGTGATGGGAATTTGTGTCCCCCCCTGTGGAGACCCTGTGTGGAACACACTATGTAATTTCATCATACAGGAAGTTCTGGTGCCTGTGTGAGTGACTCAGGCTTATCTCCATTGAGTCAAGTAAAAAAAAAAAAACGTGTCACCGAAGCCGGATTCAGACGGTTATTCAGGATAAATTCATAGTGGCTTTTGTATAGGAAGGTTTCAATATTATTTGGTGATATTTTTGTATATGTTTGTTATAAGTATAGTGCATATCTTATTCCTATTGTTTCCTTCACAACTCCCTTCGATATGACCCAATAAACACCGAGATATACAAAAAAAAATACCTGTAGAAACTGGAATACTGCAGCTTATCCCGTCCTCCACGTCCAAAGAAATAAACAAGTAAGGTTGTGTTGATGGCACTTTCTGCAGTGGACTCCTGCAAAACACCATTAGTTTTATAATTACCATTTTACAATTAGTCCATCATTGTGATAACAAAATATTAAAAAGAAAAGAAAGGCTAAAATAACTGACACAGGATTATACAGTGAAAGCTCTCCATAGACCACCTCCTTGAGAAGACCACTCCTGACTAGTCTGACTGATCCAGACTAGATATTCTATTTCCTTATCTCCTATGTATGTCAGCCCCCCTTCTTTGGGATGACCACCCCTGTAGTAATTAATCCCAAAGAGGGTTCACTGTACTTAAATTAAAGCAAAGCTAGTTTTTGGGCAGACTTTGGTATGTGCAGAGCACATTCAGTGCAGTATCAACAGAAGCAGAGCTCAAACATACAAGTGTATTGGGGCTCCATACAGCCTCCGGGTTGCATGGGGCCCTACTATACCACCATAAACCTCCAATTTCATTTGGCGCATGCTCCCTTAGACACTGTATTTCACCATACAAGCATTTATTCTAGGAGAGTATAACCCAGTGGTACAACGCCGTACTGAGCACTATACGTGGACACTGTGGGCATAATACAACCTCTTGCAGTTCTGTCACTCGTCAGATCTGTCACAATAATGGCCACCTCTACAATGACATTAAGCGACAGGTGCACAGAAGTCCTTATGAAGCATTCTACCTCGACCAGAGCTTCTCAAACTGCGACGTAGGATCACTGGTGAGGTGCAGTTGGGAAGGTGGTTTTTCACATTAGTGATCGAATGCACAGGCCTTTGTCTGGCTACAGCAATCTCTGGTATGGTGACAGAATCCACTGCTTTTTGTGCTTATTTTATTATTATACTGGGCTCAGTAGACCGATGAAGGATTACAATTTTTTAATCCTTGGCATAGACTTGGACCACTTGTGAGACACCAGTAGAAAAAGTTTACAGAGCCCTGACCTAGAATTTGATTTAAAGTGGATAATACTAAAACCAAAGACCTGTTGAGTGTGTACAGCTTCAGGACCAAGCACTGTTAAGCTATTTTTAGAACACGTTTGTTAAACGGCTATAACTTTTTAATTTGTTTGGCTAGCGAGGTCATTTTTGCGATGTTTTTTCCCCTGATCAATGCAGGTTTCTATTCCTATCACTTTTATATACATAATTTTTATTTATTTTTTATTTTTAGGCTTATAGCTTTAAAAAAAACCAGTAGAAATACATATATCTATCTATCTATCTATCTATCTATCTATATATATATATATATTTATTTTTTTAATTATTATTATTATGGCCTGTCCCAACAGCAGCATTCTACTAACAGCATCCTGGCAATCATGTGACCGGCCACATGACCACCGGGACCAATAGAACCGCTGTCTCTATTTCTATACACAGCGCTCCTAAAGCTCTGTGTGCGTGAGTACAGAGAAGACATAAGCAGTGAAAACCCCTTCTGTCCTCTCTCCAGGGTCCCTGGCTGTCTCTAACTGCCAGGCATCCGACATCTAGCTGCCTAATCATTTGGCCGGCGGGCTTAAACCTGTGCCGTATATATACAGTGGGCGGTCCTCAACCAGTTAAATATTGCAAGTTCTGGCCAACACCGCCGAGGAACATGAAGCAGTTTTCACAAATATTCTCCTTTGTATAAAAGCTGAACCAAGGTGAATGTGTTTCAATAGGCAATCTAGCATGAATCAACGGGGCCAATAGAAAAAGTTAAGGCTAATGGCTTGACCAAAATGTATTGCCCATGGTAATTTTTCTGACCATATGGGTAAAGAAGCATGATGGAATCATCACACATAGTATCCAATAAAATATGAGACTGTGAACTGGTAACATTTTTGTATGTTTTTTTCTTATTCTATTATAACCTGATAATATGTGGAACAGTTAGGGTATGTGCACACACACTAATTACGTCCGTAATTGACGGACGTATTTCGGCCGCAAGTCCAGGACCGAACACAGTGCAGGGAGCCGGGCTCCTAGCATCATAGTTATGTACGATGCTAGGAGTCCCTGCCTCTCTGCAGGACAACTGTCCCGTACTGTAATCATGTTTTCAGTACGGGACAGTAGTTCCACGGAGAGGCAGGGACTCCTAGCATCGTACATAACTATGATGCTAGGAGCCCAGCTCCCTGCACTGAGTTCGGTCCGGGACTTCCGCCCGAAATACGTCCGTCGATTACGGACGTTAAAGTGGTCGTGTGAACCCAGCCTTAGGGTATGTTCACACCGTTTTTTGCATGCAGAAAATTCAGCCTCAAAATTCCATTTTGAATTTTGAGGCAGATTTTGATCTGCCCGCACGCCGTTTGCCGTGTTTTTGCAGCGTTTTTTGCCCGCCGCCATTGAGTGCCGATGGGCAAAAACGCAGCAAAATGCACTTCCTCTGCCTCCCATTGATGTCAATGGGAGGTCAGAGACGTAAACGCCCGAAGATAGAAATCAATGGGAGGCATTTTTGGCCGTTTCTTGGCGCTTTTTCTGACGCGGCTTCTGCGTCAAGAGACTTGTCAAAAAAACTCTGTGTAAACAGGGCCTTAATATTTGCTTGCTAGGAAAATGGTAATTATAACTGTAGATGCACATGAGACAAAGCTGCTGCAGAACATGATCCAGTATGAGGTAAAGCCTGTGGACACATCGCATGTCAAGCTTCCTAGAGAGCAGAATAGTAATGGTAAAGGAATTTAAAGGCAGGAGTCTTTGTGTGGGACTTCAGAGCACGCTACATATAAGTGCTGCTACCTTCTCTAGTGATTCATACTTCTATCTGTTTATTCTGCTGCCTTCAAGCAGAAAACTTTCTAGTAGAAATTTGCATCAGCAAAGAGATTTTCAAAAAGCTTAGCGATGTTCAACAGATGCGTGTCCAAATACAGTCATGAGTGATGAGAAATGGAGCAGAGGACACGGCCAGGAGGGGACTACTAGACATGCCTTACATTGCTTCATATGCTCTAGCCATAATAAGCAATATTCAATACCAGAGGGACAGGCAATGATATCAATGTCTAACCGTCTTCTCACAGCCACTTCTTTTAATATAATATTAAATGATTTTTTACTTTAGCCCATTGTTGCCTTTATGGAAATTATTAAGTGTGAATTAATAAATTATATTTTATGATAAAGGCTGTACTGTAACCCTTTATTTCACAGGCAGCACTGCCTCATAAAGACAACGCCTGGCCGTACTAGGGAAAATGGATGTCTGAGTGGGGAGTCGCAGGACTGGACAGTCCATATATTTCATGGTTGACCACTCATAGAACATACAAACTCCATGCAGATATTGTCCTTGGTTGGATATGAACCCAGGACCCCAGCGCTGCAAGGCAATAGTGCTAACTGAGCCACCGTGCTGCCCAATATGGATGCTCTGAAAATAAGGTGGGATATGATGTATTTTTTTCAAATATATATATATAATTTGTCTATGGCCTAACCAGCCAATGGGTAGATGTAAAAAAATAAAATCTTATTACGGTATTTAAATATCACCAAGTATTTATTACATTTATAATGACTGTACCTGTTCTTGACAATTTTTGCTATTTACTTCCACCCCTTCATCCCTCAATGTACTCCTATGAATCTTATTCATATATGGGACGCTTTAGTTTTGTATTAACCTGGCCAGTTGTATACCCACCTAGATAATTCCCAGATAATTTTTTATGAATGTCAAAAAGTGCATCCCTCATCCATGTTACATAATCTATCTATATGATATAGGATGCCACGTAAGTATTGCTACGTTCCTCACTGGAGAAGTGGATCCACTAAACTGCAATTGGTTTGGCGCTGGCTAGACTGGGGTGCAGAGTATAAGGAATCTTCAACCTTAACTACCCCACAAGGAGGTATTGACTTTCCCGGTCTGATTCTCAGGTCACAGTTACCAAAATAATCGACCGGCGGCGCATGCGTTGTAGCGAAGAATTTGTTGTGAAGTCAGGAACATATTCAGGGGTCGTCAACGGATTAGCAGTCAAACCGGAGGATGAGACAAAACCGTAGTCAGACCAGGAGTTGAAACCAGGAGTAGACCACAAGAACCAGGCGACAATTTCAAAGGGCAAGACAGGAGCGTAGTCCAGGAAAAAGGTCAAGGCTAGGAACAGGGTGAATTACAGTTAGAATCAACAGCCCATCAAGGATCCCATAGCAGAGGCTGGATGTTATTAGTAGCTGCCGGTCACCATGGTATCCCGGTGAATTGGAGCTGGAACCCTCACAACATTGCTGGAGCAGAAGTGGCAGAGGAGGAGGCATCCGGTTGCCTACCCAGCAATCAAGACGTGGCCATTGGACGGAGCCATGGATGTTTGCCAGGCCTCATTGATGGAGGCGTGTAAGTTATGGATCAGGTATAGTGCAAAAGGGATAAGGGAACACACACAGGCCGATAGATTGGATGGAACTGGATAGGAACTATGTATCATTCCAGAAGTAAACTTACTTTAAAGGGGTTGTCCACGTTTGCGAATCACCTATTTGTTAGAAGGGCTCTCCTCAATATATGGTGATCGAAGGGGTGCCCCATTACATGTAGCATTACACAGTTATCATTGAAATCAATGGTTTGTCCATATAAAGTATGGATTCGTGATGATTAGATACACAGTGATCCATCTGAAGATACGTGAGCTGACAAGGTGCTGAGCTGTTAAGTCAAACCTTCCCTTCAGCAGTCTTCCCCCTATAAACCAAGTATGCAGACTTAATATCAGTAGGGAACACCTAGAAGCCTGACTTTTCTTGGCAAATGGTACCAGTAAATTAATGATCATCTTATCAAAGCTTCCTTGGCCATACAGGTGAAAAGATGTTCATGCCAACAGTAGTTCTGAACGGAGACAGGTTTTCTTCCAAAATGGCTTAGCTGCACGATTTATGATATGCTACTTATGTAAAGCAAAGGATAGTTATTAGATAACACGGTTATGAGTCAGTCGGTTTCCTCCTATCATGTAGAGTATGTTCATTTGAGCTTGGATTGGTAGGGTTTATCTAGACACACACTTTGTAATCCGTGGGACCGCTGCATGTTGTCTAGATTATGGCCATCTGCAGATAATATTTTGGTGCTAACCTCACTTGCAAAGAACGGTGTTTGGGTTTGATAGGTGCCATATGCTAAATGCACACATACTTCACTGTACGTGGCATGTTATCTTGTATTAATGAGTTGAGCTGCCAGTTAATATGTTAGGACTGTACGCTCCTGTTTCTGTAAGGATGGATGACCGAGACTACTCCCCCGATGCTAGAGATGCTTCGCTGACTAATGCTAGTGGGCAAAGCTATAAAATTGCTGGACTGGATGCGGAAAACTTAGATGTCTAAAGAAATTTCCCCATATACATTTATGGCATATCTACACAGTATTAAGGGACCCCCTTTTCCAGTTAGGTGGGGGTCCTATAGATATACTATAAATATCTATGGTGAAAAAACCCTATAACAGACTGAAGTACATTTGCTTTAGGCTGACTATACATTATAGAAATTTTCTCCACAGTCAGAATATCGGATTGCAGCAATAATCACAATGTGTAAATGGCCATAACACAATGGATCGAAAATCATTGCGACCATAGGGGAGATTTACTAAGCAATACGTGCCAGAACTCTGTCACAAATGTTCCCCCTAGAATGGACAAATTTATGTGTTTTAGACACTTTTTACACTTTCAACAGTTTTGAAAAGCAAGAAGAAAAGGATTATGGTTAAGATCCGTCGCCATTTTTTGGCACACAATATTGGCGTTGGCATACGTTAGCCAATGAAGGGTCATGTATCTAACATGCTTAGCAAAACGTATCATGCCAAATGTGCCATTTTGATAAATCTAGTGCAATTTGAACCACTCCGCTAACTTCTAAATGAACGCACCCTATAATATTATTGATAGATCTTGTTCATAGAATGCAAATGGTGATTTAAAGTGTAAATAAACATTTAAATAACTTTTGACTTATCATAGTGAGATGTCAGAAGTTGTGATCGGTAAGGGTCCGAGCACTGAGACACCCTTCATTCACTGAAACAACGCTAAAACAAAGCATCGGGCAGATGTCAAAATGCGTAGCCAGGTTATTTAAGTATTTATTTAATTCATTAATAAATTAATAACTTTGATCTTTACCCCCCTGGACAATAGCAGTGCTTCTTTCGAATCCACTGTTTTTTTTTGTTGGAAATTTGGATATTCTAAATTTAGGTCTTTATGGGTAAAGTCAAGGAAAATCCCGATAACTTTTAAGAATTTAAATTCAAAACTCTTATTTAAACTTCAACATGGAAAAAAAAAAAAAGATTTTTTTTTACATATGTTTGTGGTTACCTTTAAAAAAATGTTACGCTATGTTTCAGGCTGAAATCTCCTTTCCTTCATTCATTTTCAGATCCCCTGTACAACTTGTTCCTGGACTTTTCTCATTTGGACGCGTCATTCCCAGTAATAGATGCTGGATGTGAGTTCTGTGTCCAGGATGCTGCTGTCTTCACTAGCTCTCATGTATCAGCGCAGCTTTATTCCTGTACTGCTTTCGTCTTCTACAATCCATGAGGGATCTCTTGTCCCTTGTGCTGAGAAGCATGTGATTACACAGATTACACAGTCTGCTGTAGTAATATTGATACAGACTGTTGTCCTCCAGACTGGCACATGTGCTTTTCTTCCCATTTACACTCTAAAACTGTACAGCTTATGCGATATGCCCTCCCCGAGGACTTGGTCCTGCCTGTCTCTAACATGCAGGATCCAGCTAATTACGATCACATCTAAGTTTATCAACGGAGATGTGAATTGGTATTAGCTGGACCCTGCATGTCAGAGAAACGCAGGACCAGTTTTCAGCTGAACCGTGAGTCCAGCTGATCTGATAGAATCGGCTTTGACTGCAGGATACAGATTCAATGTATACAGGATACATAAAATCTGTATCTTAAAAAATAAAACAAACTTTTAATTAAAGTAAATTTAAAAGTTGCTTTAAAATTACATAAAGAATGGTTTTATTTAAAAATAAATAAATTGATAATGTGGGTTAAAATGTGTATATAGCCTTTAAGTTTGCATTTAGGCTGCAAATGAACAATAAAAATGTATTTAGTACAAAAGGTGTCCATAGCCTTTAAATTCAACAACTACAGAACGTTCCCTCCACAGCTGAGATATCTTTCTATACAGGCATATCTTGACCATTAAAGGTGTTAAGCATTACTCATAGCATTGGCATTTTTAAAGAAAAAAAGAAGCGAAAACTAATTGTACATAGTAAAAAAGTGAGGTAAGAGAGATCATATAGCAATTATTTTTATCCTCTCATCCCAAGTATTCCGAACCAGATGGTAAAATACAAAGAATAAAGCCTTTCAATCCCTTAAACACTGAAATGTAGATCTGAACTGTTAACATTACATGCAATATTTTGTCGAAAGACATACAATGATTTGGAAGGAAATTGTAACATTTCGAGACGTCGGTTGGTGTCTTACATTTCCTTCTTTTTTTTTTGTCCGTGCACAGCAAAATAAATAGCTGTAGAGAAAACACACACTTCACGTCAACCCCCGGGACTCAGAGTCTACAGTCGTAGAGAGGGGCCTGGACAGAGATCCTATTCTGTCACCACTTGCGTTGGGACATTCTTTGAACATAACAAATACACCAGGCAACATGAAGAAAGATTTTTTTTTTTTTCCAAAAGGGAATGAAGGAGGGCAGAGGTATTTCAACAGAACTATTCTTATGACATCTAAATAGCCTCTGTGTCTTTTATCCCGCTGAAGAGGTAAGATGAAAGATGAGAATCTTTTCAGGAGACTTAATACTAATGGTTATTTAGCTTTCAGCATATCTTAGGAAACCAAAGCCATTAGTTCAGTGTGGGTCTTCATGCTTATTGCATACGTGACATTTCAAATACTTTATAGTCCGGCTCCTGCCAGTAACGCTCATGTGTCGGACATTTACATTGGGTTATTATTTAACTCTTTTCCAACCAAGGGCCATTGATGCATTCAAAAAGTTTTTTTTTTGGTGTTATTTTTGCGGGACATATTAACCTTTTCTTATGGTATCATACCGGAACCACCATCTTTAAAATGTGTCGGCATTATAAAGCAAAAAAATGGCCAACATTTTCTAATGGTTCTTATTCCTCTAATTTGCCTCATTATAATGATACTAAATATGTATCGGTAATTTGTTACTTAGACATTACAGCCCAGAACAAAGATCCCTATTAAGGTTCTAAGAGTGTCCTCACTTGGCATGTATGTGGCATCTGCACATGGGTATACAGCAGCCAGGCACAATATTTTTTTGCTAAGTGTAGGTGCAGATAGGGACAGGGCAGAAGGGCAGAGATGGAGGACAAGAATTACTTTTTTGTGGATTTGGGGGAAACCTCTATTCTAAAGAGGGCATATCATGGCATGGGAAAAGGGCATTATAAAATAGGGTATTTATTTTAGGAAAGTATACATGATAACAGTGTGCCTGAACTGGAAAGTGTGGAGTTCTGATTTTTTTGGTAGATATTTTTGTATTTTATGATTGGATAAAAGTGTTTATTTCTGATTTCAGGAAACCATCGCAAACATTCAGTGCCATTTTAGTGGCAATGAGTTAAAGTGAAACAATACTTTTGTAAAACTGTTGACATCTCATAGTGACATATCAGAAGTTTTGATCGGTTGGGGTCAGAGCATGGAGACCTCCACCGATCGATAAAACAAAATGGCAGAAGCGCTCGGGGCACTGTGCCACTTCGTTTCTGATCAGAGTTTCTCGGAGTGGTGTATAAGCTCAATAGAAAGTCCATAATTCCGTACACCGCTCGCTCGGCTTTCCCAGGAAAGCAGATCAGAAATAAGCGGCATGGTGCTCATCCGAGTGCTTCTACCGATTGGTTTTAGCGATAGGTGGGGGTGTCCTTGCTCGGGCCCCCATCAATCAAAACTATGGACATGTCAAAAGTTAGTTAAAAGTTTAGTTGGCCTTTAATTATTTCAGTTCTTTGTCATATTAGTAGGATTAAATTGTCACTGTGCTATTAAAAGCAATCAGCCATCAAACTACCGACTTAAATATACAGATTGTAGACTGGAAGGGGTTAAAGGTCTTAATATGACAATGTACAAAAGCACTGGTTCTTCATCTGACAAATAACCCTTTCAATGCCAAAGATGGCTGTGTTACAGGACTACAGAGCTGCAAGAAGGGGGAGGGGGGAGCCTGCCATGACTTGCATGGATTGACTTTAGGTAACTCTCCTAACTGCAGCCTATATTTTAGGAAGGATTTAAAGAATTTATAGCTGTAAGAGCGTGTCTAAGGTATTAACGTTATATTTGTAGATTCAGCTCTAAACATGACTGAAAAATTCCCCTGTCCTTTGTGTTCCTGGGAAATCTTGCCGATTAGCAGTACTGTATATACTTGTCATAATAGCTCTCCGCTAGCGAGCGAGGAAGCCTCTCAGTGCAGAGCTCTCCGAAATATTGACGGGAAGGAGTCACATATAAACAATACCCATCTAGGCTTATCTGAGATGAAAAAGCCTATCCCTGCATTTATAATAAATATGCACCGACTTGTTTGTTAGTCACTTTATCAGCTGGGATTCCAAGGTGGGATTGGCAGATATCCAAGCACAATGTTAGTGGGAGTAGCAGATCAGTTTTAAGTTCTACAGAACACAACCGTCTTTGAAAAGAAAAAAGAAAAAAAAGCTACAAAGAATATAACCTTAAATGAACGCACATTCTTGATTTTTATGCAGAGATAAATCTTTGCGTGCATTACATTTTTAAATATTTAGTTCCAATTTCCACGTCTCTCAAATGCAGCAGATAATACACCTTACAATCATAACTTCAAAAGGGTTGTACATTAATATGTCTAAATTAAATGGCTTCTCTGGTTCTTTAAAATTGATGGCCTATCTTTCCGATAGGCCATGAATATAAGATCGGTGGGGGTACAACTCTCGGCACCCTGCCGATCAGCTGTTTGAAGGGGCCCTTCTTTGTATACCAGGTACAGCTCACCTTTTAGTGGCGGCTGCGACTAGTATGACAAATCGCTACAGCTTTGTGCCATTCAAGTGAATGGGACTGAGCTGTAATACTAGGCACAGCCACTACTAAAAGCACAGCGCTGTGCTGTACAGAGCAGTATTAACAATCAAGGCCCCTCCAAACAGCTGATCGGCAGAGTCGAAACCCTAGTGATCTAAATACTGATGACCTATCCCAAGTATGGCCAGCTTAACTTATAGCTATGCATCAGTAGGAGGATCAATACCCTTTCCAGCAATGAGCTCAGTATATTGCACAGTAGAAATTTACCTGCAGTGAGTCCATCTTGAATTCATCTTTTGTGCCAAGAATCTTTTGCAACTACAAAGTAAAATCAAAGTAAGTTTAGGCAGAAAGCTTTGATTGGGTGTCAGAAGCACACAGGAGCAGAGGTCAGCAGAGCCGTCAGTCCAGCTACTGTAACGGACGGCTTTGGCTTACAGCGGCATTATGTAGCTTCTATGTATACATAGAAGCTGAAGCGCAAAAACGAAACAACATTTTTAATAAATGTCTATTAGAAAAAGGTTTATAAACACAAGAACATACATACATTTTTAAAAAAACAGCTACAAAAGTTTAAATAGCTTTCAACAATCAAGCATAAATGTCCCTATTAATCTCACGTACAGATGTGAAAATCAAAAGACAGTCATCTCAACGCAAATATAAATAAAACACATACCTTACTGGGTCAGTCTTATTCCTCAAACGTTAGCAAAGATAAAAATTGGCTTGTGGTTAAATATTATTATATTAACACGTTTCTGCTGTAGAGGACACGGCACTGACTCATATGAACATTACTTGCTTTTTGCCCTAAAAATTGAATTTTTCCTATCCCATTAACATGGGCAGAGCTTTTATTTGGGACATATTTAGAATTTTCCCCTTGGTAATGAAGTGAAAGCATGCGGCACAAACGTGAAACAGAAGCTTTTATAAAGTTAGACGTTTGGATAAAATAACGCCATCTATAAAATGTACTTTAGACTGAAGATAAAGGAGAGCAAAATGCACAATTGCAATGTATATTGTTACACTTCTGTAGATAAGCATGTCTGCTATAAATCAAGATGGAGCCTATCTTTTTCTATGGGGCTTACCATTTCAGCTCCACCATGACCAGTATTTTTTATTTTTTTTTATAATTGGATCTATCATGATTGTTTTTGTGTTGTTTTGTAATCATTGAGATCAGTAGGTGATTGACAAACTGATGTAAACTAATGTCAATTTGTACTTTGATTTCAATCCGCTTAGATCTGTTTCAGAGCAAAAAAGAAAAAATGTACGTGAACACAGCCTAAAACGAAAGAATATATTTAACACTGTAAAGTCAGAGGAGTGCGGGGGATGAGAAGAATCATACAATGCTGCCACATAAAGGCTGTAGTGGTCATATGTGAGGTAAAAGTACTATGGATGGAGTATGGGAGAGTTAATGGGGTTTTCCTACGAGGGAAATTTATGACCTCTCCACAGGATATGTCATAAATGTCAGATTCATGCAGGTTCCACCTCTGGGACCCGCACCTATTTATAGAACGGTACCCCTAAACCCCGTTCTACCTCTGTGTGTGTCGGCTGATCTCCGACCATGAAGGCGAAAACAGCGTAGCTCGCTGAGCTACGCTGTTTTCGTAAGCCCCATATAACTGAGTGGTAGTTACGCAAACAGCGTAGCTGGCATGCTACGCTCACATGCTACCGATCACAACTTTTGACACATCACTATGACATGTCAGAAGTTTTCTGAGTTACCCTTTAAGAAAGTAATATTTTTCTGAACGAATATAATTAAAACAAAATGTAAAAATACTTATAATAATAGTAATAATAATAGTATGAACGATACTTTCATTATGCAAATAACCGGACTGCAGGAGTCCGGTACTGAACCTTCTGGTTAGGTCTTCCCGCCATCCTTTGTCTTCCCACAACAAAATCCAATGTCAGAACGTGAGATCTCGCTGGTTATCGCAAAAGCTTGCGTTCTGTCTAAAAGAGCTCTATATAGTGTATTAATATAGCAGTTACCGACCAGTAAGATTGGATTCATCAGGTCACCTGACCCATGTCCCTTCTGGTGAGGCAGTCGGAGGTTGCCGATACGAGGTGTGGGATGAAGTAGCGAGGTGGCCACACATGCGCGTGGCTCTATTCAGTCTGTCCTTTGGGAGCTATGGAAACAGTCGGTTTGTCCTATTTGATGCTTAGGGTTGTGTTTAGTGCTCTATACAGGCCACATTAGGTCTCTATGCACTACTTTGTATACATAATTCCCATTGGGTTTAAAGGCGTTGCCTCATCATAGGCATAATCCATAGGCGTAGCTTGAAGCTCCTGGGCCCCAATACAAACTAACACAGCCCCTCCACCTACCATGTGCCATTTATAATACTGGTGTCTTCTTCAGGTACCAGGGCACAAGTGCGACTTCTTTCTCTGCACCCGCTTTAGCTATGCTCCTGGACGACACCTTTTAATACGAGAGCTAACTCATCGCTGCAGGTCTGGCTCCTGGCAAATGGCTCATATTGGCAGCAGAAGTTACCATCAGCTGCTCATTTCCTGTGTACTTGCCACTACATGGGAAATGTAGAATTACTTGTGGCAATTAAAATAGACTGTCGGAGTAAGAGCCACTGTAGCTTTTTCCTAGTCGCTTCAATGGAACTGAGCTGCAGTACCAGGCAAAACCTATGGACAGGTGTGCCACGGTTTGTGAAAGAAAGCAATCATGTTTTTTTTGTTTGTTTTTTTTAACTTCTACAAACCCTTTAATATTTGTGGTCATATCCTTACTCATGTGAACTAAAACATACACTCTTTTAAACAGAAACAAAAGTATAACATGGAATTTGTCTCATGTCGAATGTGTGCAAAATATAATAATAAAGGAGTGCGTGTAGGGGCTGTAAATCAGATAAGCTTCCCCATTGAACAGTAGCATCCTAACATACTTAAAAACATATCATATACAATCTACAACTCCTCCATCTTCGTAATGGAACTTTTTCTATACAACTATAATTTGTAAGAGCTATTGCCGAGCAGCGCGTAATTCTTTCTACCTAAATTTTCTGTAAATTTTTGCTAAAGAAAGGAGACAGGGAAGAAATGGGAGTTCACATGTACCTGTATGATTTAGTGGAGTGTGCAGGTTAAACAGTAAATCATATCCAAAAATGAAAGTCAGATCCTCTCCTTCTAGTTGTATTTGGGGTGTAGCCCCCCCCCCCCCAAAAAAAAAAAAACCAACAACTCTATTGCTGTCTTTTCAATACAGGAGAAGCATCAATAACTAAAAAAAAAAAGAGACACAACTGAGAATCTTTTGTCCTTTACTATATAATAATACAGCGAATAATCTAAAAATTACAGGGCAATATAGAAAACAAGTTATAAATTGTAAATGGATTTAACTCAATCACCTAATTTCATGCTAAGGCCTATTAAAAAGAAGCTCGAGAGAAGTATTTACCAAAATTTTCAACAGTTTCTTTTAATCTAAAGGAAAACTGTGCGTAAAATTGTGACACTTATGCCTAGTGCAGGTTCAGAGGGGGCAGTGAATGACACAGGGACTCCAAGAACATGAGCTGCACTGGGCATACGGCCCTGTTCACATGACCTTATTGTCCTCGGACGTGAAAAGCTCCCGACATAAACCTTTCATGGAGGGCTGCAACGTATATGACTGTATATGCATACAGTGGAACACGTCGCCAATAGGGTTCCATTGTAAAAAATGTACACGACGCAGTATAATTTTTTTTACTGTATACAGTTGTATGGAATATCGTAGTCTACTACGCTATTTTGTAACTAATTTTTTATTTTTTTTTTAAGTTTACCGATGTATACCTATACCAATTAGACGAGGCCAAAAGGACACTTTTTTGGCCTTGGTTGGGTGATTGGTGCCCAATGGGTAAGCTTATAGTGTATGCTGGGAGAATTTCATTCTGGTTTAGGTAATACCGCTGTATCATAGGGGCGTAAGAACAAAACATCTTACCTTGAAAAATTCTTTCATGTCAACCTGGTCATTGTCATCAGTGTCTAGCATCTCAAATGCAATTTGGAATCCAGTTCTTGGTTCTGAAACATTTTTAAAAAAAGTACTGGAATCAATTACATTAATAAGAAAAAAAAACCCTCTACACTTCAAAGGACATACATGCTGCACCTCAGAAATCTTGGAAATTGTAAGCACTTGGCTTAGTTATGGTGATATATAGGCCTCATTATGGTGCTTGGTTCTGCTACGTAGGAAAAAAGGGACTTTCATTTGTTTCCTCCTCTACGCACTTTCCATGAAACCTTGGCCCAATATCTCTGCCCCCTCGTCTGCTAATATTGCACTTCCTATGGAGAAGGTAGTCATGTAAAGTTTTTTTCCACCCAGGAGCAAGGGGGGTGAGACCAAACAGGGTGATGCCCCTTCTCTCTCATTTGGCCCTATAGCAGCTGCATAATCTGCCTCTATGGTATTTACGCCCTTGATTGGGAACATAACATTATAATATTACAACATATCCTCAACAGGTGAATTACTATGAAGGTAAGCATACATGGAACATCATCCTGCCAATACAATGCCAAATAAAGCACTGGAAAATCATTACAACTGATTGATACATGTATGAATAGAGATTTTATGCATTTTCTGTTTATTGTGGGCAGGGAAAATCTGAAGAATTCTGATTAAATTTAAACTGCAAATGGTTAAAGAAACTGTGCCAAATATACAATAATTGCACAGGACTCATAAAACAGCTGCAAAAAATAATTGGACAGGTTAGAGGAAGATTCGAGATCTTCAAGTTATTGGAGCAATTGAACAAATTTATGATGTATCCCTAGCATTGCAAGAAGTTGCATAATACGAGCAAGCTAATGCCCAGTGATGCAACAGCCATGATAAGTTGCAGCTGACTCCAGAAGTCAATGAAAACTACCAGAACGTTAAAACTTTCACTGAAGGGAGGAAAAAAATTCCTCAGTTGGGACCTCCATCAATTAGCCAGAGCAGCTACAAATAGCTTCTCCCTCTCTGACTGTGCATTACATGGACAGCCCATTGATTTCACCATGTAATGTTTAATATCCCCTGTGGTGTCGCTGCAAGAAAATTGATCATTTAATGCCCACAGATTACAGTTGATCGCTGGGGACTCAGCAATGAGACACCCTGTAATAAGCTTATTTTTATGAAACCCTTCTAACCAAAATTGACTATACAATTTCAACATAAGATTATGGAGACCCCTCTGATTAGCAGGACGAAGAGGCTGCAGTCCCGTTACTACCGTACCCAACACACGGATGTCCACACAAGTGTGACTGTGCCTGGTATTGCAGTTGTGCTGTTCACTTGGGCGGGCTAAGTTGCAGTGCCAAGAACAGCCACTTTGTTGTACCGGGTTATGCAGTAGGTGGTACAGGAAGTGGCTTTCTAGAGAATACCGTTGCACCTTTGTTATGCTGATCGGTGGGGGTTTAAAAGTACATGATACATAAATGGCCTATCCCAAGGACATTTCTTTAATATAAAATCCAAGAAAAGAGCTTTAAAAAGAGAATCTGTCACCATGTTTAACAACCTATAATGAATATAACCACTATACAGGTAAAAAGACGCGGATTCAAAATATGTAAATATTGTTTGGCTACTCACTACCAATTCCCCGAAGTAATCTATCAATTGGTCCGCGCGTTAAAGCACTTAAAAGTCCTTTCTTTGATTTTGCGGAGTTTAGGAGTCCAGTGTATGCAAATTGCCCTAGCCAATCCATGCCCGATTGAAGACTGTCACCAACGTCACCAGCCTTCCTTAAGCAGCAGAGTGTGGCCAAAAGATTAATATTCATAAAGCGGAGCACAGAATAGCGGCGGAGTGGGTGGGGATTGAACTATATTAGCATAAAGCGCACTGACTGTTTGCAGGAATATTGCGGGGCAATGCCAGTGAGTGGGAATATAAAAATTGCATATTTGGTATCAGCGTCTTTTGACCTGTCATGCCATTACAGTAGACTGTGGGGGTCACATTACGGTCAATTATTATATGCTTCTGTCTGACATCACCCTCAACATGTCGTCTTCCAATTACACACCAGCAATTATGCCTGCACATGTTGGTGCCTAAAGACAAGAGTAGAGAAACCGGATTTATAGAAGGGGCCAGAACTAACATGGCTCATTCTGAAAAGACTTTATTTTTCTAAGTCTCATATTTCTGCACCTAAATCAGATAGTTTTCCTTCTGATATACTATGACGCATGAGAACGAAACCTTTACAGTATCCAGAGTTGAAAGAGGCATTTAATACTTTAACATTTTGATTTGCAAGGACACTTATCACGTCCCACTTGAAGTTATCTAGTACAAAAGGTTGATTTGGGGCCTTTTCCATTACTTCTCGCACACCTAATGTTAGTCTAGGGTTCATCAGAAGAGGAGTGATCTCTTTGTAAGATGAACCTAAAGTGGGAGCCAGAAATTAAGAGCTGTTGGAACGTCCAACGTAAAGAACTTTCTCGCTGGAAAATGAATTTTTCTTGATGGAATGTTGTTCTAAGATTTCTTAGATATTGGTTGTATTCTGATGCCTCCTGAGCTAAGTGAAGTGGATCGGTATGAAATAGAATAACCCTGCACAGACAGAAGATGTTTGTTTCTAACAAGGGTCTTGTAATCTGTTTCAAAGGCATGAATAGAAGAAAGTACAATGTCTCTCAGAGAAGGCGGCCACCAACTAGAAGGGGTATCTGTGGTTACGAAATGATGGTTACCCTCGCCGGTATGAATGATGCTTTCATTTCATTTGAAGATGGATGCAAAATCTCATAGTGTGCATTGTGCTGATGGAATTCCAGGATCAACCATGCCGTTTGCTATACGGAGCGTTATGGACCATGAATTTGAACCATTTATTACACACACACACACACACACACACACACACACACACACACACACACACACACACGCACACACACACACACACCACCTAAAGGGTTAGTTATAAGAGTATTTTGAAACTGCTAACAAAAAGTTTTTTATTTTTTGGCGTTTTTACTAGACAATTAGTGAAAATTTCTACAGGACATTTTATCTCCATGTAAAAATAATAGTGTCATTATTGGGTTATACTTAAGAAACATCAAGAGAAAAGAATACCTTGCTATATTGTTATGCGAGACCTACAGACTAGAAAAATGATCAACTCTGGCACAAAATAGTGGAGTATAAAAATATATAAATTTTACTACAGATAAACACAACAGAATACAAAGATGAGTCACACAATGAGAAGGCATCAACCTAAGCAAGACCAAAGAAGCATGTACATCAAGCACGATCATGCGTAAATGTCAAGATACAGGCGCATGTGTAAATTGGAGTCCAGAAGGGACAGCCAAACTGCTTGAGATCTGTAGCAAAGTAATTAATATTAGTAACAACAGTAGTCAAGTATAAAGTGCTGGGAAATGCAGGTAGCACAGCCTATAGCCACGAACTAACAGACTATATATCAATCAAATGCAAAGCGGAGACCTGTGCAGCCCATCCCTGAAGGGCAAAATAACATCAGACCAAGAGCATGTAACACAAACACCTGTTATAGGTAACATACATACCAGAGGTCATGGTCTTGCACAGGGAGGGCGCCAACACCTGACGCGCGTTTCGGCAAATGTCTTCGTCCTATACGGTTATGTGCCAAGAAAAGCCATATACAGCAAAATACTATGGATTATGGCACGGTCATGGAAATGTACATGAGACTAGCTTAGGGTCTTTTCACACTTCAGTTTTGTCCTCCGTTTAACGTAGACGCTGGAAAATCTTCTGGTGTATACTTCAAACAGAGGCTGTGACGGATGCCCAACAGTGACATCCGTCACCCCAAGGCTAAAATGGTATCCGTTTAACAGATATGCCATAAACTCTTATGACCCTGTTCATGACATATTCCTTAAATAGATACCATTATAACCTATAGGTGACTGATGGCTCTTTTAGGCATCTGTCACTAGCCTCCGTTTAATGGGTACTTCGAAAAACTCCAGTGACGTAACGATACATATATGGACAGTTATCATGCCATGCCCGCAAACTTGAGGGTTTGTCTCCACATGATAGAAGACAATGGTTGATGCTGGTATAGGGTGTCAGCTCTGTGAAAGCCAGAGTTCTACCACGCAGAGAACCCCACACATATCCACCCACACGACTGTCCAACTATCCCTGCGATGGCAAAACCTTCAGAGCAGCTGGAGCTTTTTATCTTGGTCCGGGTAGGCTACATCACTGGAGATTCTCTAAAGTAGCTGTAGCCCCGCAACTGTCCATATATGGACAGTGATGTAACTAGGGCTACCCCAGGTCTTGTCATTGCGGGGGTCGTTGGGTCGCCATGCAGGTAGATATGTGTGGGGTTCTCTGTGTGGCAGTGCTCTGTATGGGTCCCAAAGGATCCAACAGAGCTGACACTCTATACCGGCATTAACCATTGCCTTACATCACAGGGAGACTATCCTTCATATGTGCGGGCAGGGCCGCCAGAGTGTGTGGGCAGTGCGGCCTCTGCTGCATCGAGAAGCACCGGTGATAACTGTCCATATATGGACAGTTACATTACTGGAGCTTCCCGACATATACATGTAATGGATGCCAGTGCTGGAAGCCATATAATGGGAGCATTCCCGATGCACTCCCGGGCCTTATAATGGTAAAAAACCCTCAGAAAGAAAGCACAAAATAAAATAACACAAACTGCTGCTAGTCCTTTTTTTTTTTTTAATCAGGGACAATTACTAATTGATTCTATCGTCTCAGTCTCCTGCTTCTGGTCCTGTGACACTCCACATTATATAGAAGTTCTCTGCTGGAAACAAGTGACGGATAAGAATTTCTGGATTATTGGATGCTGGCAGGCATGACAGAGATTGCATGACATTTGGTTAGTGGTGTTTTCAAGCAGTAGATTTTGCTTTGTCTTCGTGCCTTGAATCCTTGTATCACTGGAGCTTCTAAATATTTTTGCAATGGCCTTGGCCAACATATAGGACTAGGACAGGCTTGGATATGGATAAGTAATGCATACAATTCCCTATTTACCCGTATTATTAAAAATATTAAGTATTTCTGTTAATGGCAGTGACACCTTTTCCTTTCCCAGCACCCGGGAAACATGTCATGGCAGTCTCTACACCCCTGTCTACGGTGTTGCCTCTAGCAAAAGTAGTTTAAAAAAAAAATTGCACCAACTTGTTTCTCTGTTGAGAGCAGATACAGTATTTTTTCCTATAAAAGTAACACATTGACCAACAGATGGCGATAGACGAGTGCTATAACCCAATGTTTGGCAAATACCTGCCTAGTTTTCAAATAGATTGATGATCGTCAGGAAACTTTGATCTTCAAGTCAATGCATATAAACCATATTTACAGGATGTGGAAAACCTCTTAAAATCTACTTAAATATAAATATTAGCAAGCAAATATATTCAGAGCAGCCCGATTTAAAAATGTACATTCAAATTCACTATAATAAAAAACTGGATACTACTAAAAAATATTAGTATAATATAATTAAGTTCTTTTGTAACGAATATCAAGTATGTAAAATGACGTTACTTTTGTCCCTGGGATGCTGGACAGGATCCGCTGCTCCATGGATGGTTCCCTGAACATTGGTCATCACCGCTTTGCTTTGTGATATTGCGCTGCTTCTGTGGGTTTGTGCCACTGATCAGGACATGATATGGATAAACATCCCACATGTTGAGCAGCAAACCGCTTGTTTCTGGCATACAAGAAGCTGTACATGTCTGCCATACAGCACTTGAGCTGCCATTAACATCAAGAGGGTGGAGGTGGGGGTAAGCTATGGAGAAGGCCCGCCAGTGCAGAGCATTGACATTATGTCAATATGTATTTCACGTATTTCTTTAATAAAAACGATTTAAACTAAAGGTATTGTCCCCTCTTTTGACAATTCTTTATCATTGAGTGGGTCTCCAATAGGTGGCTGTAAGCTGCAAGTGATCAATTCCCCAGCAAAAAGATTGCATTGGTCCTCCTGAGCGAGACCCCCGTTCTGCACACTGTGGATCATATAACTGCCTCCACAAGTTTCTTTACACAAGGTGCCGTGGAGCTGGTCAGCCAAGAGGGATTTTCCTTTTTAAATACAGCGTGCACTCTTATGACCCTATTATTGGGAGTTGAGGTGGCATTCAGTGCAGTGGAGTACAGTGGTGACCCATAGCGAAGAAAAAAAAAAAATAGGCCCCTTTCAAGTCCTGTAGGACTCCACCACATTTCTAACCACATGGGATATAAGGTCTTGGTTGCCAAGATTGCATTTCCTGTTTAGACCACATCTCTGTGCAGGTTCTCACCCCCCATTAAAATGTAGACGAGACCAACCTGGAATGGGCTCCCTCACAATGTTCCGCGCATGGGCTGCTTAAATCGTACATATTAATTAAATGGAAGAAATAGCACCTACAGCTTACTGTATCCAAGAGATGTCCATATAAAAATATTTGCTTTGGTGACACATTCTCTTTAAAGGGGATAAATACATATGAAAAGCATACAGCAAAAAAGTTGTATAGCACAAAAAAAGCACAAGCAGAAACAAATGTATAATCTTTATTAGTTCATCACATACAATCTGACCATTAGGACATAAAAGCACATACAATTTGAATAAAAACAAGCACCGAAATAGAGGTCATAGTTGGAATGAGGAAGGAACTTTAAAAAAAGACAGAGTATAATGTGACACCTACGAAACCCAAAGTCGGGTCAAAAGCACTAATTCCCACATGGCTGTAGTATTGTGATGAAAACATATGGGGTCTGAGTCGGTAGTCATTTATATTGTGTTTTGATCACAATGCTACAACCAGGTTTGGGGTCTGAGGTATTGAGATGTCGATCCCTGACCACCATCTTGGTGCTCGTTTTTTGTAAAATCTTAGGTGGTTTTAGGTCGTTTTAGGTCGTGATGGCCTGATTGTTTGGGATGAACTAATAAAGATATTTATTATATATTTGTATATATATGTGTGGATAGCTTCCTTTGTTGTGGTATACGACTTTTTTGCTGTAGAATTTTAAAAGGTATTGGTGTTTGAGTTGGTATACAGTGATCATTACGATTTTGGGGACATTAGTTAAAGACATGTAAGGACAGGTCCGCTCTATTAGCCCAATATTGTAATAGAACCTAATTAAGAAAGCAGTGGGCTTATAATTATAAGTACATTCCATGAATACAAGCAGGTACATGACCGCCTGAGTCACTGGTGAGAGGGGTGGGCAGAGGTGGAGGGAGCGCTCCTCTCATTAATACAATGAACTCATAACTAAGAGTCCGCCGTAATCTTTATTAGGCTCTATTAGCCAAAATACAATATTTTTTTGTGCCGTTTCGGCTAATAGCAGAGCAGACGTGTGCCCATACTATGCAGCACTTACAGTACATAGTACGGGGACAGATCTGCTTTACATTTTTTATAGCATCTTACAGATAGTAAAGAAGGAAAATTATAGTTCTATCACTTCATGTACTAATTGTCTTTGTGTAACATCTAAATGTTGTTCTTTTTTCTAAGTCATTCATTTGTAAACTGCCTGAAGAAGGAGCCTCTGCGCTCTGAAAGCCGCATATAGAACTTTTATGGTTAGCCAATAAAGGTATCATACCTATTATACTTTTGTCTTTTTTGACACAAGTACAGTTTCAAGTAATCCTGATATTTAGGGAAGACTTCACATAACAGGTGGTAAGACGTCTACAATGCCCGCACATTAACACACACATGGAACAAGTGAACAGTGATAAGAAAGAGAAATAAATCAGGTAGAAGGCAGGCCTCTAAACCCGCAGTCCACTGTGATTTATAATGTCTATGATGTATAAATGTCAGGAGTGATGTAATTTGCATGAGTAAATCAGATTAGTTTGGGTCTCGGGAGTGTGTGCTTCTCTCCGCAGTATCCTCACATTCCTGGCTCCTACTCCCCGTTCCACCTTTAAACAACCACCCTATCTCTACTTCAAGCTTATTTTATTTATACTTTTACCCTGACTTGTCATTTTCCACAAAACTGACCTCCCACGTTCAGTGTTCTGTAGACGTGCGTACCAGTAATGACTTAAGAAGAGACCTTGATGTGATTGTTGGTGAATGAGTCTCATGTAAAAGAAGAAGATCCATGAAAAAAAAACCCTGACATCTTAGAAAATTATCCTGCAAACATGGAAGTGGTAGATAGCAAGGATAGAGAAAAGTCGACCCCTACTGCATAAGAAATAAGCTATTTTCATATCTAAGATATCAGCAACCGAGCATTAACCCCTACACTATCTTAGACCACCAGGGAAGTAAACAATAACTAACCTACTTGACCATTAACCCCTACACTACCCTAGACCACCAGGACAGCAAGCATCAATTCATCGACTACCCTAGATTACAGGGAAGCTGGCATTAACGTATCGACCACCCTAGACCTCCAGCAATACAGGCATTAATTAATCGACTACCCTAGACCAGCAGGACAGCACGCATTAATTCATCGACTACCCTAGACCACCAGGACAGCAGGCATTAATTCATCGACTATCCTAGACCACCAGGGAAGCAGGCATTAATTCATCGACTTCCCTAAACCACCAGGACAGCAGGCATTAATTCATAGACTTCCCTAGACCACCAGTACAGCAAGCATTAATTCATAGACTTCCTAGACCACCAGGACAGCAAGCATTAATTCATCGACTACCCCAGACCACCAGGACAGCTTTCATTAATTAATTGACTATCCTAGACCACCAGGACAGCGGGCATTAATTCATAGACTACCCTAAACCACCAGGACAGCAGGCATTAATTCATCAACTACCCTAGACCACCAGGACAGCGGGCATTAATTCATCAACTACCCTAGACCACCAGGACAGCAGCCATTAATTCATCGACTACTCTAGACCACCAGGACAGCAGGCATTAATTCATAGACTTCCCTAAACCACCAGGACAGTGGGCATTAATTCATCAACTACCCTAGACCACCAGGACAGCAGGCATTAATTCATCGACTACCCTAGACCACCAGGACAGCGGGCATTAATTCATCAACTACCCTAGACCACCAGCCATTAATTCATCGACTACCCTAGACCACCAGGACAGCAGGCATTAATTCATAGACTACCCTAGATTACCAGGGAAACAGGCATTAATTCATCGAATACCCTAGACCACCAGGCATTAATTCATTGACTACCCTAGACTACCAAATAAAATTGTTAATGTTTCACATGTGATATCCAGCATGAGATTGTTGTTTTTTCTATTCCATGCTCCCAAAAAGAAATCAATAACTATATGCTGAATTTTCCAAGTCGATATTGGAAATTTCTCTAGTAATTGTAATAAGCAGTTTTTGGGTTTTTTGTATGCCACTGTTGAGAACGCTTGGATCGTTCTTGTCTCGAGTGAAAAAAAAATACATGTAGTCCTAGATGTACAGTATATTGTTCGTTGCAGCATGTTGCATTCCATACTAAACACCCGTGTGGTTACAAATACACTGGCAATAAATGGCTGTAACATCAGTATTATAGGCAAACAATGGATAATACCTACTTGTAAGGATCGTCAGCAGAAATAGGTATTCGGTGTAGGAGATCAGCCCTGGGGAGAACAGTTACAGGTTAGACAGCGCATGGCTCTTAGTAAGCGGTAACGCTGCAGGCAGCACTGCCGGCATTTCAGCTCATTTTTATTCGCGACATTGCAGTTTACGTTACTTTTCAGATTTGCACAAATAATAGAGCAGATAAGGTTCACATTCTTCATTGTGTCATCGTTAAGACTCGGACCGTGCAAAACGACTTATATGTTTGTGGTGCACTGAACATGAACTTTTTTTTTTTTTTGCTTTTTGCTAGAAAGCCAGCATCTGTTTTAAGCTTTTTTTCACTCAATTAACCAGAGTAACATTTATAGGTTTTATTATTACATCTGCACTAAATCTTTCTCGTAACATCTTTTATAACTGTTCCCTTAGAATATCCACAGTTTTTATAGATCACCAGCTCCACTAAAGACCTTAAAGTTCAGGCGCGACTGCAGGTAAACCCAAAAATACCAAGTCACACTGACAGGGACCCAGGACGCTAAAATACTTTAGTGGTCTTTGCACGTGACATAGAAGTAACACGGAGACCATTAGTGATGTTATTTTCTTGATTTAGGGTATGTTCACACACAGTATTTTCACGCGGATTATGATGCATTTTTTTTCGTGTCGGAATCTGCGTCAAAAAATGTACCAAATCTGTCTCCCATAGATTTCAAAGGGAATCAAATTCATATTTTTTTTTTTCAGAACTGAAGTTTTTCCGCTTGCTGAGAAAAAAAAAGCGTCCTGCTCTATCTTCGGGCAGATTCCGCTCTTAAACCTCCCATTGAAATCAATTGGAACCAGAAAAAAAAAAACTGCGCGTGTGGCTCGACGTGGTCTTTGAGTAAAATAAAAAAAGCGAGCAGATTTTACAGATGAATAAGGTTCTCAACCAAACAAGAAGCCACAAAACCCGCCTAAAAAAATCCTGAAGTTAATTTGGAGGAAGATTTTTTTTGTTCAGTGTGAACATACCCTTAGATTTCATTTAGGCAGGCGTATGGCACTTGTGTTTAAAGAGGACTGGTCACCTCTCCTGACATTTCTGTTTTAGTAAATACATGTATTGCCCATATACTAACTATTCTGAAGCATCTTTACTTCGCACTCCACATTGTGCCGTTCCGTTCTTCCTCCTGGAAATGCATGAATAAATTAACAGTGTCACCAATCCCTTTGTCATTAGGATGTGTCCCTACAGTCTGGCAATGTAGAGACACACTCCTTGACAAGAGGAATGTTAACACCCAGTTGTCAATTTCTTAACACATTTCCAGGAGGAACAACAGAGGAACTGAACACCACAGAGTTTTAAGAAAATATGCTCCAACGGACAGGTCCTCTTTAACTATCACTATTCTAGATAGAACACCTTGACCAACAATGGTCCTACTGAACTGTACATACAGCCCCACAAAAATGTAAGGTGCTGTAAGTTTGGCTCAGTATGTACTAAACTATTTTGCTATAGTATAACACACTACAACTGTATTTCTGTGGTAATCTGCTGTGTGTTTGTATACTTGGTATCCCCTTGGAAAACCCAATAAAAATTGAACTTCCTCGTACCCTGTGCATAGGATATAAGCAGGAAATTCATTGGGGGCGAGTGCAGTCACAACTGAATATTCAGGTTTTGAGTGGAGTTCGGCTATAATTTGACTTTGCCGTATTTAGGATTTCTCTAATGTTACAGAGAAGGATCAAAGTATTTCAAGCCTTTTATCAGTGGAGAGTCGCCTGCCCACAATCTCACGGAAACCCACAATCCCAACAGGTTACTAGATGACAATGATAACGCAACTAGGTCCTTTGCCAAGGAGACGTTAGCCTTTGTTTGTACGATAGGTCCTCTTTGAATAGTGATTTTTTTTCTTTACTTTTTACGACTCTAGGCTACTCTATGGCCAGTTCTGTAAACGTGAGGGTGGAATATACAGGTGTCGATCATACACAGGGGTAGTCATTACGGAGTTAAATGCTATTGAGAGTCCTTTCATTCCTTGTGTGTTCGAATACCTGGAAACACATTGCAAAGCCTGACAGGCACTAGCGGGATTAATCACTCCATTGAAGCTTATATAGAACAGGAGACGTTTCAGCGTGGCGTGTTTAAACACCGCTTAAAGAAAAGTAAACACCATTTACTTCCGTTTACATTCAGCCAAATTAATAGATAAAGGAAACCCATCAGTCTCAAGGAGCAAAGTGTAGATTTTAATTATACTTCTGGTTGCAATAGGAAATGTGACTTACAATGGGACCTTAGAGGAAGCCGTAGACCCTGGGAGACAACCAATAGGCTCGTTATAAGATTGCGCGCCGTGGTCTTCACCCAACTTTTCCAGACTTCTGAATGGCGTGTTTATGCAGTAGTATAGGAGTATGTATTCAATACAGAACTAGGCCAATTTCCTATGCTAGGCCTCTGGCAAATCTTCTGCACACAATAAAGCGACCCTCCAGTCCTGCGACAACATTTTAAATATGACGGGTAACATGGAGTAATATCACCTGGTGCCCTCCATTTGCGCCCCCTGCCTTGGATCCACCACTTTGAGGTCCCCTCTGAGTTGTCCCAACAAGGCTGTAGCGCTTCTTAGACTACAAGTCTGCGACACTCCCACTGTTCTCGGATTGGCCAGAGCTGCTCACGTGACCAAATTTTGGGACAACAAAGAGGAGACCCCCAAAGGGACCACAGCAGAGGGGTGCGACTAGATGGCACCTGGTAATATTACTTCACATATCCCATCACATTTAGAATTTTGTCCTTGGACCGGAGGGTCTCTTTAATTTCTCTTTTTATAAAATACGCCACATTTTTAGTGGCGTTTTTGCATTAACGCTGCGGCCAGATGCGAGCTTGGCGAAATATAAAACATGGCTTGGTTATAGGTGGTGTTTGTTTTTTTTTACTTTAACTTGCTTTTTTTGGCGTAGTGGCATTTTTCACAATCGCTGCAAGCCTAGGTTTGGCCTTTTTTTTGCTTAATTTAGTGATGTTTTGTCCAATAGACCTGCATAGTTTTTTTCCTCTTTAAAAAAGTTATTGTGTGTTGCATTTTTTCTGGCGTTTTGGTTTTTTTTCAGAGAAAAAGTATGTGTCGCAGGGAAGAATCTATGCATCACATCTTCTTTGACTCACATGATTTGCAATGTGAAAAACGCCTCCTAAAAAACCCAAAATGCAGGTAGTAAAAAACATGTAACAGTTTTTTGGATGCGTCTTTTTTGGCCTAAAAAAAAGCCACACAAAAAGTGTTTGTGAAGGAAGGAATCATTAACGGGACACAGGGATCATATTAATAAGGCGGAGAAAATGTCTGGTTTGAAGACACGCTATCCCGTTGCTGTTATACAGGAATACACACTGTAATACATAAACAGTCAAGCAAAGTGCTGGGATTTGTATATTTTCAGTTGTAGGGGGCAAGACAAAATAGAAAATGCAGCAACCGCAATGCCCCTTTGATGTGAGTGGCAGTGAAAAGACATGTCAGCGCTGCCCAATCTGTAGCAGGAATGTGTGTTTGTACAGCACAAAGATTTACAGTTTAAGAACGCTGCTGCCTGTGAATTAGGGTCATGTAGATCCCCTGAACACTGGGAGCACCCCAACAAATGTGAACGTAAAAGACCTGTCTATAACGTGTCACTGTACCCACAAAAAGAAGAGGTACTCACTTCCCATACATATATTACACTACTTAAAGGAGAACTCCAACCACTTCTATGTGAAAGTCCCTTAAAGGGGTTATCCACTTTTTAACAATCCCCACTTTTCAGAAGGGTACCTCGACAATAAGCTGATCACGAAGTGTCCCCCTGCTTGGACCCCCAGCGATCAGTTGTATTCTGTGGGGAAACCTGGCAGTAAGTGTTCAATTTTACTGCAGCGCCACCACAGGGGAAATTAAACATTACACAGGGCCCATTTCTATCAATAGTTTGTCTATGTAATGCAAGGACAGGACAAGTCCTCCAGAGTGAGACACGCTCTCCACCCTGGCCGAGAGATGAGGATCCTGAAGAGAGGATCTCCCTATTTTACTCGAAATTTCCTAAATGGTATATGAAAATGAATATTCTAAACTAGGCAACCCCTTCAACTTTTACAAATGTGGACAAATGTGTATATTTTTCAGTTATCAGGCCACCTACATATAAGGCACTAATGTCTCGTGCTTTGAAGGTTTTTTTCCATCTCATATTTTTAAAGCACATACATGGAATAATGGGGGAGGGGTTCTTTCCAATGTAAAGAGCTGTGCACATGTGCATGTACATCCCCATTACGTTTCAGGCTTAAAGAGGCTCTGTCACCAGATTCTGAAACCCCTATCTCCTATTGCATGTGATCGGCGCTGCAATGTAGATAAGAGTAACGTTTTTGTTTTGTTTTAAAAACGTTCATTTTTGGCCAAGTTATGAGCAATTTTATATATATGCAAATGAGGTTTGAAATGGACAACTGGGCGTTTTTTTTTTCGTTATGTCCAACTGGGCGTGTATTGTGTTTTTAACTGGGCGTGTTTACGTGTATGACGCTGACCAATCAGTGACCAGTCAGCGTCATACACTCATCTCCATTCATTTACACAGCAGCGATGTGCAGCCACATACACAGTCATTAAAGAGGCTCTGTCACCAGATTTTGCAACCCCTATCTGCTATTGCAGCAGATAGGCGCTGCAATGTAGATTACAGTAACGTTTTTATTTTTAAAAAACGAGCATTTTTGGCCAAGTTATGACCATTTTTGTATTTATGCAAATGAGGCTTGCAAAAGTCCAAGTGGGCGTGTTTACAGTAAAAGTCCAAGTGGGCGTGTATTATGTGCGTACATCGGGGCGTTTTTACTACTTTTACTAGCTGGGCGTTCTGACGTGACGTATCATCCACTTCTCTTCACAACGCCCAGCTTCTGGCAGTGCAGACACACAGCGTGTTCTCGAGAGATCACGCTGTGACGTCACTCACTTCCTGCCCCAGGTCCTGCATCGTGTCGGCCACATCGGCACCAGAGGCTACAGTTGATTCTGCAGCAGCATCAGCGTTTGCAGGTAAGTAGCTACATCGACTTACCTGCAAACGCCGATGCTGCTGCAGAATCAACTGTAGCCTCTGGTGCCGATGTGTCCTCGCTCGTCCGACACGATGCAGGACCTGGGGCAGGAAGTGAGTGACAACACAGCGTGATTTCTGGAGAACACGGCTGTGTCTGCACTGCCAGAAGCTGGGCGTTCTGAAGAGAAGTGGATGATACTTCTCGTCAGAACGCCCAGCTATTAAAAGTAGTAAACACGCCCCGATGTACGCACATAATACACGCCCACTTGGACTTTTGCAAGCCTCATTTGCATAAATACAAAAATGGTCATAACTTGGCCAAAAATGCTAGTTTTTTAAAAATAAAAACGTTACTGTAATCTACATTGCAGCGCCGATCTGCTGCAATAGGAGATAGGGGTTGCAAAATCTGGTGACAGAGCCTCTTTAACGTTACTGCAGTGTCCTGATAATGAATACACATGAAATCCAGCCTGGACGTCATGTGTATTCAGAATCCTGACACTTCTGACTCTTTTCTGTGAGATTTGCAGCAAGGGAAACGAAATCTCGTTTATCTCCGAAATCTTGCGAGATTTCGTTTCCCTTGCTAGAAATCTCACAAAAAAGAGTCAGAAGTGTCAGGATTCTGAATACACATGATGTCCAGGCTGGATTTCATGTGTATTCATTATCAGGACACTTGATTAACGTTAATCTCTGTTTATGTTGCTGCAGATCGCTGCTGTCTAAATGAATGGAGATGAGTGTATGACGCTGACTGGTCACTGATTGGTCAGCGTCATACACGTAAACACGCCCAGTTAAAAACGCAATACACGCCCAGTTGGACATAACGAAAAAAAAAACGCCCAGTTGTCCATTTCAAACCTCATTTGCGTATATATAAAATTGCTCATAACTTGGCCAAAAATGAACGTTTTTAAAAAAAACAAAAAACGTTACTGTTATCTACATTGCAGCGCCGATCACATGCAATAGGAGATAGGGATTTGAGAATCTGGTGACAGAGCCTCTTTAATGCAAACTACTGCCCATACCTCCCAACTTTTGAATCTTGAAAAGAGGGACATTTTTAAGCCACGCCCGATATCTCGCATAAGCACATCAAATCGCGCCCAGCTCCTCCTTCAAATAACAAGAGCATATTCTCACTGCGGATCTCTAGACTTACAAAAAAAACTATATGGATATTATAAATATTATGGATCCGGTTACATCTTCTTTGTTTTAGTTTTCGTAACTTGGGTAGACCATTTGTTTTTGCTTTGTTTGCAACTATTGAGAATGATATGTGATAGATAGATAGATAGATAGATAGATAGATAGATAGATAGATAGATAGATAGATGATAGATAGATAGATAGAGGTCGATGTTTAATGGAGAAATGTGTTTGTTTGTTTTTTATTACCACTATTATTACTATTCTCCCTCTCCTGCCAGGAGAGGGAGAAGTTACAGTAGTCCAGACAGAGGGGGCACGAGGGGTGGGCGGGGGACATTGAGTTTCACGAGGGGGGGTTGCGAGGGGGCAGGAGGGGCGGCGGGAGCCGCTAAAAGAATGTGCCTGGAGACACAAGATTTTCCAAAACCATAAAATAATGTAATTTATTTTATGATTTTATAAATGCTAGTGTTCCCAGGCACTAAATAGTTTAATCTGTGTACTCAGCAGTCACCCCTGTCCTGTGGCTTCGTTCTTCTCCCCTCCAGCGTTCCGCTTCAGTGTGTCTGCTGCACTCTGCTCCCTTGCTCCAGGCAGACTGCTGCGCAGGCAGCGTCGTTGCAGGGGGGCGTGGCTGGCAACAGGGAGAGTCGGGGCAGGGCGGGACATTGCTCAGACCGCCGGGATGGCGGGACAGCGGTGAAAAACCAGGACTGTCCCGCCGGATCCGGGACGGTTGGGAGGTATGCTACTGCCAACCTCTTCTGGCAGAATGGGGGTCAGAGAACCCCTATTCTCCCGATAGATAGGGTCCCACCTCTTAGACCCCCAACTTACCATTCAATTATGGCACATCCTGAGGTGAAAACCCCTTTAAATATTTCCAACTTGTTGTAGAGACTTTGTATGGGTCCAAATTTTCATTCCCATCAATGTCCACATCCTGAATAGCAGTAATTAGAACATGGACATTGTGTGGAGCCACATCTCCCACCATATCTACTGTATGCAGTGGTGGACATCGACAGCAGAGGTCTCTGTGCAAGACCAGTATGTGGGCCACTTACTTTCCATTAGCTCATCAAAGAACACCCCACTAATATGTCTCTCTAACAATTCATCAATAATTCTGAGCCACTGTTAACAGCTCAGTCCTTACACGCAATCCAATAGACAGTAAAAAGCTGTTTTTAAAGTGACAGTGGATCCCCTTACCAACTGCACCAACGGTTTGTCCGCTCCTGATTGTATGTGCCTATGGCAAGGATGAAAAGCCAGGGCACCGAGACTGAAGTGTTGTCACGGGCGTACAGGAACAGAAGCTCTGCCGAGAGGTGGTCTATAGCTTCTCTCTCTCAGCACATCTATCTCCCACACATATACAGTACACGGCTTTGCACTTAAAGGAGAACTCACACAAGTGCTATATAAAAGCCCCTTTAAAACGTTTCAAAACCAATATTCTTGCAAGGTCTATGGCTGACCCAAAATAGAATTTTTAATGATTTACAACATCTAGATTATTACGATTCGAAACAAACTCTACTGCAGAGACAGGTTTTGGTGGCCCCACTTTCAGACCAGAAGTGCCAAGATGGGAAGTCAAGTCTCAGACGCACTTCCTGTCACCACATTGCTCATTATTGTTCATCAGACAGAAAGAAAAAGGACAGATGTAATAAACTCACCGGGCCGTGGCCCACCAATGTCTATGCGATGCACTGGTGTCAGCAGCGGGGGAGATTATATACTAAAGGGGCTATCTGGGATTAGAAATAGGACCACTCATTAATGGGTAAGTCTGGTATTGCAGCGAAATCCGATTAATTAGAAAGGGGATAGGACGCAATACCAATAAAGCAGGTTTAAAGCAGCGCTTAATTGAGGTCCTTCTGGTGCACGTCACCCGATGGGCTTGGTCCGAGTCACCCATATACTATGAACAAGTAACTATCCAACGAATGGTGCCCTTTCTTATAATCCTGGACAACCCCTACAAAGCTTCAAGCAATGTAGCCTAAGTTTTAAAATGGACTGTCTGACTAGGACAACCCCTTTTATAGATGAAGTTGGGCTAGCGATCAGCCGATCACTACGGGTCCAGCCACTGAATCTACCGATACTTATCTATTTTAATCAGGGGAAGTTGCGGTCAGTCATACATTTCCCTTGCACCACCAGCTGCAGGGGAAATGTAGTATTACAAGGTGACAATCCATTTGAATGGCGGTCCATGTAGTACATGAACAGGCCATGTCCGCCGGAGCGTGAGCTATTAATACTTAGCGACTTTCTGCTCTAGATCCTAGAGGGGGGTTCTGAATTTTAGTGAGACAACCCCTTTAATACGTACCGTATACTTTTACTTTCGAATATTACAAGCTTCACTTGTATAGCTGCTGCTTGACACGAATAGACAAGGGTATCTTGTTGGGATAGGATACATGCCTTACATTTTATGCTTCTACATGGGATTCATAAGTAATAGGCACACTATATAATTGTATAGGGAGGACACCCTATATTCGCTATTGTATGCAGATCAATGCAAGTTCATTTCAGAAATGACATTGTTTCTTAATATATAATTATGTTTGCTTAAGAAGAAAATGACATTGTTGATGCCTAGAACAGCGGGAGGAGGGGGCCGACGTCCATTTACACTCTGTACTCCAACATATTAATTCTGACGACAAAGATTTTCTTCCAAGAGAAAGGAAATTTTCTCGCTGGGAAATAAATTGCCTTGCAGATATATTTTATAATTACAGGATTAGTCTTGTGTAAGCTGACACCACATTTATCTATAGATTGCTGACTAATTTCTGACCTTTCGAAGTGTGAAATTTAAATATGCGCAGATGGGTAGAAGAAAGGGGATCAAACGGTAACCCTTTACAATAAGGAACGCCTATTCTGTTACATGGGCTTCTAAGTATTAACCGTTTTCAGTAGGATAGACGACGGCATACAGTGTTTAATATAAAGGCACTCACAACTTTCATCATACTACATGTGGGGATGACAGACCACGTTTCCCAGACACGCGATAACAATCCTTGATCATTTTTTAATTTAGAGAAACAAATGTTGTTTTTTTAGGCCGCTGTGAAGATAGCAGTAATACGATAAATTTTATCTGCAACACTCGGATCTCCTGCGGTTCAACTGAACCAAACTTAGATTCCTATAGAGCGCTATGGTGAACTCAATTGTGTTCGGGCTAAAATGCTTCGTATTACGGCTGTCTGCAAAGTGGCCTAAGGCCTCATGCACACGACCGTATTTTTGTCCACCCGTAAACACTGGCGTAAATACAGGTTCTTGGTCACACGTATTCGACCCGTATTTACGGGCACATTTTCTCTGCAAAATTGCACTGCAGTAATCAGCAGCCCCTTCTCTCTATCAGTGCAGGATAGAGAGAAGGGACAGCCCTTTCCGTAATAAAAGTAAAAGAAATTCATACTTACACGGCCGTTGCTTTGGTGACGCGTCCCTCTTTTGACATCCAGTCCGACCTCCCTGGATGACGCGGCAGTCCATGTGACCGATGCAGCCAGTGATTGGCCTGTGATTGGCTGCAGAGGTCACATGGGCTGTAACGTCATCCCAGGAGGCTGGACTGGAGGAAGAAGCAGGGAGTTCTGGGTAAGTATGAACGTCTTTTTTTTAAATTTATTTTTTACAGCTTTATCTATATTGTGATTGTCAGTCACTGTCCCTGGTGCTGAAAGAGTTACTGCCGATCGTTTAACTCTTTCAGCATCCTGGAAAGTGACTATACACTGACGTTGCCTAGCAACGCTCCCGTAATTACGGGTGCACACACGTAGTCACCCGTAATTACGGGAGCCCCATAGACTTCTATGGGCCTACCCGTGCCGTTATTATGGCCTGAAATAGGACATGTTCTATATTTTTCAACGGTACGGGCACCTTCCCGTAAGCATACGGGGAGGTACCCGTGGCCAATAGAAGTCTATGGGCTCGTAATTACGGGCTGTAATTATGAAATTCTGGAAGACCGCGGGAGAATTACACAAGCCAAAGGGCATTACGAGGTATTCGAAATTACATTGTTATTGCGGAATTACGGTTGTGGAATGCATGCCGAAATTCCAGAATTTAAAAAATGTATCGTCAAAAATCTAGGCATGCTGACGGTTTTCAAATCCACAGCATGCCCTATGTGTTGCAGAAACACGGATTTCATTCATTGAAATGCAAAGAGTGGAATCCGCGGCTACATCTACATATCCGGATTTCATTGCGGATTTTGGTGCAGATTTGTAGGCCGGTTCAACAGTGTCATTTTTACGTTGCCTTAGGGCATGTTTAGACGTGGCGGATTTGCGGTTCGGATTCCGCATAGCAAATCCACAACAATTTACAGTACAATACAAATGGATGGGGTTTTCAAACCCCATCCACAGGGAGCGGAGAAATCTGCAGTGAATGAAGAACATGCTGCAGATTCTTTTTTTTTTCTTGAAAATTCAAAGTTTTATTATACTTTTAGAAGACAAGCAATACAATACAAGCAATTGTTGCCGTTTTTCAATTCCGCAGCATGCTCAGTCTGTTGGAGAAGCAGCCGATATTCACTACGGATTTCAGCCTTTGCAATGCATAGGCTGAAACCTGAGGCAAATCCACAACAAAATCTGCATGTTTCATACAAATTCGCTGCATGTTTGACGCAGATCCGTTACAGATTTGCGATGAAATTCTCTGCTAAATCTTCAGCGGAAAGTGTCCGCCTTGTCGAAACATGCCCTGGAGTTGGAATTGTCCAAAGTGTTGTGAACAGATCCTAGCCTGGACTATAGAACAGCTAAGCGCTCTTCAACCCATTAACATCTATGTGGGAGAAGGGCAGCGTTGGTGTTTCCCTTGGGGTTCTTGCTTTTTTTGTCATCAGCTTCCGTACCGGACACCGACATTTTAGTACCCAGACTTTCCACAGACCAACGGCAGAAACTGTTTTACCATCCTGCCTCAGTCACGCACCCAGAAGAGGATCGAACTAACTTCACTGACCAAATAACAGGGGTCCGGAAGTTCTTCAGGTGACCAATGACATCTGTATCAGGCTATGGCTGCTGGTGAGAAATACCCAATATCCAGTCTTCATGCACCTGAGAACTAGACACGAACACCAGAAGAGCTGGGCATGCAGCACATTTAGGGCATGACCACACGTGGCGGATTTCCTCCGCAACTGTCCGCATCAATGCCGCACAGAATCTGCGTTGCAGATTCTGCTGCGGATCTGCACAAAATGTGCAGTAAATTGATGCGGACTAGCTGCTGCGGACTGCGGTAAAAGTACTTCCCTTCTCCCTATCAGTGCAGGATAGAGAGAAGGGACAGCACTTTCCCTTGTGAAAGTCAAAGAAATTCATACTTACCGCCCGTTGTCTTGGTGACGCGTCCCTCCTTCGGCATCCAGCCCGATCTCCCTGGATGACGCGGCAGTCCATGTGACCGCTGCAGCCTGTTATTAGCCTGTGATTGGCTGCAGCCGTCACTTAGACTGAAACGTCATCCTGGGAGGCCGGACTGGAGACAGAAGCAGGGAGTTCTCGGTAAGTATGAACTTTTTTTTTTTTTTTTACAGATACATGTATATTGGGATCGGTAGTCACTGTCCCGGGTGCAGAAACAGTTACTGCCGATCGCTTAACTCTTTCAGCACCCTGGACAGTGACTATTTACTGGAGTCTCCTAGCAACGCTCCCGTCATTACGGGAGCCCCATTGACTTCCTCAGTCTGGCTGTAGACCTAGAAATACATAGGTCCAGCCAGAATGAAGAAATGTCATGGCAAAAAAGCAAGACGGATCCGCAGCACACATAACATGTGCATGACAGCTGCGGACTTCATTGCGGAACTTAGAATCTCCATTGAAGTCAATGGAGAAATTCCGCCATGAGTCCGCCACTGCTCCGCAACAGACAGAGCATGCTGCGGACACCAAATTCCGCTCCGCAGCCTATGCTCCGCAGCGGAATGTTACGCATCGTCTAAACGAACACTTCTAAATAGAAGTGGAAGTCAATGCAGAAACGGCTCCGCTGCGGATTAACGCTGCGGAGTGTCCGCAGCGGAATTTAAGTGAAATTCCGCCACGTGTGAACCCAGCCTTAAAGGGGTTTTCAATGAACGTTTAGTTCCTGAGCTCAGGGGTAAAGCTATAGCCATGCCAGAACAAATGCCTGCTATAACATGAAGTTCACTGGCGTTTGGGTTAATACTACAACAATAGCGCATGTTGACTGTACGTACTACTATTGCATGCTTTGCTGGATGACGTCACAATCCGGTTCTGTTCATAGAGCGGCACGTGAATATGTGCTAGTACCCGGCCCACACAAGCTCTCTACGGGGACATCAACGCCTTGCTAGTCTTTTGTTAACCCCCAGATTAGTAGCCTTGAGGGTACTTATATATATATATATATATATATATATGGGTTTGGCAGAGGAAGCTGTGCCTGGAGTTTTTCTCCCCACTGGGAGCTTAGATCTGTTCATCATAATGGACATACAGCAACATTACTGGGACTCACCAGCAGAGGTCCTGGAGGATTGTACGCAGAACGCACAACATATTCTATGTATTTCATAGAAAACCCCTTTAAAAGATCGAGTTCAGGCACATAACGTGACAAGTCATGGATGAATGGAAAAACATCCATGTGAAATTAGCAAACCCAAAAAGGTACCAGCAGTTTTATGTACTTTGACTGCAGCTTGTTCTTCACATAGGGAAGCAGTGACTTTGTGTATAAACTCAGACCAGAGATTATTTGCTGCAAACAAAAGCAGGAAATTACCAATTAAATTACTGTTAAAAGTTTTAATCTATTTTCTAAAATGAACATGAAAAATAAAAAAAGTGATAAAAGTGGCATTATGCCCGAGTGTTTACCGCTTCCCATCTCCACATAGTAGTGAAGCGGAACAGAGCTCTTAGGAGAACAGAGAATTTAGCGCTTCGTCAAATTGCCTCATGGTTCCAAAAATTATGTCCAGGGCTTTGAAAAGGACATTTCATCAATGGGAATTAAATAGGGGCCCTTAGTGTAGTGCACCACTATATAAATATATACTCAATGGAACTATTTACTGCAGCGATGAAGAGTTTTTCTGATACGTGACCGTGGCAGCTGATAACTAGCCGTATTGGTGACGTGTCAACTTTACTGACATCACAGGCGCAGCCAGTGTTTGGCTGCCTAGGTGAAACGTAGAGATGATGAAAAGGAGGGGGATTTGAAAGGTGAGTACATCATTGTCCATTATTTTAACACATGTTCAGCATACTGGGCAATTTTTTTTTTAGAGTTTGGAAAACCCCATTTCATGCGTATTGTGCGCCGAATCCACATGAAATCCGCCTCCCATTGACATTAATGGTAGATCCGCATCTCTGTGCAGACGTGAAATTTTCTGCACACATTTAAAGTCCGTGTCAATAAGCAGGCGGATATTTACACGCCAATTAGCCCCACACCGCCACACTTCATACTGCATACTGCATATCCATGGCAGAAAACGGAGATAAGCCTCGGATTTCCTCCACAGATCGGGTAGTAAATATATGTCGGATTATGGCAAATATGACAGGTCTGTACATAGCCTAACAATAAAGTGAAGCCTAGAGGGGTTGAGAGTCAGCTCCCCCACCCCACAATCCAACCTATGAGCTGCACCGCCTGTTACTAGAACAATACATTAGTATCACTACAACACCGGTATAATGCTTTGCTCTTTGTTATGCACATTGGAATGCTATAAAAAAAAAAAATACTATATACTACATGTGTGCCACGGACATACATTTCATCAGGGAAAAACTCACCATTATCGCCTAAATCTCTGAAAAATTTTGGACCTGGTTTAGCTTTGGCTGCTCGAGAAAGCATTGCATCAAAATCCTAGAGGGAAAAAAAAAGACGTTTACGGTGCAGAGTAACAATTTGTATAATCACATTGATCTTTACTGCTAAAAATTATGACATCATTAACCAACAGACTTAAAGGGTTATTCCTATCAAAGAAAGTGATCGCTAGGAAAAGCCAACACTTTCTGACGGGTGGGCTGCGACGGATAGACCCCCCCCCCAATCATGAGAATCAGGATAGTTCAGCGCTGCAACCCCTTTACTGGTTTTTCCTGCACAGCAGTGCTCCCGGCCCCCACTATGCAGGGAACTGCCACCCATCCTAGCAATATACCACCATATTCTGTGATGGGAATAACCCTTTAATAAATGCCATAGCTTGAAGCTTTTATGCCCTAGTACAAAAGCTGTGACATCCAAACCATCATGTGCCCTTACTAGAACTTTATATTGCTGCTTTCCCCTAATATGGCAGAAGGGTTATTGGATCACATCAAGCACGGGACAAGGGTGTGATTGCAACCATAGCCACTCCCATTGAGAGCTGCTGGTATTTTGGGTTCTAAAGGGGGTTGTCCCCTTTGGTCAATCTCATTTTGTTTAAAAAAATAAATAAATTAAAAAAAAGCCATTGTCCTGCTGCTGGGACCCACAGTGATCATCAGAGGAACCTTACAGCAAGTGATTAATTTCCCCACAGCACCACCACAGGGAAAATGGAGCACTACAAGGTACCGATTGAAATCAATGGGCTGTTCCTGTAATGCAGGAACAAACTGAATCCTCCAAAGATTTGTCTCCGCTATCGCTAATTCTTGGAGCTCTTTAATGAAGGAGTTCTCTATATTAATTCAGATAATAATAGGATATTCGAGAATGGGTGTTTAAACCAGATCACGTTTAACCTTTAATGACCAAATAGCTGTTTCAATAAGCTTATAAAGACAACTGCTGCACAAATGCCCTATTACAGAATATGGACGTCATAGACTGACGAGGGGCTCGCCTCTATGCGTCAGAGAGCTACAGAGTTTGAGTGTTTACCAGTCTGGTAGACCAAGTCCGTCCACAAATTACGTGGTCCTTCATGGCCGCTGCAGGGAATATGTATGACCAAATAAAACTTCCCCGGCGATAAAAGCTGGTCGCCAGGGGGCGGGACCTGTGAAGACCAGATGATCGCTGGGGTCGCTTGTCTTTAGAAAAGGGTTTGTCTTTAATGTTAGATTGTAACAAAATACTGACATTAATGGGATAAAATGATCATGATCATCGTGGATGGTGCATCACACACAGTGGACCTTCAAAATGCATTTCTTTCCTTATATCAGACGAGTAAGACAACAGGTAGTAACTTGTAAATACTTCAAAGATGCGCAAAGGAGGCAGATCACTGTATTCATGGCTGATTCACTGTATATGGCTCACATTCATGGAATACCTGCAGTGGTCAAATCTTCATACCTTTTTTGTCAGTTTCCGAGCGTTGGCTTTATCTAGAAAAAGAAAAAAAAACCATAATGACTTAGTCACTGTGTTCGGCTGGGAAAAGACGTATGAAGCGGAGAAGGTTTATTAGTCAGATGTTATGGCAGATATCAGTTATGTAAAGATCAAAAAGAAAACAACCAAAATGATCATAGTCCGGACTACAACTAAATCACTATGACCTGAAGACGAAAGAGTTTCCAATGATTTTATATTCATTGTATGAACCCCCTGCCGCTGCAGTCATTTTTCATGCTTGCATTCTAAAAGACGTATAGCAGTGTGAGGTCTTGTTTTGCGTGGAACGAGTTGTATTTTTGAACTGTATAATGTACTGGGAAACTGAATAAAATATTTTGTGTGTGTGTGGGGGGGGGGGGGGGGGTGGATTAAAAAAAAACCTGACTCCTCCCTTTTTTGGGGGTTTTTACGGCGTACACGTGTGGTAAAAACGACAAGTTAGCTTTATTCTCTGGGTGAATATGATTACGGCGATACCAAATGTATAGTTTTTTATGTTTTGCAAAGAAAAAACTAATTGTTAAAAAAAAAAAAAAAATTGTGTCGCCATATTCTAGAAGCCATAACTTTTGTTTGCCATCGATTGAGCGGTGTGCAGACTTGTTTTTTTGTGGGGGCGAACTGTAGTTCATATAATAATATAATAATAGCTAATAATAGTAAAATTTTGGTGTACATGTGACTTTTTGGTCACTTTTTAGTTTTTTTTTTATGGTGACCAAAAAATAAAAATCGCAATTCTGGCGGTTTAGAATTTTTTTTTTTTACAGTGTTCACCGTACAGGCTAAATAATGTTATATTGTTATAGTTCTGACTTTTATGGATGTGGCGATACCAGTTATGTTTTGTTGTTTTTGTTTTTTTGACATTACTTTAGGGGAAAAATTAGAAAAGGTGTTTTGTTTTTTTTTTGAACGTGAACTAATAGCACAAAAATGGCAGACCTAGGGGCACTCCAGTCCCTACGTCTCCTAGGCCCCCAAACTGTTATGACAACCATTGCCATCCCCACCCCATTCTTAACGGCCTAGGCGCCGCAGACGCTATTGACCGTGGCACATTTGTGGCTAAACAGCCAGAATTAGAGTTCTCTCTGATCGCGGCCGTTGCAGTGAGGTGTCGTCTTTAGCATGCAGTTGACACCCACTGAGTGTGGAGAGGGCTTAGCCCATGAGCCCGCTCTAGAATTCCCCTTCTCGGCTATGACATAACTAAGTTAAATGTCGGGAAGGGGTTAAATAATTTACTTTACTTACTTATTCAGTTCTAGACCTGAGAGCTCAAGAATCAATGCTGTATGGGCAGTGTCTTACGCATTTGCCCATTTTAGTGTCTATATGGACCAGCCATGTAAAGTGAAGTATGGAGCTTACGCTTAATGGAGGAACAGCAGACAAACAGCTTTTCTGATATATACGTGTCTAGAAAGTGTGCAATTAATTTTTAAAGCTTTCCACTCATTTTTCTGGAGGCGGGGGAGGAGGGAGATAGAGGAGAGAGACACCCTGCAGCTTCTAATAAGTTATATTTTATCACAGTGCTGAATTCACAGCTACACTGCTCTTTACTGCTGTATAATCTCCTCCACGTTGCTGATGCAGCTTCTATATGTTGCTTTTGCGCCAGGAATACGATTCGCATGTAAACAAACACTGGGAATAGCGCCCGAGCGTCAGGGCTGGATCGCCGGGGGAAATAATAGGCAAGTACTGATGTTTTTTTTCTTATTTCAGGATATTTGCCGCAGTTAGTAAACAATTTTAACAACCCGCATTCAGAAAAGCCCCATGAAAGGTTTAGGTCCAATTTAACATGATATATGTATTATTTATTGTCTGTTACTTTTGAGTTGCCAACATAGTCCATTAATGCTATCTATGCAGCAAGCCGCTGCTGTTCAGGTCCCCCGCCTGCATAATGACATGTCATTCACAGTGACGTCACCACAGTGGTCCGGCCAGTCGTGACGTTTGAAACATTTTTTGGTTATCCGTAGAAAACCCATTGAATAGTTATGGCATATGCCTTACATTTACGGACTTCCACTGATTCAATATCTATAGGATATCCTATGCCATGGAGGTCAATGGTGAAAAAACCCTTGAAGAAAATGAGGAAACCCGTATATACTGATTAATCAGAGCACCGTGCGCCATTTTCTCTTCCTCTCAAGCTCCGTGAAGGATGGATAATGGTTCGGGTAAGCAATTTGCTTTCATGTTATGAAACATTAACACCCAGACCCATCTCTAGATTGTTTTCTCAGTGACCGTGTTCCTTTGAATTCTGCGGTCACTGTTAAGCCTTTTAACTATATAAAAGTGATGGGTGTTGGAGTGCAAGTGAGCACTAGCTTTAATTCGTCGAGTGCATTTCCAAACTCTGATGTCAGCCTTGTTCCACGAATTTGTGTTGAAGCATGATAGATCATGGAAAAACATTTCTAGTCTCACAATTAGATCTGACATGAAACCACTATTGCCCGTGGCAAATCCTAGTCAGAATCAGCTGCGTTCGGTGATGTTTTGTTAGTTACGGCCATCAACTAATTTGATTCGCTTGGCTGCGGGCACAGTCTCCTCTGACGCTATCTAAACATATTATCCTAAGCTGGTGTGTAAAAGTGGCCCTCTGCCTGTAATATCATCAAGTGCTCGTAGCCGGTGACTATTTTGCGCATTCTAAGCAGTCTAAACACAGCATGGAATATTTGAGATAGGTGGAGGCATGCTGAAGGAAAAAAAAAAGTACAATATGTTGGAAGCCAAAATTCCATCAAAGGTTTAGAGATCTGCAGAAAAAGAAGTGTTTTTTTGATCTTTAAGACTTCTAATAAAAGCAGAGCCAGCTTTTCTTAAGCTCTATACTTCAGCGAGCAGCACGTAAACTACGGTACATAAAAAATTGTGCTTTACTTTAACCCAACGCACACCGGACGGAAGAGCTAATCCAGTCACAGCGTACAGGAGAAATATCTCACCCAGCATATAAGCGAGTCTTCTCAAGACATAAGAAGGCTTCCTGGTAGTGGAGCCACTTATAATAATCTATATGGAGGAACTGCCCACCTAGCAATTCTATAATAATAGTGCCTATGGCACTGCATATTTTAGCAGATTGCGCCCACTAATATAGTGATAATTTCCAATACTAACGTTATGCATTACTTAAAATTACTTAAAGGGGCTCTGAAAGTAGTTTATTAATTTCCTATCTCCCAACTAATCTAATAGGCGCTTTGCTGCTGATAACTACAGTTCATTTTAAAAAAAACAAAAAAACACATTAAATTATTTATTTGCTAAATTATGAGCATTTTTCTAAATATGCTAATTTGGCTATACTTGCCAAATGGGAGGTGACTCTTTCTTTTCACTTTGGGCGGTGTAATGTTTTATGTAGGACGCTGCCCAATCAGCCTCATACAGTTCTCCTCTTCCCAGCCCAGTTACATATAGTATACAGCGTCCATTCCCGATGGTGTTTTCAACTGGTGATACGTCCGGTTGTGTCACAGCTAGAACTGCGATTCTGCGGTCATATGAAAGATTAGAATCTCATCTTTCATATGCCACCACTGTTCTAGGTGGTCCGCAGCCGGTGGTCCTCCAGCCTCAGTCTCTCACACTGTGTGAAGCAGCTTCATAATGATAGGACGGGGTCAGATGCTGTGAAGAGGCTCCACCTCAGGAGAAATCGCTGCTGTTGACACCCACTTGTCTAGTATAGCCTCATTTGCATATTTAGAAAAAAGCTCATAACTTAAAACAAAACTTTTTGGGACACAATTTTCACTGGCATTATGAGTGTGACAGCGCCTATTAGATTATCTAGAAGATTGGACATTACAAACTAGTGACAGATCCTCTTTAAAGTGCATGCCCACCGTTGAACCCAATTTTGCAATTTATATATAGCATAAATCGACATAAAAAGTAGAGTAACTTTGTAAATATGATTTCATTACTTATCTCGTAGTCAACCTTAGCTAACTGTTATAAATAGCATATAGTAGAACTAGGATTGCCGCTCTAGGGCTATAATACAGGCTGAAATTTGGGATTAGTACTTAAGTGATTGCAAAGTAAGCTACGCAATGATAGATTTAAACAATATATATTATATATACACACACACACACACACACACACACACACACACACACACACACAGACACAGACACACACACGGGGGCGTAACTAGGAAAGACTGGGCCCCATAGCAAACTTTTGACTGGTGCCCCCCCTCCCCTGGGTGTCACACAACCCCCCCCCTTGTAGATAGTGCCTTTTTTACAGCCCCCCCTGTAGATAACGCCATACAGCCCCCCCTGTAGATAACTCCATAAGCCTCCCTGTAGATAACTCCATACAGCCCCCCTGTAGGTAACGCCATACAGAGTCCCCCCCTGTAGGCTACCACATACAGTGTCCCCCCTGTAGGCAACGCCATACAGAGTCCCCCCCTGTAGGAAACGCCATACAGAGTCCCCCCCCCTGTAGGAAACGCCATACAGAGTCCCCCCTGTAGGTAACGCCATACAGAGTCCCCCCTGTAGGTAACGCCATGCAGAGTCCCCCCCTGTAGGTAACGCCATGCAGAGTCCCCCCCCTGTAGGTAACGCCATGCAGAGTCCCCCACCTGTAGGTAACGCCATGCAGAGTCCCCCCCTGTAGGTAACGCCATGCAGAGTCCCCCCCTGTAGGTAACGGCATGCAGAGTCGTCCCCCCCTGTAGGTAACGACATGCAGAGTCGTCCCCCCTGTAGGTAACTGCATGCAGAGTCGTCGTCCCCTGTAGGTAACGCCATGCAGAGTCACCCGCCCCTGTAGGTAACGGCATGCAGAGTCCCCCGCCTTGTAGGTAACGGCATGCAGAGTCCCCCCCTGTAGGTAACGGCATGCAGAGTCCCCCGCCCTGTAGGTAACGGCATGCAGAGGTCCCCCCCTGTAGGTAATGGCATGCAGAGTCCCCCGCCCTGTAGGTAACGGCATGCAGAGTCCCCCCCCCTGTAGGTAACAGCATGCATCCCCTATCCACAGGATAGGGGATACATGTGTGATCGCTGGCAGCGATAAGGAGAACGGGGGACTTTGTCCCCCAAGTTCTCCATGACTAACCTCTGACTTCCGGCGTCTGCGCAGCTCAAAAAAAAGAAAAGGAGCGCTGGTCACGCATGCGCACAAGCGCGACCGGCGCTCCATTCATTTCTACGGAGCTGCCGACACAGACCCCGGAAGTCCGAGGTTTGTGATGGAGAACTTCAGGGGACTTTGTCCCCCATTCTCCCTATCAATGCCAGCGATCACACATGTATCCCCTATCCTGTGGATAGGGGATACATGTCTCTTGTTTAATGGCAGAGCGGGGAGATACCTCCCTGCTATGCCGTAGTGTTCAGTGGCGTCGCGCTGTAGCAGCCATAGCGGCAGCTAGCGGAGCCTCCGGCCATGGTGGTGGCCCGTGCCGGCGGGCGACACGGGCCCCCTCATGCCGCGGGCTCCGTAGCAGCCACTACAGCTGTAGTTACGACACTGCACACACACTATATATATATATATATATACACATATACACACACACACACACACACACACACACACACACACACACACACACACACACACACACACACACACACACACACACACACACACACACACACACACACACAGGGTGGGCCATTTATATGGATACACCTAAATAAAATGGGAATGGTTGGTGATATTAACTTCCTGTTTGTGGCACATTAGTATATGGGAGGGGGGAAACTTTTCAAGCTGGGTGTTGACCATGGCGGCCATTTTGAAGTCGGCCATTTTGTATCCAACTTTAGTTATTTCAATGGGAAGAGGGTCATGTAACACATCAAACTTATCGAGAATTTCACAAGAAAAACAATGGTGTGCTTGGTTTTAACGTTACTTTATTCTTTCATGAGTTATTTACAAGTTTCTGACCACTTATAAAATGTGTTCGAAGTGCTGCCCATTGTGTTGGATTGTCAATGCAACCCTCTTCTCCCACTCTTCACACACTGATAGCAACACCGCAGAAGAAATGCTAGCACAGGCTTCCAGTATCCGTAGTTTCAGTTGCTGCACATCTCGTATCTTCACAGCATAGACAATTGCCTTCAGATGACCCCAAAGATATAAGTCTAAGGGAGTCAGATCGGGAGACCTAGGGGGCCATTCAACTGGCCCACGACGACCAATCCACTTTCCAGGAAACTGTTCATCTAGAAATGCTCGGACCTGACACCCATAATGACATAAATAACTCATGAAAGAATAAAGTAACGTTAAAACCAAGCACACCATTGCTTTTCTTGTGAAATTCTCGATAAGTTTGATGTGTCACATGACCCTCTTCCCATTGAAAAAACTAAAGTTGGATACAAAATGGCCAACTTCAAAATGGCCACAATGGTCAACACCCAGCTTGAAACGTTCCCCCCTCCTATATACTAATGTGCCACAAACAGGAAGTTAATATCACCAACCATTCCCATTTTATTTAGGTGTATCCATATAAATGGCCCACCCTGTATGTATATATGTATATATATATATATATATATATATATATACATATACATATAGACACACACACACTTATACACACACACACACACACACACACACACACACACACACACACACACGTATACACACACACACATGAACAGTAAAAATGTTGATTAAAAACATGAACATATACTTAAAGTGGCTTCACTATAAAATGTGCCATCATTTACATAGATTTTGAGGCAGAAGGGTTGGAGGCTCTGTTAGGGGCCTCCGTCGCAGAATCGGCAGGGATTACCAGAAACTATAGCGCAGCATGCTGCACTATTGTTTACGTTATAATCACGGACACCCAGACGGAACCCATTTTTAGTCAATGGGTTTTGCCGGCTGCATCCGTTGTGCGGAAATGGAAATGGTGTTTCCGGTATTTGCAGATAACCAGCCACTAGTCAATTCACTAACAAAGTGAAAGGCCTCAAGCACACATCCGTGGCCCTTTATACGGCCGCAAATAACGGATCCGCAAAACACGGACCGCACACAGATGGCTTCCGTGTGCAGCCTGTAGTTTTAATAGAATGGCTGAGACTGATCCGCAAAAAACAGACAGGAGTAGGACCTGTTCTATAATTTGCGGAACGAACACACGGATCCGCCAAAAAAACGGATGTGTGCATTGCCCCTTAGAAAGGAATGAGTCAGTGTGCTATCCAGTAAAATAACAGATAACAGACTGAAGAAAATCACTTAAGTGTGCTTGAGGTCTTAGAAACCAAATAAAATTGTCAGCAAACAAAACTCAATCCTTCGATTAACACCAAAATACGTGTTAAAAGCGTATCAATTGATTTAGGCAGTGAATAAGGACGCGTATCTAAAAAAAAAATCAGCTAAGGCCCATTTAAGATCGCGCAATTATGGATACGATTCATTTGTTTCTGATAGTGCCTGCATAACCATTGTTATGTACCATTGTTATGTACCATTGTTATGTACCATTGTTATGTACCACTGTAGTGGTAAATGTAAAAGCTGCTCGTATCGACATTTGTAATACATTTGCCTGCCTTTCGTGAGTCGTCACTAGGAAATCAGGTCTACTCCCTGTTGATCGGCAGTTCGAAAAGGGGCCTTCTAAATCACATGGATTGGTGCACGCTTCTTCTGGCCCTCTGATTGGCACTTCAGAATGACATTTAGTGATGGGACATTATACACATTTTTAAATTCTGGCGGATAAATAATAATAAAATTATGTTAAGAAATTGAATTTTATACAATTACTTAATATATTATTCTAAGCAGAACTATAGTTTCAGTGATGGTGCACTTTAAGAAATCTAAGAAAAGAAGTAATAGACTAGTGACTAGATCAAACATTAAAAGTTGAAAAGGGAAAATTGTTAATAGGCGCACAGACTGGCAATGAGGTGGGAGGATTCCCGGTGCCAGGAGGCAGATTGCTGCTATTTACATAAGTAATAAACAGAGCCTGGTAATCACATAAAGCATCAGACTGCTCACTTGGCACCTGACCTCTCTCTTCTCTTCAGATCATGACATTGCCTGCACAGGAAAAGCGGGGCGGACAAACTTAAAAGAAGCAATTTAACGAGATCATATAAAGTGCAGACCAACTGCATAGAAGAAAAGATAAACAGCTATACTGGGAAGATAAAGAACTATGTGGATTTCTAATCCGCAGATAAAAACTATAGTGAAAAGATAAGGGGCTATGTTGAATTGAGAGCTGTAGAAATAGACCTACCAGCATATAAAAGCACAGAGTTTCTTGGATCCATTTCTCATTCTCTACATCAAATAGAGGGCAAATATTTATGTGTTAAAATATACTCCAAATCTTGAAGGAATTTGAAATAAACTGTAGAGAATGAAGATATATATTAGGTGCATATTTAGTGGCATAACTATATAAGTTGTAGTGGTAAAATTGGTGACCCGACCCCTGTTGCTGGGGGTCCAATAGGCTCCTACTGCTATATAAAATCTCAGCTGTACTATATGCATGCAGCGTAAAGACGTAATTACTTACCATGCTAACATCACAGTGATGTCACCATGCTATAGAGAGCGACCTTGCTATGCAAATGGGTGTTTAAATGATCAGGTGTGAAATGCCCCTTTAACACCTATTCATGGACATCACCGATTGTTAGAAAAGGGAGCCCAGTCCCCTATCCCTTTCCACCAGCATGTCTGCCATTGGAAGGTGTTGTATGGACTGGTGGCCGAAAAACTATCACAGGGCTCCTCAACAGTGATCGACAGGGGTCCTAGGTCGATGAAGGTCCAAATGCTATTATTTATCACTTTTCCTATGAATAGGTGATAAATATTAATAGCTGGAATACCCCTTCAACTTATATGTCATAAATAGATCCTATATATTGTGATATAATTAAGTCATCTGGTACAGCATGTGAAGCAAGTTCCAAGAACATCCAGCAACTTCTCTTTGCGTGGTGGAAGTTTTATACCGGTGGTCTGAAAATTGTTCCTTCAGGCTACGGTATCGTACAAACATTATATAGCAGGAACTGTCTAGTCTTAAAGTGTCAGAACAGTCTGGGTCCGTGCTGATAAAACATGGAGACGGGAAGAATGTCAATCTTACATCTCCAGCCCAGCTCCTTAAAAAGCTATTCCAATTGGATGCATAGTTACATAGGTTGAAAATAGACACAGGTCCATCAAGTTCAATCTTTCTCAATAAATTACCATTCATTAATTGCTTGATTAATTATAACCCTCAGTGTCATTTGTCAGTAAATCACATAGCCTTCATTTAACTGCTGACATAGAATCTGGGCAGCCTCTTTTTAGATAGTGCCGCAGTGCCCCCTGTGGATGCTGCCGCAGTGCCCGCTGTGGATGCTGCCGCAGAGCCCTCCGTAGATGCTGCCAGTGCCCTCCGTAGATGCTGCCACAGTGCCCTCCGTAGATGCTGCCACAGTGCCCTCCGTAGATGCTGCCACAGTGCCCTCCGTAGATGCTGCCACAGTGCCCTCCGTAGATGCTGCCACAGTGCCCTCCGTAGATGCTGCCACAGTGCCCTCCGTAGATGCTGCCACAGTGCCCTCCGTAGATGCTGCCACAGTGCCCTCCATAGATGCTGCCACAGTGCCCTCCGCAGATGCTGCCACAGTGCCCTCCGTAGATGCTGCCACAGTGCCCTCCGCAGATGCTGCCACAGTGCCCTCCGCAGATGCTGCCACAGTGCCCTCCGCAGATGCTGCCACAGTGATGTCAGGGGCTTGCCCAGAGCTGGAGTCCCGGAGCAGAGCCGCTTCTAGCACTCTGCCTGTGATTCTAGCTCTGCTCCTGACATCACTGCCCATATATGGACAGCGATGTCAGGGGCAACCCCAGAGCTTGAGTCCCGGGCAGAGCGCTAGTAGGCTCTTCCTGGGACTCCAGCTGTGCTCCTGACATCACTGGGACTCCTGCTCTGGGGAAGACCCTGACATCGCTGTCCATATATGAACAGAGTCCCGGAGCAGAGCCTGTACTAGAGCTGGACTCCGCCTCTGGGGAAGCCCCAGACATTGCGTGTCCAAACATGGACACCGATGTCAGGGAATTCAACAGAGTCCCGGAGCAGAGCCGATACTAGCGCTCTGCCCGGGACGCCGTTCTGGGGAAGACCCTGACACACTGTCCATATATGGACAGCGATGTCACGGAATTGCACAGAGTCCTGGAGCAGAGCCTGTACTAGCGCTCTGCCCGGGACTCCACTCTGTGGAAGATCCTGACACACTGTCCATATATGGACAGTGATGTCACGGAATTGCACAGAGTCCTGGAGTAGAGCCTGTACTAGCGCTCTGCCCGGGACTCCGCTCTGGGAAAGATCCTGACACACTGTCCATATATGGACAGCGATGTCAGGGAATTCCACAGAGTCCCAGAGCAGAGCCGATACTAGTGCTCTGCACGGGACTCCGGCTCTGTGGAAGCCCCAGACATCGCTGTTCATATGTGGACAGCGATGTCAGGGAATTCCAGAGTCTCGGAGCAGAGCCGATACTAGCAGCTCTGTGTCCCGCGGGCCGCAGATGACAGCCCCAGGGGCCGCATGCGGCCCGCGGGCTTGAGACCCCTGCCATAGATTGACCACTCTAACTGTAAAGAACCCTTTCCTATATTGATGTCTGAAACGTCTTTATTCCATATGCAATGGATGTCCCCTTGTCCTTTGTAGAGTCCTTTGAAAGAACAGATCATGTGCTAGTTCTCTGTATTGACCACACATATACTTATACATGTTAAGAAGATCATCTCTACGGAGTCTTTTTCCAATTTGAACGAGCCCAATTTCTCTAGTCTTTCATTATAAGTGACACCTCCTATCCCATTTAATAATCTAGTCACCCGCTAGTGAACCCTCTTCAGTTCTCTTATATCCTTTGTGCAATGTGGAGCCCAAAACTGAATTCCATATTCAAGATGTGGCCTTACGAGAGATTTATAGAGGGGTAATATTACATTTGAATCAAAGGTTTTTAGCTTTCCTTTTATACGCCTAAAATCCTATTTGCTTTTGCAGCTGCTGCTAGACATTGAGTGCTGCTATTTAGCTTATTTGTAACCAGAACACCCAGGTCCTTCTCCTGTACCGTTATCCCCAGTTTTATTCCATCTAATGAATATGAATTAATACTATTATTGTGACCTAGGTGCATTACTTTACATTTACCGACGTTAAATTTAATCTGCCATGTTTTTGCCCATGCTGCCAGCTTATATGGGTCTTTCTCTAATATTTTATAGTCAAGAAGAGTTTTAAGTATCCTACAAAGTTTTGTATAGTCAGCAAAAATTGACACATGATGCTGCATTACATAATTGATATCAATGAGTTGTCAATGTAATGCATGGAGGCATAGCTCCTCTAGAGCGAGAGACTCTCTTCGTGGTGGCCATGTACTGTCTAAAAGAGGGGGATTCCCACCATATACTCTAATAGGAAAATCCTTTCCATTACCTCTTTTGATATGAAGACCATTGCGGGTGAGTATTGCTCAGCTGAGTTATAGTCAGGAATTATATTTTGTTTTAGCTGGGTGAAGAGTGTAGTGTGAAATGCTCTAATACAGTGTTGGAGAAGACACATGGAAGAAACTCCATGATACCATTTTATGATAAAATGTAGTTCACGGAGGGACCAGACTGGTCAATTAGTCATAAAAGATCATCTCATAGGTGGGAAATGGCACTGATTTTTAGGCAAGTTCCACTAATGATTTTAATGGAGGGATGACTGTGAATAAATGGTCACCTACATAGCTCTTTGGCCTGTCCCAGTCCACTGCATGTCAGTGCAATTACATGAACAGCTAAAGCAGCTCTCCAAGTTAGAGGACCTTGCAGACGAGTATTACAGATTTTAGCTTCCTGAGCATTACTAACGAAAACTCTATGTAGTGTGGAAAATTGGACTTCGGGCTCATGCACAACTGTTATATGATTCTATGCCAGCTCCGAATGGTAAGGCGCAGTAATGTGGTGGTAATGTTATCCTGTTGAGGTTTCTGGTTCTCCGTGTGTTGCCATATGTTTGTACAGAGAGGTTTTTGCATCCACTCTGTGTGTCTCTGTATGGAAACAAAAGCAAAAAACTAATTAAAACCAAACCTGCCATGCTTTACCAGATGCCCTATGGCTGCTGATTTTCCACCGTAAATTTCAACAAAGACCAAATAATTGAGTCCATGTATTTAATCCATGTCAAAACCCTTGTACTCGTACTGTACGAGTAGCAGTTTTCTTCTCTAAACTAGTGGCAAAGAGGACTAAATTTGAAGCATGAAATACATTGGAACGGATATAAAACACGTATGTAACACCATATGGAACTCACACGCAACTCTTATTGATACGCGTAGGGCACACTATTTATGAAGTACCAAGAACTCCACTCTATAATGCTCGCTCTATATAGTCTTATTTTTTTTATAAATGTACAAGATTATAAGATGGTTAAAACCAACCTTCCCTTCACGGACATAAAAGACACTTTAATAAATGTTCTTTAGCAGTAGACGTAAACTCCAGAGCTGGATATCGTGTACGGGTACATAGCTACGTACACAGCTGCCCCTCCAGCGCCGACCAAGGATTATAGCATTCCATTGCAGCAATAACCTCGCTGGTCAGAAGTCATACATATCAACAACAGAGATATGCACATGAAATGCCATGTAATAGCCTGGGATGAATAAATACATTCTGATGATGCCTTTGGGGCATTTTGCCACATACTGAAGACCGTCAGCTTTTCGTTCAAAGAGTCCACCTGTGTCGGCTTGATAGACTAAAAACAAGTTACTAACCGTGCACTTGGGTTCACATCAGAAAATTTTCAAGAAGAGACTACGTGGGCTTATACAATTCTAGGGAAACCATGATCGGAAACTTGTCCAGGCCTAAAATCAGGTCCTTATATGAAGTTATAAAACTACTGGAATAAGTGGATTACAAGAAAATTGACAAATGGTTTGACAATCTCATCTTAAATCTCATCTTCAGAGAAATGAACAGACTTTACACTGCTCTTAGATCCGCAGGAGCTGTACCTATATGAAGCCTTTCCAGCCAAAGATCAGCCATTTGTGTTGAAGAGCTCTCAGACTTTCTAGTTCGGTAACAGGAAGATATAATAGTTGTCAGCCTTGTTACATACAGTGGAGAGCAGCCCGGTCACTTGCTGCAAGAGACAGACCGAGAGCTACAAAGAGACAGAGAGAGACTGCCTGCCAAAGCTTTTGTGATCACATATCTATTTATCTATCTATCTATCTAATATCTATCTCATATCTAATATCTATCTCATATCTAATATCTATCTATCTAATATCTATCTCATATCTAATATCTATCTCATATCTAATATCTATCTCATATCTAACTCATATCTAATCTATCTAATCTATCTAATCTATCTTTGTCAGCAGGGAGTAAGTAAAGGTCTGCAGTAATTCCAGGCTCCTGAAATGACTGGATGGTGCAGCCTGCAAGTAAATGAAGCTTATAAATAGCATAGAGCCCTCGCTTTTTATTTCTTGATTAAACACTTCAATTTACACGCTGAGGTGCATTATCTGGCAGACATTAAGATCCATTAATGGTGTAAACAAACTGTTTAGAATGGTGCGGAAGCTGCATTTTTACTGACCCATGGAAAAAACGCATGCAAAAACTTTTCACTGTGATTGTCATCATTTATTAGGAAAGCTGCAACTGTAGTATAACCGCAGAAAATTTGCATGCGGTTTTGCCATGGTATATTTTTGGCACGGTTACGGTGTGGCTTTCTACCAAACCATGCTGCCCTAAAGGGGCTGCCTAATACAGACCTATTGTGCTATTTTGAAGTGACATATGTGCTAGGCATAAAATACATAGTGTTGAAGGGACTTTTAAAAAATTCCACTGACAATAAATTGAATGCTATTTCACATCTGTCTGCAGCTGTATTTTTCATAAAAAAATTCCGTAAGAGCGTATCCTAAAAGTATTTATGCAAAAGCATCCACAAAAATTCTGCAAGGTGTAAGACATATCCGATCTAAAATGTAGGCCACGACGGGACACCACCTCTAAGTATATATAATACACAGGCATAGATCAGAAAGTAAAAATAACCCCAGACATAGCTTGCCTCCTTCATTTCTAATCTGTAGCCCCAGCTACCTGCCATCCAATACAGTAGCCACAATACTTAATCCTTCGTCATGGGTGCGGAAGTAAAGCCGGCTGAAATGTATATGCGGAGTCCTTGTACCAATGTCCTCCTTTATTTATACCAGTCATCTCTCTGAGGAAATTAGGAGAGCTTATGTACACTCTTGGGAAGACGCCAGGCCTGGCAGCGATCCACAGCAGACAGAGCTTTGCGTCACCAGCCAGCCATACCCATCTCACTGCCAGCAGGCAAACAGGAGCTGTACCGCAGGATACCGCAGAGCAATACTGTCAGCTTAGAAACCACTTAGTACTCCTAGAACACTTCACACTGGAACACGCAATGTAAAGCTTCCAAGCCACATAACCCTCAGCACAGCCAAAACAGTATGCTCTTACACTTTACTGGTGGGCTGCATACACGACATGTTGACTGTGAAGAACAAATTCAAGTTTCAGCAAATAAATGTTATTATTTGTATAATGAAAAATGAAATGGACACTAACTTTTCCATCAACTTATGCTATTCTAATAGTATACCTGATTAAGAGCAAATTTACTTACTGTTAACATTTTGTTGTTTTAACCATGCAAATTGTGTGTGAAGTTACTGCCACTAGGTGTGTCCCTTCCTGTAATCTGCTATCCACCCCCTGTTGTCAAGCAAAATCTGTCACTAGTTCTGCAGGAAGTGGGGGTGTTTCTCTTCACAGCCAGCTCACAGAAGTCTATGGAGAGGGTAGGAGGAAGGAAGATGGAGCAGGAAAAGACAGACACACTGACCATAGAAGTGGAGGAGAGGAGGAGAGAGAGAGAGAGAGAGAGACACATACACACACACACACACACACACACACACACACTCACACACACACATACGCTGCCCATCAAAGTCTGCTGGTAAGAGTTATACGTCACCCCAGTGCTGAATTCTCAGCTACACTGCTCATTACTGCTGTATAATCTCCCAAATGTTCTCTATATGTGTCACAGATAGGAGAGCAGGATCTCTTCTTTATGTGTGCAATGTATAGTAGACATGATAGCAGTTAGGCTCCACCCACTAGCTCAGACAAAAGTGTGAATTTGAAATAGAGCCTGAAGAGGGGAACACTGCTAAAAATAAAGCAGGATACAAGTCATATAATAGCCAGAAATCGTGTTATTTCTCATGTACACACATATGACAGCTAGTTCTTAAAAAAACGAAAAAAAGTCACCTGAAAAGTTAGATACGCTTCGAACAATTCTCTAAGATACTTTCTCCTGTAGCGTTACCACAGGGGAAATTAAGCATTACCCAATGTCTGTGTAGTGCATAGATGTGTTGGGTCCTTCAGAGCAAGAGACATGCTTTGTAGCCACTTTCCACTTTGGCTAATAGATGATTTATAAAAAAAAAACAAAAAAAAAGCACCTTTATTACAACAAAATGACTTATTTTGGAAAAAAATACTTAAAAAATAAAACTACACATTATTGCTATTGTCGCATCCGTAACGATCAAAACGATAAAATTATCATGGTATTTATCCTGCATGGTGAACACCGTAAAAAAAAAACAAAAAAAAAAAAACGAAAAACAATTTTATAACAATGTTATAATTGCTGTGTGATCAATAAGTATTCAATACCTCAATGAAAACTTTAACTTGTACAGCAAAAAAAAAAAAATTCCTCCTATGGCTGCATCAACGAAAAAATAAAAAAGTTATGGCTTTCAGAATGCAGATATGGAAAATATCACTGCATCCTTATCGGGTTAAAAAGGGTACATCAACGTGTTACTAAATAATGGGCCCACGTGTTTGATACCACATTGATGACCATACCGCATTAAATGTTTTTTTCCTATATATACACACACACACACTAGTCCTTCTTAATGGATTAGAATATCATCAAAAAGTTAATTTATTTCAGTAATTCAATTCAAAAAGTGAAACTCATATTATATAGATTCATTACACACCGAGTGATCTATTTCCAGCATTTTTTTCTTTTAATGTTGAAGATTATGGCGAACACTTACTGAAAACCCAACATTTAGTCTCTCAGAAAATTAGAATATTGGGTAAAAGTTGAAGATTGTAGACTCATGGTGTCACACTGTAATCAGTGAATCAACACAAAACACCTGCAAAGGTTTCCTAAGCCTTTAAATGGTCCAACAGTCTGGTTCACTAGGCTACATAGTCATGGGGAAGATTGCTGACTTGACAGTTGTCCAGAAGACAGTCATTGACACCCTCCACAAGGAGGGGAAGCCACAAAAAGACATTGCTAAAGAAGCTGGCTGTTCACAGAGTGCTGTATCCAAGCATATTAATGGAAAGTGGAGTGGAAGGAAAAAGTGTGGTAGAAAAAGGTGCACGAGCAACAGGGATAACCGCAGCCTTGTAAGGATTGTCAAGAAAAGGCCATTTAAGAATCTGGGGGAGATTCACAAAGAGTGGACTGCGGCTGGAGTCAGTGCTTCAAGAGCCACCACACACAGACGTATCCGGGACATGGGCTACAACTGTCGCATTCCTTGTGTCAAGCCACTCATGATAAGGAGAAAAAAGACTGGTATGTTGCTCAGTGGTCCAAAGTCCTAAGTAAATTTAGCATTTCATTTGGAAATCAAGGTCCCAGAGTCTGGAGGAAGAGTGGAGAGGCATCAATCTAAGTTGCTTGCGGTCCAGTATGAAGTTTCCAGTCAGTGATGGTTTGGGGGCCATGTCATCGGCTGGTGTTGGTCCACTGTGTTATATCAAGTCCAGAGTCAACGCAGCCATTTAACCAGGAAATTTTGGAGCACTTCATGCTTCCCTCTGCTGACAAGCTTTATGGAGATGCTAATTTAATTTTCCAGCAGGACTTGGCACATGCCCACACTGCCAAAAGTACGAATACCTGGTTTAATAACCACAGTATCACTGTACTTGATTGGCCAACAAACTCGCCTGACCAAAACCACATAGAAAATCTATAGGGTATTGTCAAGAGGAAGATGAGACACCAGATCCAACAATGCAGAAGAGCTGAAGGCCGCTATCAAAGCAACATGGGCTTCCATAACACCTCAGCAGTGCCACAGGCTGATCGCCCCCTTGCCACGCCGCATTGATAACACCTCAGCAGTGCCACAGGCTGATCGCCCCCTTGCCACGCCGCATTGATAACACCTCAGCAGTGCCACAGGCTGATCGCCTCCATGCCACGCCGCATTGATGCAGTAATTCATGCAGAGTCTGAGCCCCTACCAAGTATTAAGTGCATGCAGTGTACATACTTTTCAGTAGGCTAACATTTCGGTATTAAAAATCATTTTTGAAATTGGGCTTATATAATATTCTAATTTAAATTTTGGGTTTTCATTAACGGTTAGCCATAATCATCAATATTAAAATAAAAAAGTATATACTGGTTGCCTTTAAGATAAAAAGGCATACGGACATATATGATATAGGTCCTTATTTATACAGCTAATTGAACAATACTAAAACGAAGGTTCTTTTTTTCAGTAGATCTCATATATTGGTAGGAAATACATTACATTCTATTACAAATACTGGTTTGTTGTAGATCGATTCCAGCCACACACTGAGGGCACTGGGGACGTTACATGGAAAATGCTTTATTTGCAAGCATGGAAATGTTGTTATTACAGCGATGACACTGCAGAATCTGATGAACAGCACGCAGGAAGCCTTGCTAGGCTCTCCTTGCTGCAACAACGCGCACTGTTTCATGTGATGTGACCTTGTTTTGAGGACAGAGAATCTGCGCAGATCAAAGTCACAATCTGACGTCTGCAGTTCTAGATATGTTTGATAAGGAGACATCTGATTTAATAAGAGATTGATGACCTGACAGAGTTTACAAGACTTCCAATGAGAATTCCTATATATCCAAAAGTGTTAGGAAATTAAGTAAGAGTGCAAATTCAACAGTCCCAAACGTCCACCTAATGTGGTAAGAGATTGAGAAGCCTTCTGGTCTCTTCATGGGCCCATATTTCCGTGGCAATTCCACCCTGACCTAAGTAATAAGAGACCGATTGGTAGTGACCTTCTTCCTAAAACCCCCAATGACGAGACTGAGTTTAGAAGGCATTGTATCTGTAGCAGTTATACATGATTCTGCTATACTGAAACTGTGCTCACAGATCAAAAATGGAAAACAAGCTTGGCTGCAGGTACACCATACTATTCCTAATCTCAGTTTATGGTATTAAAGAGGTTGTCTCAGAGAAAATATTGCAGGCATATCGCTAGGATGACATCAATTTACGGTCAGTTGTAGTCCAAACAGTAACCCCTGCTGATCGCTAGGACATAGTGGGCGAGTGCTGAACTGCTTTGACACCTATTGGGCCTGTTCTGCTTTATCCGGCGTTCACATGATGGCCATTGACAATGATGGGCCAACCATACAGCCTCCAGAAAAAGTTTAGCTAGGCCGGCAGGAGACTAAGTGGCATAATGCTTTCCTAGCATCACTGCAACTTTGTTCTGTTCTAGAGGGGTAACAGTGGTCCGACCCCCACCGATCGGACATTCAAAGCATATTCTAGCAATGGACCAATGTCTGTCTTAAAGACCGAAAAAGCAGGGCTAGTAAAGCAGTAGGGTAAGTTCGACGTTAAAGGGGTTGTCCGGGCAAGGGCTACTGATGACCTATCCAAAGGATAGGTCATCAGTACATGATCGGAGAGGACACTGGACACTGGACGAAGCAGATGGCTCCGGTCACAGTATAGCGACTGAGCTGCAGTACTGTTCAAATGAATAGGAGCAGAATTGCAGTTCTGTAGAATGGCTGCTATGCAGTGTATGGAGAAATCTGCTTCCGGCTCCGAACGCTGCATACAGTGCATAACATCCGATGCCCAGAGGCAGACGGAACAGCTGATCGGTGCAGGGTCTGGGTGTCGGACCCCCACCGGTCATATACTGCTGATCTATCCCGTGGATTGGTCATCAGTAGTCCGTACCCGGACAACCCCTTTAAGGCTACCATGTGGGTTTGACTAATTGGGTTCTGAATTCTTATCGTGGTCACCATTTTGTTTATTTTGTCATCTAAGGCAGTGTTTCTCAAAACTTTTAAGCCAAGTACCCCCTAATCAAACACATTACATCAGAGAACTCTGATCATACACTCTCGGAGGCCTTACCAGTCAGAATGTGGTGATGCCGGGGCCTCGCTATTAATCGCAGTCCATGCAAAAAATAAATAAATTAAGGCTTCATTCACATCTGCATCAGGGCTCCGTTCATGGAACCCTGACATACAAACGGAAACCATAGGTTGCCGTTTGCATCACCATTGATTTCAATGGCGACTGATCCGATGCAAATGGTTTCCGTTTGTCACCATTGTTTAAGAGTAATGAATAGCGCAGTCGACTTCACCGGAAAAAGCGTTGAGAAATCAGCTGAAAAAGGAGGCCAAATTTTACTGGACAGTACCCTATTGCAGCATTCATATGGCTACTGAAAAGTAACTATTAACGAGCAGTGCTGATCTTGTCAGAGTTTTTTTTCTTTTCATTTTTCATTATTGCATGCAGTTCCAAGACAAACCACATTGCTAACCACTTTCTTTACAGCTGGGATACAGGACTCAGTTTTGTCTCATTTGTTTGAGCTTTTGTTCTGAAGTTGCTCTACCATTACATACATTATTCAAACGGAAACCTTTAGCAAAGTTTCCGTCACCATTGATATCAATGGTGATGCAAACGGAAGCTTAGGTTTCTGATTGCCTTTGCATTTGAGGGGTTACCCCGGCGGAAACCTCCGACGGAACCCCTCAACGGATGGGCAACGGTGATGTGAACAGGCCCTTATAATCACTTCTGTCAATCCTGCCTCCCCAGCTGTCCAAAATGTTTTGGCATGCTGAAGCATTAAGATTTCCCTTCACTGGAACTAAGAGGCCTAGGCTAACCCATGAAAACCAGCACCAAAGCGTTAACCCTCCCCAGCAAACTTTACAGTTGGCACAATGCATTGACGCAGGTAACGTTCTCCTGGCATTCACCAAACCCAGACTCGTCCATCTGATGCCAGATAGAGAAATGCAATTCATTACTCCACAGAACACGTTTCCACTGCTCCAGAGTCCAGTGGCGGCTGCTTTACACCACTCCATCCGATGCTTGGCATTGTGCTTGGTGTTGTAAGGCTTGCATGCCGCTACTTGGTTTCATGGCATCGAAACCCCATGCCATGAAGCTCCCGGGGCACAGTATTTGAGCAATGATAATGCCAGAGGAGGTTTATACTCTGCAGTTATTGAGTCAGCAGAGCATTGGCAACTTTTATGCACTATGCGCCTCAGCACTCAGCGACCCCGCTTTGTAACTTTACGTGGTCTGCACTTTGTGTCGGAGTTGCTGGTGTTCATAAACGCATATCTAGGAGGGAAGACATTTCACGAACTGACTTCTTGAAACGGTGATGTGCTATTACAGGACCACGCTGGTATCCAGTAAGTTCTTTGAAACTAGCAATTCGATCACAAATGTTAGTAAAGGCGACTCCAGGGCTAGTGTAGGATTTTATACACCTGTGGCAATGGGACTGAATGAAACAACCTGAATTCAATGATTAAGACGTGTCCCAATACTTTTGTTCATATAGTGTGCGAATACACACACATACACACATTATATATATTATATACACACATACATACAGATACAGCGATGCCCACCAAAAGTTCCAGAACACCTTCATAACTTTTGAACGACTCGAAGTAGAGGGTTGAAATTTGGTGGGATTTAATGGGGTCATAAAATCTAACAGTTGACGCAAAAAAACAAAAACACCCCACCCCCTTGGGGTAGTGGGGTGGGTGAGGGCAGCAATATCTTAAATGAAACGGGGGGGGGGGGGTCGAGTAGGGGCTCATTCTAAAGCTCTTTTCAATACACAAACGATGCTGAAATAGATTTTGAGATAGTATTTTTTCCGCTGAGATATTTAACGTTAAAGTTATCATCTTCATTATCGGCTACCGCCAGTGTTCGCATTATCCAAATTTACCGCGTGGGTAAAATCCTAAATGTGTGTGTGTGTGCGTGTGTGTGTGTGCACACACAGCCCGAGATAAGGACCCCGGGGGTTCATCATTCTCCCCGTTATTTAACGTGTCCAAACCCTCTCTGCGCTGTGTGTGTGTGTGTGTGTGTGTGTGTGTGTGTGTGTTTGTGTGTTGTCTGGCCAACCAAAGCAAGACCGAGGACATGTATTATGTGTATTAGTACAAACATAACAATTACTGTATTAAATCAAATGTTCAAACTGATGTCCTTCAACAACTTGACAGTGTCCTAAGCGAACGTAAAACGTGTCGATAACGTTATTTATAACATTCGGTGTGATTAAATTTGAAATGTTCACTATTCTTTCCCGCAGCTCATCTAAGTTTGTGATCTTAGTCTCATAGATTTTACTTTTTAAATACCCCCAGTAAAAAAAAAGTCTAATGTGGTCAGATCTGGTGATCTCGGTGGCTATTCTATCGGGCCTCTTCTACCAATCCAATGATCAGGAAAATTATTGTTCAGAAGATTTCGAGCTCGCAGAGAAAAATGAGCCTGCGCTCCATCCTGCTGATACCAAACATTGCGGAAAGCTTCTCCAGAAATATTTGGAATAGCCGGTATCACTTGGTTTCTTAGCAAATTGCAGTAATTTTCTGCATTTATGTTTCCTTCAATGAAAAACGGTTCTACAATATGATTGAGCAATATTCCGGCCCAATCTTTAACCTTCTGAGGATACTGGGCATGACTGTCTCACATCCAATGTGGATTTTCGTCTGCCAAATACCTCATGTTCTGTCGATTTACAGAACCGTTTAGTTCAAACGTAGCTTCACCCGAAAAACAGGTCCAGTTGAAAATCTGATGATTCTCATCAAATCGTGTCGTCATTGTATCGCAAAATTCCGCTCTTCTGTCAATCATCTTCGGATCGCTCCTGAACTAGTCGTATTTTATAAGGATGATAACGATGCCTCTTCAAAATTCAATGGACTGATATGGCGCAGACATTTTGTTGTGCTCCACTCGAGACAGATGTATGAGGATTATCATGTACAGTGAGCAGAACATCTAAAGCTTTTTCATCATTACTTGCATGTTTGGGTCTTCCGGATCTTGGTGCGTCTTTAACCCCTTAATGACCGCCGATACGCCTTTTCACGGCGGTCATTAGTGTGCTTTATTCTGATGCATAAGCCTTTTCATGGTGCTGTATCAGAATAAATAAACAGAGCAGGGAACCGTTAAATCTCCCTGCTCTCAGCTGCCAGAGGTAGCTGAGGGCTGGGGGCATCCCTGCTCGAACAAGTGGGATCGATATTAGTATCGATCTCACCCGTTTAACCCCTCAGATGTGGCGCTCAATAGCGAGCGCCACATCTGAGTTGTTATGGAGGGAGAGCGCTCCCTCTCATTCCACTGACACCCAGTGATAAGATCGCCGAGTGTCTGGGTCTCCAATGGCAGCCAGGGGCCTAATAAAGGCCCCCATGTCTGCCTGTAGTGAATGGCGTTTTAAACGGACAGGCAGTAATACACTGCAATATAGAAGTATTGCAGTGTAATATGCGATCAACCGATCGCTTTTATAATAAAGTCCCCTAGTGGGACTAGTAAAAAAGTAAAACATTTTTTTAAATAGTTAATAAAAAAAAAATTAAAAACCCACTTTTTTCCCCTTACAAAATGCTTTACTATTAAAAAAAAACCTCCAAAAAAAAGCAAAAAAGTTACACATATTTGGTATTGCCGCATCCGTAAGGACCCCGACTATAAAGCTATTACATTATTTAACCCGCACGGTGAAAGTTAATAGTAGTCGATGGTGATCACGGACTCGTGTGAAATTCTGTATTTCACATATGATTCAGACATCAATATAGTGATGTCGCGGTCATGTCTTCGTATTCATGATATCTCTGTAGCGTTTATCTAATTCAATACAAGCCTTGGCTCCTTCCCACTAGATGTTTTAAACTTCCGAAATAAAAATATTCCACTTGTATGATCTTCGTAGTCCGCGCATGCCCAGTACGCTTGGAAGGTATCCTTTGCGTATGCGCGGCTATGATTTTCCAGGCATTCCATTGGACAAAATTCCGGTTTGGCGCCATCTTTGAACATGCGTAGTGGATGTACGCGAACGCTGTGCTTTGAACACACGTGAGACCAGGAACTGTAGCATGCTTTGGAAAGATTTGTATGTATATACATATTTCTGTGTTAGTGGCCTCTGCCTGCTTCTAATTTAGCCTAATTGCTATTTAAGTAACTGTTTGCTATTTGATATGATATGTACTGATATTTTGTGTACTTTGTATACATATCGATGAGAATTACTATGCACTTTATACAACTATCTTATGATAGGGAATTTCACTTATATTTATATGATCGTTTTCTATGAAGTATACACTAACGATGTATTCACTAATTGGTGATTGTACTTCCTATTTAAACCTGACACTGTGCGCAGTGTGTTATAGCTTGAGAAAGGCAGCTGTATCTGCCGAAACTTTGCTCACTTGAGGTGAATAAATCCACCCTGTTTCATCAACCTTGAAGTCCTGGTGCCGTTACTTTGCTCTATGGTCATTTTGTATTGAAATTTGGGAACGGATTCATCCCCTGGCAACGAGCACATGGCCTAATCTATGGTATGTTGGAGTGCTGTGTCCATTGGCCTTTGGACTGAATAAATATATATATATATACACATACACACACACACACACACACACACACACACACACACACACACACACACACACACACACACATATAATTTCTATACAAAGCACATAGTCATATTTATTATGTATTATAGTAATTTCGTACATTCCAAAACTTTTTATAAGCTGTGTGAACACTAGCTTTAAATCCTATGAGAAGCTGCTTCCACAAGCATCCGGGCAGGCAGATCAACCCATTACCAGCAAAAGAATCGCCCTAGACTGAAAGGCTGCCTTGTGCTGCAGCAAGAGCGTGCAAGAAAGTCAGCCAAAAGTCCAGGCGGCTGGCAGGTCAATGCAACCAGATGCAACTTCTGGAAAAACACATTCCTCAGATTGGCTTCCCAGATCAATAGCTACGAGAGAACACCCCAAATCCGTCAAGTTGTTTTTAAGGCTTCACTATATAAAAAATAGTGGGATTGCCGGCTACCACGAATTCCTAGACACTTCGATTTATGTGCTGGGAAACTATTTAGTAATGTTCTGCTGATTAGTCTTAACCCCTTACACTAAAGGCTTCCAGTCCTGCTTTCATGTCCGCTAATGTAAACACATTGTACAGACAAAATATAACCGGAGAAAATAGCAGTACATAGTCTAGGGAGACTCTCCAACAGAACAGGTGTATCTATGAGATATTGATTGATATATATATATATATCTCTCAAATCAATCTCATGTAGCCTTGAAGCACTGGGGTTCTGCGATCAACCCAAGGGCCCCTTCTGCATGGAGCTTGTATGTTCTCCCTGTTTTTGCATGGGTTTCCTCCAGTCCCTCTGGTTTCCTTCCAAACTCCAAAAACATCCGGATAGGTTACTTGACTTTCAATGAAATTTGTCCATGTGTATAAAGTGTGTCTCCAAGACAGGAAAATTAGATTGTGAGCTCCGTTAGGAACAGGGACTGCGGATCTCTGTACAGAGCTGTGGTACATGTTGGTGCTATATAAACCAGACACCTTTTCATACATGTACTCCTCTTAGAAGCAATGTCTAAAGTTGGCCATAGATATATCAATTATCATTAATGTTTCAAATTACTTTAGGCTTGTCAATCGTTTGGTCTATGGCACAGAAACGATTGGTCCCGTCCAACAGAAATCTGATCCATTGGTCAGAGCAATTGTCGTTCAGGTTTCAAAACGGATCTCGCACATTAGTGGTAATTAAATTTAAGATTATTTAGTGTGGCACAATGCAAGCGCACCATGGCATGGCAATATGGCCAGCCTAACATAGAACATGTTTGCCAGTTGGTATCGCATATATAATACATCTTAATTCTGTAATATAAAGCTGGCCATATAGGATTCCACTTTATTAAGAGGAGAGGTCCCATCAATGATAGGTGGAGTATTACTTTAGCAAAAACATTTGTGTGTCTAGGTTTAGCTCTAAAGGGGTTTTCCACAATCCACATTTACCACAATCCACAGGGTGGGTGATGAATATAAGAATGCTAGGAGCCCCAAAACTGGGACCTCGCACGAACACTAAAGGCGATCCCAGCAGTGAGAGCGCTTTATTTTTTCGGTAATTCCCAGAGCTGGAACGGCAGCAAGCATACTCGACTGGTGCGACTTGCAACTTTCATCTCATCGCAATTGTCCTAGTGAGGAGGAATAGTGGATAGGTGATAAAAGTCGAATGTGGAGAAAAACATTTAAACTCCCCATATACATTCAATAGCTTTTGGACAACAGTCATTTTCCCTTAAGAGTATGTTCACACGCGGCAGATTATTTGCAGACATTTCTGCAAATGAAAACTCTATTCCATACATGTGTATGGGGTTGTTATTGCAGCATGCACATGGCTTTCTGCAAGTCCTATTCAATTGAACCAGACAGTTACAGAAATTTCTGCAAAAAATCTGCTGCATGCGAATATACCCTAACCATGTTCTGATTAGACAAACATATATGCTTATTTCAAAGATAGAAGTGGGAACAAATGATTGCAAAAGTTAAAATAACCTGTCTGATCTCATACCCTCCCTTCTCCCCCCCCCCCACAGCGCTCGACTGTTTCCATCAGCCCCATAGACTTTGGATGCAGCGGCACCGCGCATGCTCGGTCGCCGGTCAATTTAAACAACACCTAGCTGCCGTCTATGAGACCCCTGTTCTAGCAATTGATGAGGGTCCCAGCTGGTGGACCCCCACTGATCTAGCATTTATCACCTATGCAATCAATAGGTGAAAATTCTTTCGGCTGGAATACCCCTTTAAGGGAATGTCAAGTTGTGCCAACACAAATTAGGCTACATTCACACGACCGTGAAAAACGGCCGTGCAATGACCGTTTTCGTAACGGCCGTCACACGGCCATTTTCAGAACAATAGAGTACTATGCGTGTATTTACATGGCTGTTTTTTTTTAATGGCCCATGAAAACTGGTAGTCAAAAAATAGGACATGTCCTATTTTTGGCTGTTTTGACGGCCCCACGGCTCCCATAAAATTCAATGGATACGATTTTACCGGCCGTTCTTTTTTATGAATCAATACTTGTAACGGCCGGTAAAAACTGCTCCTGGCCAAGGATTCCCCGCACACAGCGCAACTTTGAGTGCTGAGCCCAGGGAAGCCCTTGACATTACTATCCATATATGGACAGTGAAGTCGGTCTTTCAACTGTGGAGTCTCCTGCCAGATTATCGCGAGATCTCTGGCCGGAGGCTCCTGTCTCCCTCTGACCCCCCCCTGTAGATAGCGGCACCCCCCCCTCCGTAGATGGCACTCCCCCTCCAGATAGCGCTGCTGTAGCTCCTTGAAGTAGTGGAATCCCCGGCCAACACTCTGGCCAGGGGATTCCGCTACTGGAGAAGCCCATGGCGTTACTGTCCATATACGGACAGTGACGTCAGTGGCTACCTCTGGAATCCCCATGCCAGAGAGTAATCCCCGGCCGACGTTCTGGCCAGGAGAATCCGCTAATGGAGTAGCCCCTGGCGTCACTGTCCATATATGGACAGAGACATCAGAGGCTCCCTCTAGCAGTGAAAACCTCTGCCAGACGGATTCCACTCCTACAGGGAGTTACAGTGCCGCTATCTATGGGAGCACCCCTATCTACAGGGGCTGCTATCTATATGTGGGGGTGGTGCTATCTACAGGGTTGTGGTGCTATCTACAGGGGTGTGGTGCTATCTACATGGACACTGCGGCACTATATGGGGGTGTGACTATGTACAGGGGACACTTGTGCTATCTACATGTGCACTATGGCACTGGAACTTTATATGTGGCCACTAGAGTTGATCAGTTGATCAGTTTTTAATGACCAGTTTTTTTAATTGTTGTGTGAATACAGCCTTAGATTCTTGTGGAGTCCTGTCGAAAATTAAAAGGCTTAGCATGTTTAAAAAAGATCGGACTGTCTTCAGTGGGATTTTTTGGGGAAATCTGGCTATTTTATTGCTATAAAAGGCGAACAGAGTTGATCATATTCTAAAAAGCTATTCAGCCGTTATCCATCATATTTTGACTGCTGTGGCTGTATCAGATCTGGTATTAAATAGTCAGAAATGTCTGGTGCATTGCGGATCCAAAAGAAAGGAATGTAAATCATGAATGCATAACAGCAATTACAATTTACACAGAATAAAATTTCACTATCAAACACCACGGCTGTAGGTACAACAAGTACATGCAAAACAATCATATTTTCAACAGACCTTTGCAGATTCAGAAATACGTAAATTATCCTTCTTGTTTTTTTTATAACACAAATGGTTTCCAGCACATTTTTCCCTAAATATAATGATTTTCTTCGTAATTCTCTGGCACAACTTAAAAGGCTTGGAACAGGGGTTGTCTGATGCCATTTTGTAGACTAGTCATGTTTCATAGTAAGAAATCTTCCACTGGAAAAACTTCAAGATTATGTTAACAATTACCGCTAAGCAATATGAATTGACTGGGTTAGGTTGCCGAAAACTTGCACATACTTAGCATTATTTTTAGCTTGTTGATGCCGGACAGTAATTTCCACTCTTGAATAAGGAATGAATTCCCTCATAGTGGAGTTGGTCAATAAGCCGACAATAGACAGATTATCAATTGAAAAGACTGTATTAAATCACTTTATAGAAAGAAAATTGCATATGTTCACATCAAGAGTTTACAAAAAATGAACTGCTTAGGATTCCCCTCCATTAGTTAGAGCAGAGCTGCTTCCACCCCAGCAGACTCAGCCTAACTATGGTTGTCTATTCATCAGGATGGGCATCATGTAATAGTAATTTACATAATGCCCACTACAGGGGAAACGGGTGGCCAGTCTCAGCTTCCACCACATGATTGCAGAGTCCCATCCTTTCAAAAAAAGGGGTTGTCTGGTTAAGACATTCCCTTTAAACTAGTCATACACATCTACCAGCTAATGAACGGAAACTTTTTGGTTGGCTGACACCACCATCAACATATTAGAAAGCATTGCCCACTTAAAGAGGCTCTGTCACCACATTATAAGTGCCCTATCTCCTACATAAGTAGATGGTGCTGTAATGTAGATTACAGCATCTATTTTTACCACGTTATTAGTAATTTTAGCTTTATGCGAATGACTTTCTTAATGGACAAGTGGGCACGTTTTTACTATTGACCCAGTGGGCGTTGTACAGAGGTGTGTATGACGCTGACCAATCAGCATCATACACTTCTCTCCATTCATTTAGTCAGCGCATAGTGACACTGCGTTGTTCACTATGTGCTGTCTTATACGGACACATTAACATTACTGAAGTGTCTTGACAGTGAATAGACATTCCTTCCAGCCAGGACGGGATGTCTATTCACAATCCCGTCACTTTGGTAATGTTTGTGTGGGACTTACAGCAGAGCAAGTGTAATCTCGCTGTGACCTGTCATTTACAGCGAGATCTCGTGAGATTACACTTGCTCTGCTGTAAATTCCAAGTGTCTGGATTGTGAATAGACATCTCGTCCTGTCATGGAAGTAATGTCTATTCACTGTCAAGACACTTCAGTAACATTAATGTGTCAGTATAAGACAGCACATAGCGAACAACGCAGTGTCACTATGCGATGACTAAATGAATGGAGAGAAGTGTATGACGCGGATTGGTCACTGATTGGTCAGCGTCATACACTCCTCTCTACAACACCCACTGGGTCAATAGTAAAAACACTCCCAGTTGTCCATTAAGAAATAATTACCATTAAGCTAAAATCATAATAAAGTGGTAAAAATAGATAGTTTTTCTAAATAAAAAGCATTCCTGTCACCTACATTACAGCGCCAATCTCCTTATGTAGGAGACAGGGCACTTATAATGTGGTGACAGAGCCTCTTTAATATGGCCCAGAGATGAACACTGCTGGGAGAGATGAAAAATTCTTCACCCATTGTAAGTAGAGCATGCACATTTTAATGAAGAGTTGCTTTCACTAGGCTAGCAAATCCATAAAACTGCTAAAAATACACATTTGACCCTTAATTTGGAAGCCTTATGGCAGTTATCACCAAAAGTAAAACATCGGCTGTGTCCGAGATTTGAAACAAAATTTAGCTTTCCTTTTTATCAAATTGAAACATTTTTATCAAACGTTTTTTTTATCAAATTAAAGCATTTGATATTAATTACCACGTTTGATGTTACTGAAAGAGAATCTGTCAAGGTTGATAGACTTTACTCAATATTAAAGTCTGGAGATATTTCTGTATACTGTGCAGACACAACGGTCTTCTGATTGATACTGTTACCCAAGTCAGAAAAAGTAGCATCTGTGCCGAAACTAGGAAGACTTTCCTTTGGAGTAAAATTAGCTGTAAGATAAAATTCTGGCCTATTACAGATTTCAATACAATGCAAAATATACCTTTGGTATAGAAACGTTTAAGCTGATTATTTATGAATGCCACAAGCAGGTGAAGACAATAAGGAATGGATTGTACCCCCACAAGCAAGCAGATGGCAGTGGAGGAGGGGCACGCCTGCACATAAGCCCCACCCATGCTTAAGAGCTCCGCACCCAGCCCAACTGAAATATGTGCTGGACCAAGATCTATTTAGGAACGTAAATATACATAAAAATATTTGGTGGGAAAATGTATTTTATACTGTATCCATAATGCTATATTTATTCGTTGATAACACTTGGGTGGAATGTTCTTTGTTAGGATTATTGACCTTATGAATTTGCACTTCCGTAGTGATGTCATGCGGACACGATGCCGAATGACTTCATTTCGTTTACGGTTAACTATCTTATAAAGTAGGGTAAACAGAGGGACAGACAATCATGTGATGCTTAAATTAAAACCATTATGTGTATTTTTTGTTCATAAAAGGAACCATACAGGAGTCAGATGAAACATATGGTGACAGATAAGAGACGGAGCTGGAGGTTTAGACCCAGCACTAATGACAACGCAGCCTTGGTTGTGCCTGGTACCAGTTTGAAGGAATGTTTGCATTAGGGGGAAGGGCGCAAACGTCTTGAGTATTCCCACTTACTCTGCACACATTAACGTGACACATTCAAAAGGAAAATATCATAATCTTATCTGAAAAGCTGTTAAATTGAGTGAAGACTTAATTTGATACCGGCCTTTTATAAATATAAACTTGGTAACAGGTTGCACTGACCAGGATATACATGGTAGGCAGCCCATCACTGAAGCCAGAAATAAATGAACGCACTTGGCCATGCAAAAATATTGAGTGACGAAGCCTGCAGTGCAAACACTTCATATAAACCTAGCAATTTCACAGTCAGATAAACAGGGACACCGAGCAAAGGGAGTGATCAATCAATCTGGCCGGAAAAGAAGAAGAGGCTCCTGCGTGGACATGTCCATCTCATACTGGATCCTACGCCGACACTACCTACGCTAATCAAATAGCCCATGTCACAAGACTACGTCATCATGCCAGATAACCAGTATCACATGGATTATATTGCAGATATGAACATAAATATTCAAATTCTAAATCCTAACACCGTAAAAGGTATTATTTTTGGAAGGCTACAGGAAGGATGGCTCAAAAAACAATACCCATAAACAAACTAGTCTTAGGCCTCATTCACACGACAGTGAAAAACGGCCATGTGATGGCCGTCCTTTTAACGGCTTTCACATGGCCGTTTTCAGAACAATGATATTCTATGGGTGCATTCACACGGCCGTTTTTTTAACGGCCAGTGAATAATGGCCGTCAAAAAATAGGACATGTCCTATTTTTGGCCGTTTTAACGGCCTGACGGCCCCCATAGAAGTCAATGGATCCGTTTTTAACGGCTGTCAATACATGTAACAACCGTTAAAAACGGATCTGTTACATGGGGACTGGCAAGGGAACTACTAGTTCCCTTGCTGGCTATCGTTGGCATACTCACGTTTGCGGCGCTTCTTCACGTGTGGTCACTCGTCTTCATGGGTTTGAAGGCGCCTCGATGACGTCATCGCCCCGTCGCGCTGCCTTGCCAGATCCCGTGCAGACGAGTGACCACAAGTGAAGAAGAGGAGAGACGGCGCTGCTCTCGTGAGTATGTGGCACAATCTACAGGGAGGCTGGTGTGGCATCTACAGGGAGGCTGGTGTGGCATCTACAGGCAGGCTGGTGTGGCATCTACAGGGAGGCTGGTGTGGCATCTACAGGGAGGCTGGTGTGGCATCTACAGGGAGGCTGGTGTGGCATCTACAGGGAGGCTGGTGTGGCATCTACAGGGAGGCTGGTGTGGCATCTACAGGGAGGCTGGTGTGGCATCATGTACAGGCAGGCTGGTGTGGCATCATGTACAGGGAGGCTGGTGTGGCATCATGTACAGGGAGGCTGGTGTGGCATCATCTACAGGGAGGCTGGTGTGGCATCATCTACAGGGAGGCAGGTGTGGCATCATCTACAGGGAGGCAGGTGTGGCATGATCTGCAGGGAGGCTGGTGCGGCATGATCTGCAGCGAGGCTGGTGTGGCATCATCTACAGGGAGGCAGGTGTGGCATCATATACAGGGAGGCGTGTGGCATCATCTACAGGGAGGCGTGTGGCATATACAAGAAGGCTGTGTGGCATCATATACAGGGAGGTGTGTGGCATCATATACAGGGAGGTGTGTGGCATCATATACAGGGAGGTGTGTGGCATCATATACAGGGAGGCTGTAAATAGTGTCTAGGTGAACATGTGACCTTCCTTTGGGTGTTTTCAGGGGGCTGGGACAAAAAAAGCCTGACCAATGAAATTCATCAGTTTTTTTTAACGGCCATGAAAAACTGATGCAAAATGGATGTCAAACGGCCATTAAAAACGGACAGATGGACTTGAAACGGATGAAAATTTAGAGACACACTGATGCAAAATGGCCATGAAAAACTGACAGTTGATCAGTTTTAAATGGACATTTTTTTTCACTGTCGTGTGAATAAGGCCTTACTGATATGTTCATGTTACTGAACGAATGGAAAAAGAAACAAAATATAATAAGGAAACCTCAAATACGTCAGAAAGAAAGACAAATATTTTCTGTAAAATAATAAAAATAAAAGGGTTAGGGCGAGGGGCATTTGTATTACATTTTACGCTGCCCAACCACAAGTGATTGGACCAGTGGACAGGAATCCATCAACTGATTTAAAAAGAAAAAAAAAATTCTAATAGAAATAAAAAGATTTATATGCTATATAAATGTCAGTCAAGTAGGCTTTTCAGGATTCCTTATACTGCATGAAAGCGAGACCATAGCAGTCTATATAGCGGGTTCAGGCTAACTGGTGTCCATGTAGGACTGAGCGGAGGACTGTATAGTTTGTTCATAGTGGGACCTAAAGATTCCACTTGTCACTTTGTCATTAGGGACATTTGATGGATGGCAATACACAAGATCAGCTGCATGACCTAGGACATACTGCTGATGTAGATGCACTTTCATTTCTGATTCCAGTGAACTCCGTGGACAATCCAGGCTGCGAGACATACAATTGAAATGAATGGATTAATACTTCATTTGGACAAAAGACGTTTTGTGTATATACACATCACGTCCATATGTGCGTTGTTGATCATCTCATTCTAAAACCATGGGTATTCATATTAAGCCGGTCACTCTTTGCTCCCATAACAGCCTCCCCTGTTCTGAGAAGTCTGGAGATATCCTGGGTCATTGAGCAGCAAGAACATTAGTGAGGCCCGACACTGATGGTGGACGATAAGACTTGAATCACAATGAACGTTTCGAATAGTGTTCAAGGAGGAGCGCTCAGGTGAACGGCTTTCTCAACAGATACAAAAGTTTTTGTGGAAGGCCCTTTTTTGGTTTCAGCAACTTACTGTAGTAGCACACAGATTTCTTAAAAGTTGGTGTGTTTTTCTCTTCAATGGAACAAAGGGGCACAGGCAAAATCATTGAAAACAGTCCAAGTCCATTATTCGTCATCACCAAAATTCAGAGTTGGTACGGTGGACTCGGGCATGCAGCCTTAACCTGGCAAATTTGTTAGTCATTACCAGTAGTTGAAGCATTATTCATCAATCCATAGTGTGTCATCAGAGCTCTGAAGTCCAATGGTGGTGTGCTTTCCACCAGCCCAGATGTCGCTTGGCATTGTACATGGTGATCTCAGATTTGTATATACTGCATGGCCATGGAAACTTAATGCATTAAGGTGGCAATTAATAATGCTGAAATTACTTCCAAAGCTAGTCTGAAATGTGGTAGTGAGAATTGCAATTGCATTCTGTACACCCCAAGGCCCAGATCACACACATGGTTTTGAAGCAGTTTTTGTGGCAGTTTTTTTGAGCCAAACACAGAAGTGGACACAAAGTAAAGTCTTTTCTTTATACATTTTTGATCTACTTCTGTGTTTCACTAAAAAACTGAGCCAAAAACTGTATCAAAACAATGTTTGTGATCCTGGCCTAAAGGCGGCCATACACACTAAATACCTGCCAGACGAACGAGCTTTCACCTGACAGTTATGTCTTCTGACTCCCCAATAAACATGTATGCTCGGATCTAACAAGCGTGCACGTTTAATTCAATGGGGGGAGAAGAGTAAACCACTGCTAAACACATCTGACAGTGGCTTATCTGCTGTGGGATGAAAGTATCCGGTATGTTGAAATCCAACATCTGCCATCGAGGGAGTCACATGGCCCACATACACATTAGATAATTAATAGCTCAGAAAAAACGGGAATAAGTGCGGCGCTGTCACTCAACGAAAATCGGACAACATAAGATGATGAAGTTTATTGAACAATTCAGGCTACGCGTTTCAATTCCGCACCGGCATCTTCCTCAGGCCATGTAAACTACAGTACAGACACCAATGTTTTAAATCAACCACGCGGTGAAAAAGAACCGCCAATGTGATCAGGGTCAAAGTGCAATGACGTAATCATAAGTGGGTGGGTGAAAACATATTTTTTTTTTTTACCTGTCTGCATCCTGCTGGGAAGGGGTTTTCACCCACCCACTTATGATTACGTCATTGATGCATTTTGACCCTGATCACATTGGCGGTTCTTTTTCACTGCGTGGTTTATTTAAAACATTGGTGTCTATACTGTAGTTTACATGACCTGAGGAAGATGCCGGTGCGGCATTGAAACGCGTAGCCTGAATTGTTCAATAAACTTCATCATCTTATGTTGTCCGACTTTCATTGAGTGGCAGCGCCGCACTTATTCCCGTTTTTCCTGAGCTATTAATTATCTTCATTTGCGGTGACCAGTGGGCCTTACCGGTTGGGATTTCGGCAGCAGCACTCACCCCTACCAGTGATTTCAACGCGATTGTTCTACGGTCCTGTGGTGAGCATTTCATTTGTATCTCACCTACTGTCATTTTTAGGCTTACTCGCACTATGTGGCGCCGTGTTTTCTCCACATACACATTAGACTGTCAGCCGGTCCTAGCAAAATTGGCATGTTTGAAGGAGTTTTATCCAATAGTGTATGGGGGCTTTAAGTACTGCAGCAATTGATGGTACTCCTAAAGAGGGTCCACAGAGGTGTAGTTGCCTCTTTGTACTTGAAGTTGCAGTTTCTTACATCACTTACCGGTAACTGGGTTAGCTCTAGATGGGCCTGCTTAGTGTCACGGAGCACTTTAGTACAACTCATTCTACTGCTGTAAATTTAGGAAATGGTTAAACCCACTAATAAGAGGGGACGTCCACATACTTTTGGCCAGGTAGTGTATATATAAATGTATGAATATGTGTTGGACCAGAAATTTCCTTCTAATAACTACCAAGGAGCCCTACTTTGACCCTCCATGGGGACACAGTGGCATTAATATGGCTCGCACCACGACTTCAAACGGATCCCAGACGAGTGCAAAATGATTTGACACGATCGTCTGAATAAGGGTTAGGAGACAATTGGAGATATATATATATATATATATATATATATATATATGTGTGTTCTTATGTATTTTTTTTCTTTCATCTGCAGGCTGCTGCATTATAGAACATGAACGTCTTATGGTGTATTCATTTCTAGTACACATGATGCTGATCTCCTTGATAAAGATCAGTAAGTATTTATGCAAGAAAATCAATGATCAACAGGTAGTTCGTACATAAGCGCATATAAAAGTATGTTGACATTCCATATTCTCCCATCACGCAGTGACATCATAACGCTTAGAATGTAGACTGATAAAAACCCGGGCACTTTCATTGGCTACTGACTTCATGACACAGAACGGACACCCCTTGCCCTTTTTACGCACGTCTGTCTCCACTGATCAGAAATGCTGCTCAGTAATTTTGTCTTAGAAAAGATAAGATATAAAAATAGAGCTAGTAATGTGACTGTCACAATTTAAACCTCTACTGGGTTAGACGGTCATGACGCAGTCTTCCCACTATTGCTTTATTGCTCTCCATTGGGATCACTTTTAATTACTTTGGCATGTAAGGTACAGAATCAAACACTATGGGGGTAATCGACCTTTCTACGCCAGCTTTCTTGGCACAAAATGCCCTTTTTAGCCACCCCCGCCACTTTTGTGGAAACGGGACGTGACCTCGTAGAAAGGGGGTGTGGCCACCACAGCCCGACAAATTAAAATTGACATCAGAAAACTGGCATAAATTATAGTTGAACTCTACCCAAGATCCGAGCTGGCATAGATTTCACTCTATAAAGCATAGCAAAGTAGAGGCCTGTGCTGGGCCCCTTTCTTGCGAGCCCTCGACCAGCCTACTACCCTGCCTCTTCCATTTAGACAGTTAGATTTAAAAATATATATATAATAATTTATACTCCCTCATCACTCCAGCGCCGCTCACACAAGGACCTGACCCCGGGCATCATCAGGATGTTGTATGCGACGCAGCACTAAATGGCAATGAGTGCCGCTTCACATTTTAGGTCCCGATGCGTCAGGTCCTTGTATGAGCTGCGCTGCAGTGATGAAGGAGCCGGAGGGGAGAAGGAGCGCTGAGGCGAGTGTGTGTTTTTGATTCTTTGGACTGAAGGGGAGGAGGCATGTATTATTTCTGTCATGAATGTAGTTTGCATAAGGTAAAGTCTAACAAATATGGAGTTGAGGAAAAAAAAGAAAAAAAAAAAAAAGAGGGCATTAAACAATTTCTTTTTCTAAACTCCTTTCTCTGCAGTTTGATCCAAACACTAGTAGAGCACTTAGGGTATGTGCACACGATAACTGCAATTACGTCTGAAATTACGGAGCTGTTTCAGGAGAAAACAGCTCCTGAATTTCAGACGTAATTGCTCGTACTCGTAATTTTACGCGCCCTCTTTTGACTGCGACGCGTAAACTGACAGGTTGTCGGCACAGTACATCGAAAAGCTCATTGAAAGCAATGGGCAGATGTTTGCTGACGTATTGGAGCCGTTTTTTCAGACGTAATTCGAGGCGTAAAACGCCTCCATTACGTCTGAAAATAGGTTGTGTGAACCCAGCCTAACTGTGACACTTAGACTAGATTCACACGAGCGTTGCGCATCTCGGACGTGAAAAACTGCTGTTTTTCACGTCTGACGTGCATCCGTGCTTTACCTTGCGGGATGCATTATCATGCATCCCCCATAGACTAGAATCTATGGAGAATCTATGGAGGGATGCGTGTTAGCCAAAACCAGAATTGGTTCTTTAACACTTTAAAGCCTTCCTTTATATATTCCTTCTGTGAAGGTTCCGTTCCTGGTTTGGGCTTGAAAAATGCATGCAGAAGCGGCAGCAAATCTGCATCAAATATGCACTGTGTGAACAAGTCCTAAGGAGACTGAAGTACATACGGCTCCATAATACAGAGCTGCAGAGGGACTCTGTGCACACAGTTCCGCTATGTGCATGAAGCCTTAGGCTGGAGTCACACGAGCATGTTCGGTCCGTAAAGGACGGATCGTATTTCGGCCGCAAGTCCCAGACTGAACACACTGCAGGGAGCCGGGCTCCTAGCATCATAGTGATGTACGACGCTAGGAGTCCCTGCCTCGCTGCAGGACAACTGTCCCGTACTGTAATCATGCTTTCGTACATAACTATGATGCTAGGAGCCCGGCTCCCTGCAGTGTGTTCGGTCCGGGACTTGCGGCCGAAATACGTTCCGTCCTTTACAGACCGAACATGCTCGTGTGAATCCAGCATACCCACCATAACAAAATCTGCCCATGTTCATATCTGGTATCACTGCAGGAAAAAACAAGAGTGGAGGTTGTACAAGATTTGAAAAAAAGGCTCCACACCCCCCCCCCTCCCCACACCGAGGTGTCCCTATAAAAAGAAAATCCATGCAGCACTGAGTGCCCATACATGATCGGTTTGATTTCTTTTGGTCTATTTGTTCTAAAACATCTGTCAAACATCAGGGCAGGCGTAAAAATATATATTGTTGATCTATATAATGATTCTAGACCATTTAAGTGTGTCGCATTGGAAGGATAGTCATAAAACTCATCAATACACACCCCATAAAGATAACAGGTGGAATAAGTTCTCGTCAGGAACTGTGGAGTGTAACTATGTCAAAGTCCATTTATGAAATGTTCTAGGTTTGGCAGGTGTTGTACTAAAGATTGATATTACATGGCAGACCGCCAGGAATGAAAGAAAGTGAGACTGAATATTTGCAGAATAAATAACGTGACTCGAGATTTGCCTGATAGATTCTTCTCATGTAATGGAAAAACACGAGGCAATCTGTAGTAATATAGAAGTAGCAGAACTACATCTCCCAGCATTCTCAGCCAGGCACCAAGCCTTCTGTGGTTCAGAGAGTCACTGACTGACAAACTGTTGGATTTATGATACAGAATCAATCACATAGACATTTTTATAAACTAGATGCAGGTTTGGCTATTACAATGTTTATTGAAAACAGGTGCTTTGGCGATTTGTTACGGAATTCATCGCCTCTGAAAATGAAATAGACATTTTTATTATTTGAAAGGACTACTGTAATATGTCTGCTATCATAGAATGCATCTATCTGTCAAGGAACGAGAGAGATATTGTTAACCTCCGCAGTAAAATGCCCTTGTTAAACCTGTCACTGAGGTTTTCCACATTCCGGCGGATCCCGGATATTGCGGAGCAGTCAAATTCAAGGCCGATATGTAGCATCACGCCTGTTCTCTGAGCTGGTCTCCCATCATTGCAACCACATTAATGAGAGGACGACTACTGTTTTTGTCCATGTACTATATTAGTTCGTAAAAGCCATTAAAAAACATAAAAAAGGTTTACCCACATTAAAGTATTTGCTGTTACAAAGAGGTCACTTATCAGTCTGGGGCTTCCTGTTTCAGAGAGTACTTCTGCTCTGCTGAAAGATGTGAGAACAGCTATGGTGACCAGAGGCCCTCAACATATGTTCGTAATGGTTAAAAGGGGTCATGGATGGACTTGGTGGCGTATATAGGGTACCGCATGTCGTGGTTTGAGCGTATTAACGCTGTTAAAACTGATATATTGACCAAATTTCTGTACATATTTCAGACCGTCCCTATTGTAGTACCAGCGGTTTTCTTCCAGACCTTGCATAGGGCCATAACCAAATTTGTCTGGGGCTCCTCTAAGCCTCGCATTCGATTTTCTGTCCTTAGCCGGCCGAAAGTGAAGGGGGGTGCGGGTTTGCCGGACTTTAAACTGTATCATCAAGCTGCGATACTCATGAGATTGGTGGACTGGTTCCGCTCAGATGCGGGTAAGCAATGGGTGCGCATTGAGAAGGGTATGTCTTCCCTTGCATTATCCTCCTTGCCTTGGTTGACTGTCTCCCAGCGACCAACGTCTTCTCTGCCTTTCCTCACACGTCAATTTCTTGTAGTTTGGGAACGGATCATTGTTTCTCTGGATCTTGCTCACCGTCCGGGTCCTTTGACTCCTCTTTTTGATAACCCTTCCTTCAATCCGGCGGTGGGTGTGGACACATTCCTCTGTTGGGGGAGACAGGATGGCGAATATTTGGCTCAGACCCTTACACCTGATGGTGCAATTTTGTCGCTTACTGCGGTCTCTGAGGCCTGCCCGGGGAGACGATCAATGTGGTGGCCCTACTTTCAGTTGCGTTCATATCTCTCTTCCATGGGTGATTTTGTCTTGTGTTGCTACAGGATAAGACTCCTCTGGAACATTATCTGTCTTTGACTTCTGCTCCTTCTCATGTGCTGTCCTATTTACATGGGATCCTCCTACCTAGATACTCTTATTCTCAGTTGACATTCACCACAGCTTGGGATGAGGAAATGGGGGTTCGACATTCTGACGAGGACTGGGGAACTTCTTTCTTTCTGGCTCATAAGTTACCAACTTCTTGTTTTGCTCAGGAGAAAAACGATAAAATACTTACCAGATGGTACCGCTGTCCTTCCTTTTTACATAGGATATTTCCTCATGTGTCTGCCAATTGTTGGAGGTGTGGGGAGGCTCCTGGAACCATGTTGCACATTTGGTGGGATTGCCCCAAGCTCCGTCCCTTTTGGGGAAAATGTTTTGATCTTGGCAATAAGCTTTTTGGCACGGACGTTCCTACCTCGCCTTCTGTTGGATTGCTTTCCATGGTTCCTGCATCACTCCCACACCTCGAAAACGGGGTCTTTAGGCATTTTCTGACTGCAGCTAGAACAGTAATTCCACGTCATTGGAAGTCTAGTACTGTGCCTTCTTTGAAGGAATGGGTAACGGAGCTGAATGGGATTATGAGGATGGAGGAGCTGATGTCTGCTGATCGTGGTAAATCCGAGATTTTTGTTCGAACTTGGTCAGTATGGTCTGGATTCCGGGGTGGTGCTGATCTGCCTCTCTGGTTGGATGGCCTCTTTTGAACGCTCATCTCGCCAAATTCTGTGTGCTTTTGTCTGTTTGTGTTTCCCTTTGTTGTCTTGTGTTTATGTAACTTTGTGTTAAAATCTGCACTTAAACGTATCATTACTACTCGTTTTGGGACTTGTTTCCCTAAATATTGCACTACTTTTGCTGTGGTTATGGTATTGTTACCTACCATTAGATTTTATTATGTACTTCCTATTACTTTGATGTTTGGGAGGCTAACTCCTACCATTGTTCATATGTCTCTGTAACATTTTCTACAGTTTGACTTTATTGTATTGCACTGCGTGCAAACTTTTGCAATTTTGTGAAATGTTCCATCTGCTCTGTATTATTTTCTAATAAAAAATTTTCGATAAAGAAAAAAAAAGGGGTCATGGTTAATGGGGTTTTCCGGGTAGGAACACGTATTTGCTGCTGTAACTGTGATAGGGTGGGTATTCAATTGCTCATGGACGCGCCGGTCAGTTGCGCCGTTCTGCTCTTTTCAGAACATGTCGTCATGTAACCACAAAACTCTGTTCCTCAGTTTCAGGCTGATGAAGTGGGCTGGTCCACTGGGAGCATTTTCTTCTCCCCCAAACACCGCTCCTCTCCATCCATGCTTCCCAACCCCCTCTATCTCCATGGACCCTGCTGAACCCCTGCCCTTTCCTCCTCTCCAGCCACACTGCCTGAACACCCTCCTCCCTCTGCTTCTCTCCATCCACAAAGTACAAGCCCCTCCCTCTTTTTCTCTCCATCCACACCGCGCAGCCTGAACCCCTCCCTCTTGCGACTGCACAGTGCATTCGACTGACACAGGGAAACCGCACGGAAGAGGACACCCAAGGAGGGGGATATACTGAGGTCACATGCTGCTATGATGTGCTGACCACGAGGGGCGTGTTTAGCCCGGTGACGGAAGCGTGAGGTAGTCGTTACCACTGACTAGCAATGAACTGCTGGCGCTAATGTAGTGATGTGACCACTGCTAAAATTATTGTAATGGCGCATTTGACTAACAGAGCCTCCACAAGTGAGTACCCACCCTATAACAGTTACAGCAGCTTATACATCTTTGCACCCGGAAAAACCCTTTAATTCTCAATAACGGTCATACAACAAAGTTGACTTTGCTTCAAATTGATCGGATTGCTAGACAAGAGGGTTAAAAATATTGCTGGAGTCATACAGTGTAAATGCAGCCTTCAGCCCATTTTCTGAAACGAAGGCCTCATGCACATGGCTAAGGCCTAGTTCACATCTCCGTTCGGTATTCAGTTTTTCTGCTCCGTCAGAGAAGCAGAACAAGGGAATAACCGGAAGCACCAGAGCCTGTGCACTACGGCCCCCCATTGACTTTAATGGGATATGTCGGCGTTCCGTCAAGGTGTCCCTAGTTTTACAACTCCATACAACTTATACGTAATATTACACATCTGTCCAAGTTCTGTGCATGTAAACTTATGCAGAAGTTCCTTAACACATTGTTAAGACTATTCACAATTCACAAGAAATCTATCTGTACACAAGGAAAATTATGTTAAGCAAACCAGTCCAAAGTACAATATCTTTGTCCTCACAAGATATACTTTGATCAAAAGCATTGGGGGACCTTCCCTCTATGTTTGCTAAGTCAATACCAAGGTAATGGACCAGGGGTCTGATTATCAGTTCATGCAGTCGAGCTGATAGGACTGTAAATATTTTTCTAGGTTATCTAGTGGTAGTAAATATCTTTGCAGGTGTGATTCAGCCGAATGAAGCATCAGAATTTTCCCAATTTCTCTTTTGTGCAATCGGACAGAAAATAAGCTATAAAAGCATTCTGCGTGAGGAAGGAGGGTGCTTGAGAATGTCACAAAGTTGAAGCTGGTGCAAAGCAGGTTCAAGATCAGGCAACGTGTAAGTGCCAGGGACGTAGATTTTATTGTCTCCAGTGTATTTGAAGTGTGGCCATGTCTAATCCAGACATATATGCTTATCTTTAGAGGCAGAAGTCAATTCATCAGCGATTGCATAACGCTCACAGGAGTGGACAGGAATTTTGTTCGCAGAGGACTTGCTAGTATTAGTTGAACACTTCTGATGGCTCTGACATACTGTATAACACTTGGCCGTTTTCCAACTTAAACAAAAGCCTCACACAACTGATCAACAGATTGGGATATCATTTTGCTTCGTACGGTGTCATCTTGGTTCCAACTTCAAGGGATTCCATCATGAAAAATCATGTACCTTGAAATGTATGGTGGAGCCGCAAAGTCCAATGTTTCCCATTGCAAACAGTGCTGCCAGTTTGTTTTTTTTCTGCCTTCAACCGTAATTGAAGTGGAATTCCTTCCATCTTGTCTCGATAGTAAGGTTGCGTCTCTCCCAAGAAAGCATTAAAGGTGTTGCTTGATTATTTCCTCCTCTCAATAGGTTTTCGGGACCAGGGTTGATCCTGGGAACACACACACTTCATTGAAAAACTATTTTATTTTTTAACAGTAAACTTATTGGGTAACGTGGCAATGTTTTGCTCATTTAGGGCAATTTTCACCATCCCCCTGCTCCAACAAAAAAAAACAGAAATACCAGCAAAATGTAGTTTCATGGTATAGCTAAAGGGTTCCCCCAATTGTCTGTTTCAAACATTGGTATGTATAACCATTCTATATGAGCTCATACCAGCATATACTATTCCCTATCTACACTATCTGCTACAGTGTTGACTTTAGCCACGGATAATTATATAACAAGATAAAAATAAGTGACTTCTCCCTCACGGAGGATGGCCAGAAACATTCATAAGAGTCAGGCCACCTTGCTAATTTTGGCACTATCGGGCAACAGTCTAATGTGTAAGGGGGCAGCCTCACAGTACATTGACCGCAGCGGAAAAGAAGGATCGGGCATGTTGAAATTGTTAACCCTCAAGATAAGTCTCCTCTCCTTATTGAAATAAACATGCATGTTCCAAACAAAAAGTCTAAACCAGCTCTAGAAATTGGTGTAGATGAGCAAGCCAGATATAGGGAAGGAAGGGGAGCCCAAGTCAAAGCAGCAAATCCATGAAATCCAGAAGTGTAAATTAAATCAAATAAATTCTTTAGTCAATTAAAATACCAGTGGTACAAAAACTCTACTTTCGCCTTTTAGGTTACAACAATCCTTAGTCCTAAGGGTAGCTATGACTAAATAAGCATGGTCAGCAGAGCACAGCATGCTTACAGGAGCGGAGGGGCGAACATTCCCTTATGGCTCCCGAAAATATTATTTTTATGCATCGGTGAACAATTCTACTCACTGACCGTAAAACCGGTGGGATAATATAAAGAAAAATTCCATCAGACAGGAGACAATGTGACGAGCATGGTATTGAACCATCAGATTTTCTGTATTATCCAGCTTCTTGATGAAGGAATTCCAATAGTATTTGAAATGAAGAATCTAGAATGATCCTAGTCCCGTATCTAATGATCCATTTTTATTGGTTCAGGACAAATGGTCATAACAGACAGTATAGAACCGGGGCGTTGTGATATAGAGATCTGAGCGTATAATGTGCCGTCATCTATGGGAGGTTAAAAAGACTGCAGAGCTAACAAGTTATTCTATTAAGGCTGAAGCGTGCGACACATAATAAAAAATCGGTCCCCTCTACTAGATTTTGAGGACACTTCATACCATCCAACTAACTTGTTATCAACATTGTTTGTTCCTTAGATATTCAATCTACGGATTTCCTCATTTTTTGTTCCATGGCTAATAAAGTATCCAGAAAATCAACAGGAAAAGTGAAAGTCATCACATTGCCAAGAACAAATATTTTATCAGGAGCATAATTATGCTACTAAATACCAATGGTTTCCAAGTCCCCTGCATGCATAATATAAATATATATATATATATAGCATTAGTGTCGCAGTGTGCGGTCGCCATTCTTTTTCTGCTATATATATATATATATATATATATATATATATATATACACACATATACATAAATTTAATTACGAAGTTTTGCTCTATATAGTTGTACAAATCATACATAAGATTAGTAGATTGGTAATCTTAAAGGGTTATTCCCATGTTATAAAGTGATGGCATATGACTAGGATATACCGTCGCGTTATAATCAGTGTGGAACCCCACAGATTCTGAGAATCAGGGTATGTTCACACGCCCTATTTATGGACGTAATTCAGGCGTTTTACGCCTCGAATTACACCTGAAAAAATGGCTCCAAACATCTGCCCATTGAATTCAATGGGTCTTACGATGTTCTGTGCAGACGAGGTGTATTTTTACGCGTCACTGTCAAAAGACGGCGTGTAAAAAGACGCCCGCCTCAAAGAAGTGCATGTCACTTCTTGGGACGTAATTGGAGCAGTTTTTCATTGACTCCATTGAAAATCAGCTCCAATTACGTCCGTAATGGACGCCGCGAAAAACGTGTGCACTTGTCAAAATGTCTCAAATTCAGGAGCTGTTTTAGCCTGAAAACCGCTCCGTAATTTCAGACGTATTTGGCGTTGCCGTGTGAACATACCCTAAAGGGGTTGCAGCGCTGATTTAGCGCTCAATCCCCTTCACTGTTTTTCCCTGAACAGCAGCGCTGGGCCACCTGGTAAATGTTTCACGGCCCCATTCAAGGGAATTTGGCCTTGCTGAAGTTCCCCGTACAGCGGATGTCCAGGCACTGCTGCGTAGGGAAAACAGTGAAGGGGATGTATTGTTAAATCACTCAGGATCGGTGGGAGTCACAGAGGTGACTACCGATTGTAAAGTGATGGCATATCCTAGCAGCATGCCATCACTTTATAACAAGGGAATGCCCCTTTAAAGGGGTTTTCCGACCCAAATATTATTTTTTTTTTTTAAAAAAAGGTCTGGACGCACTTAATATCTTCCAATATCCCCCCCCCCCCCAATACAGTCTTCTTGTTTCTGATGTTTTCCTCACGATCCCTCCTCTTGCTAATTTTTCCGATTGTTTACATCCAGGAGTTCAGGTACACGTTAATTTCCGGTCCTGCCTAGACTACATTTACCACAATGCATAGAGCTGGTATTTCAGCCAGCTCCAGAGCCGCTTAGCACACCTCCTCTGTTTTCAGAAAGACATCACATTGGTTCTCCATTGGCCGCTGGGAATGGCGCAGGCGCAGTCTAGTCAGCAGGGCTTGTGCCACGCATGCTCTGTGAATTATTGAACCTATCTAGCCCCCACCCTTGTACATGACGTCAGTAATGACGCTCCGTACATCGAGCAGGCCGGAAGGAAGTGTGGACAGTGAACGGACGGGAATTCACCGGAAGAGTGAATTTCAGATGGGGTTGGCGTCATGTGACCCGCGATGCGATCAGGAAAACCGTACAGATTCCCCAGCGTGAGTAAATTGAAAAGTCACTTGTACTGCCAGCTGTAGGGGATTGACCATCACATGTCAGGTTCTGGAAAACCCCTTTAATGTGTAATCCCATAAATTACCTAATATACACTATATGGACAAAATAATTGGGACACCTACACATTACACTTACAGGAGCTTTTAGGACATCCCATTCTAAATCCATAGGCATTCATATGGAGATGGTCCCCCCTTGGCAGCTAAACCGCTTCCACTCTTCTGGAAAGGTTTTCTACTAGATTTTGGAGTGTGTTTGTGGGAACTTTTGCCCATTCATCCAGAAGAACATTTGTGAGGTCAGACACTGGTGTTGGAGGAGAGGGCCTGGCTGGCAATCTCCGTTCTAGTTCATCCCTAAGATGTTGGATGGTGTTGAGGTCAGGGCTCTGTGCGGCCAGTCAAGTTCTTCTACACCAAAATCACCAGCCATGCCTTTATGGACCTTGCTTTGTGCACTGGGGCACAGTCATGCTGGAACGGAAAAGGGCAGAACCCCAAACTGTTCCCACAAAGTTGAAAGCTACAATTGTCCAAAATGTCTTGATATGCTGAAGCATTACAATTTCCCTTCACTGGAACTACAACCCCTTATAAACAACTCCATAGCATTATTCCTCCTCCACCAAACTTCACAGTTGGCACAATGCAGTTAGGCGGGTAACGTTCTCCTGGAATTCACCAAACCCAGACTTGTCCATCAGATGCCAGATAGAGAAGCGTGATTCATCACTCCACAGAACACGTTTCCACTGCTCCAGAGTCCACTTGGAATTGTGCTGAGTGATGTAAGGCTGGCATGTAGCTGCCCGGCCATGGAAACACATGCCTTCTAGCTCCTGAGGAACAGTTTTTGAGTAGATGTAAATGCCAGAGGAGGTTTGTACTCTGCAGTTATTGAGTCAGCAGAGCATTGGTGACTTTTATCCACTAAGCACTTCAGTACTCAGCGACCCCGCTCTAACTTTACGGTCGTCTGCCACTTCGTGGCTAAATTGCTGTGGTTCCTATATGCTTCCACTTTGCAATAATACAACTCACAGTTGATTGTGGAATATCTGGGAGGGAAAAAAAATTCACTAACTGACTTGTTGCAACAGCGGCGTGGTATTATAGTACTAGGCTGGAAATCAGTGATCTTCTTAGAAGAACCAATTCTTTCACAAATGTTTGTAACGGCAGACTGCTGCGCTAGGTGTAGACTCGTGGCAATGGCTCTGAATAAAACACCGGAATTCAATAGTTAAGAGGTGTTTCCCAATACTTTGGTCAATACACACAGTGCTTTACAAAGCATTCACCCCAATGGATTATAAAATTGAATTTATGTAATGGACCGGACAAAATACTCCAAATTGTTAGAGTCAAATGAAAAAAAAATACCTGATTTAAAAAAAAAAAAAAAAATGAATAAGAAAATAAAAAATTACTAATAACTAAAAACTGAAAAGTTGTGAGTGCATATGTCTTAACCCCTTTTGCTATAAAACCCTTAAATAACGTCTGGTCAATCCAATCAACTTCAGAAGTGACATCATTAGTAGAATAAGGTCACATGTCAGTATAAATACAGCTGTTCTGAAAGACCCCCAAGTCTACACCACCACTAAGCAAGACCAAGGAGCTCTCCAAACATGTCAGAGACAAAGTTGTGGAGAAGTATAGATCAGGGTTGGGTTCACAGAATACCATTCAATTCATTATACCAAAATGGAAAAAACATGGCAAACTCACAGACCGGGCAAGGAGGGCATTAAACCGAGATTTAACAAAAACACAAGCGATAACACTGAAAAAGCCCCTAAGATCCACAGCGGAGATGGGAGTATCTGTCTATAGGCCCTCTATAAGCCGCTCACTCCACAAAGTGGGGCTTTATGGAAGAATGCCAAAAAAGCCATTGCTTAAAGAAGAATATAAGAAAAAAACATTTTGAGTTCACCAAACAGCGGCAGACTCTCCAAACACATGGAAGGTTCTCTGCTAAACTTTTTGGCCATCACGGGAAACGTTATGTGTGGAAAAACCCAACAGCTTTCATCACCACTAGAACACCATTCCTATAGTGAGGCATTTTATCTGCAGAGACTGAAAAACTGGTTAGGATTGAAGGAAATATGGATGGCAGTAAAAACAGGGCAATTCTTTAGGAAAATCTGTTTCAGCCTGCCAGAGATTTGAGACAGAGTTTCACCTTCCAGCAGGACAATGACCCTAAACATACGGCTAAAGCTACACTGGAGGGGTCTAAGTGGAAACATTGAAATATTTTGTAATGGCCTAGTCAAAGCCCAGACCTCAACTCAGTTGGGAATCTGTGGCATGACATGAAGATTGTTGTACAACAAAGCAACCTCATCTAACTTGAAGGAGTTGGAGAAGTTTTGTCTGGAAGAATGGGCAAAAATCCCAGGGTCTAGAAGTGCTAAGCGAATAGAGATTATACCCCAAGAGACTTGCATCTGTAATTGCAGCAAAAGGTGGTTCTACAAATCCATTTTAATTCAAAGTAGTAATGCACCAAAACAGGAAAAAGACCAAAGGGTTGAATACTCTCGCAATATTAACTGGTTGCCGACACAGGACGAGAATACTTGCTGCAGTAGGACGGTCATTCTCGTTGTGTGTGATCAAGACCGGGGAAATAGCTTTAACACACAACCGCAGCCCCGCTCTAATGGCTGAGAGAGGAGAAACCTTTTCTCTCCGCCGTTAACCCCTTGAATGCCGCTATCAAAGCTGATCGCGCCATTCAAAGTGAATAGGAGAAGGGTCGGCTGCCCTTTGATTGCGTCACAGGAAATCCCTGTGACGCCATTGAGGCCCATAACTTGTATGGCCAGACATACTAGGGTCCATTGAAGGACCCCAGAGCTGTCTGACCATATTCCCTTTTAGGGCATATTAGGTCTGCCCTAACAACTGCCTGTGTACAATCACTACACAGGCTAATGTGCTTGTATAAAGATATATGCCAGTACACTACAGTTAAAAAATCAAAATGAAAAACCCCTCTATGGGATTTAAAAAAAAAAAAAAAGTTAAATTAATCTTAAAAAAAAGTAAGGCTAAATAAAACTAAAAAGTCAAAATAATACACAAATACAAATTTTTTACAATGAATTAACTTTTTAAAATAGAAGTCCCAAAACATGAAATAATAGACATATTTGGTATCTCCCGACCGTAACAACCTGTACAACAAATGTATAACATTTATGATGATCGGTGTATGGTGTAAAATAAATAAACTGCTTTTCTTTCTGCATTTTCGTCAAAATAAAAATTTATATAAATTAACCACTTCCCTCCTCAGCCATTCTTCGGATTTTCACTTTTGTTTTTTCCGCCCCACCTTCCAAAAGCTAAAATTTTTTTATTTTTCCATTTATATAGCCATATGAGGGCTTGTTTTTTGCGGGACAAGTTGTAGTTTTTCATGGCACCATTTATAGTACCGCATAATGTACTGTGAAGCTGAAATATAATAAATATATTTGTGGGGTGAAATGGGCAAAAAACAGCGATTACAGCATTTTTTGGGGGGTTTTGTTTTTACAGCATCCATTAGGTGGTAAAAACTACATATGCACCTTATTCTACAGTTCGATACGATTACGGCGATACCAAATTTATATGTTTTGTTTTATGTTTTACCACTTTTAAAAAAATAAAACTATTTGCTAAATTAAAAAAAAAATCTTTTGTGTCGCCATGTTCTGAGAGCCGTAACTTTTTCATTTTTCCATCAATTTAGCAATGTGAGTTCTCAAATTTTGTAGTTTTCACTGATACCATTTTGGGGTAAATTTCGACTTTTTGATTACTTTTATTTCATTTTTTTTTGAGCGCTAAGGTGACCAAATACCAGCAATTTGCGTGTTTATATATATATACGGGTTAAACAACGATATAGTTTGGACTTTTACGGATGCAGCGATACCAGTTATGTTAACTTTTAATTTTTTTTAACATTGGTTTAGGGAAAACAAATGTGAAAACGGGGGTTATTTGAACTTTTAATACTTTATTTTTTTTTGGAACATAAAAAACAACTTTATTGAACTGTTTTTATACTTTTATTATTAGTCCCACTAGGAGACATGAAGCAGTGATCGTTGGATCGCTTGCATGATATACTGCAATACTAATGTATTGCAGTATATTGTGATTCTGATAGTCTCTTTGAAGCCCTGCCGGAGGCAGAGCTTCGAAGGAGTACAAAGATGGCATGTTTGAGGGGGCGCCCCCTGATTCTAACACTTTAAATGCCCCGGTCGTGATTAACACCTTAAATGCCGCGGTCAAACGGCCAGAATCTAAGTGATCTTTGATTCCGCCCGTTGCAGTGAGGTGTCGGCTGCATAACACAGCCATCACCCGCTGTGTATGGAGTGAGCTCAGCCCGTGAGCTCGCCCCATACTTCCCCGTAACCCTTATCACGTACAGTTACGTGATACTGCGTTAAGGGGTTAAACGATCGTGTAAATGTAAAAAAAAAAGTACAACTCGTCCTGCCAAAAACAAAGTCTCATACAAGTACATCGTACAAAAAAATAAGAGTTATGAGTGCCGGGATGCAAAGAGGTAAATATATAAAAAAAAAATAGTTCTGTCGTCAAGGCCAAAATTGGCCGTGTCCTTAAGGGGTTAATGCATACCTCCCATCTTTTTAATTCGGAAAAGAGGGACATTTTTAAGCCACGCCCCCTAACCACGCCCAATATCCCGCATAAACACATCAAATCACGGCCAGATCCTTCTACAAATAACAAGCGCACATTCTCACTGCGGATCTCTGGACTGTCTGGATATCACAGATATTATGGATCAGGTTATATCGTCTTTATGTTACTTTTCCTATCTTGGGTATAACATTTGCTCATCACGGCAGCAGCTGCAGGACAAACCAAAAGGCTGAGAACAATGACAGTCAAGAGGGAGACCCTGTGGTGGATGACTTTTCAATTGACAGGTAGCAGAGTTACATGATGGGGATTTTTTCTTTCCAGTTGTGTAACTCTGCTACCGGTCAATGGAAAAATCATCCACCAGAGCCCCCCTGTAGATTGCTCCACACACAGCCCCCCTGAACATAGCGCCAGACACAGCCCCCCTGTAGATAGCGCTAGACACAGCCCCTTGTAGATCGCTCCACACACAGCCCCCCTGTAGATAGCCCCGCACACAGCCCCCCATGTACATAGCGCCAGACAAAGCCCCCCCTGTAGATTGCTCCACACAGGCCCCCTGTACATCGCGCCAGATACAGCCCCCCTGTACATCGCGCCAGATACAGCCCCCCTGTAGATTGCTCCACACAGCCCCCCTGTACATAGCGCCAGATACAGCCCCCCTGTACATAGCGCCAGACACAGCCCCCCTGTACATAGCGCCAGACACAGCCCCCCTGTACATAGCGCCAGACACAGACCCCCTGTAGATCGCTCCAGACACAGCCTCCCTGTACATAGCTCCAGATACAGCCCCCCTGTACATAGCTCCACACATAGCCCCCCTGTAGATAGCTCCAGATACAGCCCCCCTGTAGATTGCTCCACACAGTCCCCCTGTACATAGCGCCAGACACAGCCCCCCTGTACATAGCGCCAGACACAGCCCCCCTGTAGATAGCTCCCTGTAGGTAGCGCAACACAACCCCCTTATAAAAGAGGTAGCCGACCCTACTGCTGCCACTCTCCGCTCTCCTTTCACTCACCGTCAGAAGAAGGCAGGAGTTTTGCGGCGGCATTCTCACTGGTGTCAATGCCGGCCCGGTGAGGTCAGATGACTGGTCAGGTGACTGGACTGGTCCACTCCCGTGCCAGCATCGATCCCAGTGAGAACACCGCCGCAAGACTCCTGCCTTCTTTTGATCGCTGCAGCGATCAGCTGTTTGGATAAAGCTGCAGCGCCCAGCGGGATATTTTGCAGACCGCCCGGGACGGTGGGACAGCGGTGAGAAACCGGGACTGTCTCGCTGGATCCGGGACAGTTGGGAGGTATGGTTAATGCATATTTAAAAATGTACTAATATATCTAAATAGTAAATAATGTCACGTCCTATATTTCTTATGGTATCTTACCAGACCTTTTCATGTCATACTCTACCTTCATGCATTTACAGGGAGGTACATTGAATCGAGCGGTGGGCGCATGCTCGACCTGTGCACCATTCAAGCTCCTCTTTAAGCTGGGTTCACACTACCTATTTTCAGGCGTAAATGAGGCGTATTATGCCTCGTTTTACGTCTGAAAATAGGGCTACAATACGTCGGCAAACATCTGCCCATTAATTTGAATGGGTTTGCCGACGTACTGTGCAGACAACCTGTCATTTACGCGTCGTCGTTTGACAGCTGACCCCCATTTTTTTAAATCGGTGGAGGTCCCAGCGGTGGGGCCCCCAGCCATCAGACATTTGTCACATATCCTGTGAATAGGTGATAATTGTCGATTCTGGGAATACCTCTTTTAAACAGAGGGAAGCGAGCCCTCCATTCAGGACCCTCATCTATCAGCCATAGTGGAGATTGGCTAAAAAGAGCACCTCTCCTTCTGAAGCACTTAATACATCCAGATAGCGCATCGATTTCAATAGGAACTGTGTAATGCTTTATTTCGCCTTCGGTGGTGCTGTAGGGGACTTGACAACTTGCTGAAGGTTCCCCTACAGGTTACAGCTAATCACTTGGGTCTAAGCAGCAGGTCCGTGACCAGCTTATTATCAGGGGACCATTCAAACAAAATAAGATGGTTCAACACCTTTAGGCTACATGCACCCGTTGCAGAATTTAGTGCAGAAAATTTGCAGCAAAACCGCAGGTCAACACAGGTAATTCCACAGGTAAAATCCACACCTAATCGTGCGTTTTTAGGTGAAGTTTTTACATTTTGATGCGGAAATTGGTGAAGTTACAGTGAAATACAGTTTTCCGTGTGAATTTTTACCTAAAATCATTTAGGTTTGCGTGCATGTTTATAGGGGAGTTGGTTTGAGTGACAGGTAATTTATGTGTATGGCCAGCTTAAGTGGGGAATATTGTCCGCCATCAAATAGACATACTGAGGAAGTGAGCGAAATCTAGTCAGGGTACTATGTAAGTAACGGTATATGAAAGAGGGGGGGAATCCACAGTCACTGTGCGGATAAGTCTGCTGGTGATGGGATCACTCCACACCCACCACGTGGAAACATGGGGGTCATGTCTGAATTTTAGCCATCATGCAAATATAAGATCATGTGCAAATAAAATAAACATGATAAATGACGGCTGGGGGTTTGTTTTGTTCTTTGTTTTGTTCTTTCATGAAATGATGCTGATAACATAATCATTCCGTCTTGTTTTTGTTGTACTTGTCATGTGAAAAACATTTCAAGCACAATGCATACAGAAAAAAACAAATAAATCAAATGTGTAAGGAATGTGATTGGGGAAATTCCTTAAATTAAAGCCAAGATTGTAACTTCATGAGGAAATTACAGAACAAACACCACATGGAAAACAATCTTTAGATAATTAATGAGCTCCAAAACATTAGGGCAGATTTATTCATAAAGACCTAAAGATAGAGGTGTAAGGATACAGATGCGCCACATTTTTCAATGAAGTGCCCTCTGTTCGATAGATGTGGCTCATCTTGGCCCACGTTAGGCCCAGTTCACACAGGGTTTCTTGACACGTTTTTTTGAAGCGCACACATCGTCGGAAAACACTGCAAAAAAACAGCCAAAAATGCCTCCCACCGATTTCAATGGGCGGCGGAGGCGTTTTTTTCCTGCGAGCGGTAAAAAACACTTGCGTGGAAAAAACAACATGCCATATCTTCAGGTGTTTACGCCTCTGACCTCCCATTGACATCCATGGGAGGAAGAGAAAGCGTATTTCACAGCGTTTTTGCCCGTGGCGCACAATGGGCGCGAGCGAAAAATGTCGTTAAAAAAAGCGGCAAACGGCATACAGGCAGATCAAAATCTGCCTCAAAATTCCAAACGGAATTTACACGAACGTATCTTACGTCCGTGATACGCACGTGAAAAATCACACGCGTCGCACGGACGTCGTGATTCGCGCAACAGTTGTTCAAGAAATGAAGGGAAAAATAAAACCACCTCCATCATTTCATTTTCTAAATCTTATAACTACGTGTCATAAGGACGCCACGCAGCTACGCACCCAATACTGATGACACACAGAACTGCAACGCGCAAAAAAAGCTGCGTTTCTTGCGCGTTGCAGTTCCTATAAATAAGGCCTTGGGGCTTATTTACACGAACGTGTTTCACGTCTGATACTCGCGTGATTTTCACGCACGGACCTATGTAAGGCAATAGAGACATTCCGACATTCCGTGTTTTTCACGCAGCGTGTCCGCTGCGTGAAACTCACAACATGTCCTATACTTGAGCACTTTTTCCGCATCACACACCCATTGGTCAAAGGTGTCACACGAAAATCACGCGCAGCACACAGACGCACTTCCGTGTGTGGCGCGTGATTCGCGCAACAGTAGATCAAGAAATGAAGGGAAAAATAAAACCACCTCCTTCATTTATTTTTCTAAACCTCAAAACTGCGTCATAAGGATGGCATATGCGCGAAAATCACGCAGCCACGCACCAAAACTGACGACACACGGAACTGCAACTCACAAAAAATGCTGCGTTTTATGCGCGCGCAAAACGCACACATTCGTGTGAATTTCACCTTATAGACTTCTTTCCCTTATTTACAGAGTGGCATACTTTAGACCAGTATTCTGCGCCACAAAGCTGCCTCATGCAGGTGTTAAACAGGTTTTCCCACAAAACACATCTATCCCCAGCGTATGGAATACCTGTGTGATCGCTGGGGGTTCAACCACTGGGACCCGCAGCGAAGAGGAAAAAAAGGAGACCGAAAGCCCCCAAAGTGCTCTATTACAATGGAGAACATGCTCAGTCAGCGCTCCATTCAGATCTACGACTTCTGGGACCGCGGTCTGCGGCAGCTCCATAAAAGATTAATGTTGCGCAGGTCGAGAATGCGCAGCAGCGCTCCATTTTCATGGAGAACTTCAGGGGACTTTCAATCTCCCGTTCACCTCATCGCTGGATGTCCCAGTGGTCGGACCCCTTATCCTGCGGATGTGGGATACGTGTTTGTGGGTAAACCCCTTTAAATCTGGTGTATTTCACGACTGGACAAATCCACAGCCATAAACTGAATCTACAACCGACAAAGCGAGCATGTCGCAAATCAAGGTTCTTTCTGGCGGAGGCATTAAAGGGGTTCTCCGATGAACAGAAAAACGTTATTATTTTGCATTTGTAAAATGAATAAACTTTCTAAAAACTTTTATTTTTCAAACCTGCATGGATTGCAGGTTTTCAGTCTTCGTTGCATGGACCCAGATGTTCAGAGCTGCCATTATTGCTATGACGTGTCAACACAGACTCCGGGAAAGGAGCTCCCCCTCAATTTATCAGCTAAGCCAGCCCCCTACTTGGTCTCTGAATCAGCTGTGACAGAGGAGGGGTCTGCCTTAGCTGATTAACTGAGCCAGCCCCTTCACCCACGTCAGTGATACACAGAGGAGGGGGGGGGGGGCTCTCCGGTTATATTAAAACATCTGTTGGCCGCACGGTCTTAGCGCTTTCTGTACGAGGCCGTTGTCACCCCAGTCACTGCTGTGCAGGTTTGAACGTGTTACATCTGTGTATTTGTGACTGCGGTGCGAGAAACAATGGCTGCCCCACTTGTGATTTGCACGAAAGAAGAGCAGTGGGCAGTGATTCGTTTTTTGTGGTCTGAGGGTGTCTGGTGCCGATATTTATTGAAAACTTTGTGCACAGTATGGAGAAAGTGTTTTGTCTCTAAGTTTGTATGAATGGATAGAGAAGTTCAAGGAAGGACGCAAAAGCGTCAGCCATGAAGAAGGAGCCGGACTCCCGTCCACAACATTAAGCGCACACATGAACTGATTCTATTGGATAGACTATCACCAGTTTGGTCCCCTGAAAGAAGCCCTACGAGGACGAAGATTCACGTCTGATGAAGAGATGAAGACAGCGGTGCATTCGTGGCTCGCGGCTCAGCCTAAAACATTTTTTAATGTGGGAATACGAAAGCTTGTTGACAGATGGACAAAGTGTATCGAAAAGCAGGGAGAAATATGATGTATCCGTCTTCTCTGAAAGTCGATTATAACAGATTCTACAGCCAGAGTGTGGATCAGATTTGACTCGCCCTCGTATGCGAGTACGTCTTCAGGCCGACGAGTGCCGAACACAGCCAAAAGGTGCAGAGTACTCTGCTGAGCGCTTTTACACCTTTGTTTCAGCAGCGGTGTGGGTCTTAGCTCCCGGACCCTGACCGATTAACTTTTGATATGTCTCCATGTAATATAAAAAGTTTTCTGAAAGTACAGTTACTTTAGAAGTCTTTAAATTGTTGCGATTTTGAAGATATATTAAAAAAAATATATATTTTTTTTGAACATTACCATAACATCACCAAACTAAATCGAATAAGATGATGAAATTAGGAAATTATTGAAGAGTCCAAATGGAAATACTTATTGTACAGCAGAAAAAAACCTATGCCACTGAAATCAGAGGCAGAGGTAGAGTAAGGGCGTATACACTTGTATGGCTGCCGTATTACAGCCCTGTATAAACCGTGAGGTTGTATAGTCACAATACGGCCCTGTGCATGAGTCCTGAAGTAAATACTAAGTATATGACCTGTTGGGAGTACTTTAACAAATGCGGGGATTTTAGCGCATATTTTGATCAAATTGTAAGTCAATCTGACAAATCAATGAGACTTCATTCAGATGGGTCCCTACATGATTATTCTTGTACATCAGGAAATGTATCTCTTTGTCTCTTGGGCCTTCAAACTGAACAAAGCATAAATAGGGACCAGTATTATTCTACCCTACCATCAACATATGGATGTAGTGCAGGACCAAACTGGAGGCAGTGACCAGCCACCGGGCAAAATATAGCATCAGGAGGAAAAATTAGCATTAATGTTACAAAAAGTCTTGTCGGCTGTTAGTGGTAAATAATATACAGAGAAAAAAAAAAGAACATGTGACGCAATGCAAGAACCCACCATACAATTTTTCATGAAGAAAGGTTAAATGTATGTCTCTATCCTGGTGAGAGACAGCAGAAAATAACAAATAAAATATATACAGTACTATTCAACAGTTTTAGGCCTCATGCACACAAATGTATTTTTGTCCTCCCGTAAATACAGGTCCTTGGTCACACGTATTCGACCCGTATTTACGGGCACGTTTTCGCTGCAAAATTGTACTGCAGTAATCGGCAGCCCTTCTCTCTATCAGCGCAGGATAGAGAGAAGGGACAGCCCTTTCCGAAGAAAAAGTAAAAGTAATTCATACTTACCCGGCCGTTGTCTTGGTGACGCGTGCCTCTCTTGACATCCAGTCCGACCTCCCTGGATGATGCGGCAGTCCATGTGACTGCTGCAGACTGTGATTGGCCGCAGCGGTCACATGGGCTGAAACATCATCCCGGGAGGCCGGACTGGAGGAAGAAGTAGGGAGTTCTGGGTAAGTATGAACTTCTATTTTTTTTACAGGTTGATCTATATTGTGATCGGCAGTCACTGTCCAGGGTGCTGAAACAGTTACTGCCGATCGTTTAACTCTTTCAGCACCCTGGACAGTGACTATTTACTGACGTCTCCTAGCAAGGCTCCCGTAATTACGGGTGCACACACGTAGTCACCCGTAATTACGGGAGCTCCATAGACTTCTATGGGCCTGCCCGTGCCGTAATTACGGCCTGAAATTGGACATGTTGTATATTTTTTAACGGCACGGGCACCTTCCCGTAAGCATATGGGGAGGTACCCGTGGCCAATAGAAGTCTATGGGCCCGTAATTACGGGCGTTTTTACGTTCATGGGGCCTTAGGCAGTTATGGAAAAATGCTGCAAAGGAAAAATGCTTTCAAAAATAGAAGCGTTAATCGTTACTTTTTTTTTAATCAATTAACAAAATACAAAGTGAATGAACAGAAGAGAAGTCTAAGGCCTCATGCACACGACCGTAAAAACTCCCGTTATTACGGCTCGTAATTACGACCCCTATTAACGGGCTCATAGACTTCTATTGGCGACGGGTGCCTTCCCGTTTTCTCACGGGAAGGTGCCCGTGCCGTTGAAAAAGATAGAACATGTCCTATTTCAGGCCGTAATAACGGCACGGACAGTCCATAGAAGTCTATGGAGCTCTCGTAATGACGGGTGGCTACATGTGTGCACCCGTCATTACGGCAGCGTTGCTAAGCGACGTCAGTAAATAGTCACTGTCCAGGGAGCTGAAAGAGTTAACTGATCGGCAGTAACTCTTTCAGCACCCTGGACAGTGACTACCGATCAGTATAAACCTGTAAAAAATAAAAATAAAAGACGTTTATACTTACCGACAACTTCCTGCTTCCTCCAGTCCGGTCTCCCGCCGGTTGCCTTGGTGACGCGTCTCTCTCGACATCCGGCCCGACGTCCTGGATGACGTTTCAGGCCATGTGACCGCTGCAGCCAATCACAGGTCAATCACAGGCTGCAGCGGTCACATGGACTGCCGCGTCATCCAGGGATGTCGGGCTGGATGTGAAGAGAGGGACGCGTCACCAAGACAACGGCCGGGTAAGTATGAATTTCTTTAACTTTTATTACAGAAAAGGCTGTCCCTTCTCTCTATTCTGTACTGATAGAGAGAAGGGGCTGCCGATTAGTGCAGTGCTATTGCCGCCAAAAACGTGCTCGTAAATACGGGTGGAATACGTGTGACACCGGACCCATATTTACGAGCACGGGTTCGTAAAATACTGGTGCAAAACGGGTGGAATACATGTGACACCGGACCCGTATTTACGCCAGTATTTACGGGTGGGAAAAAATACGGTCGTGTGCATGAGGCCTTACTCAAATCAATATTTGGTGTGACCACCCTTTGCCTTCAAAACAGCATACTATGCATGCTGAATATGCGCAGTTGCATTAAAAAAAATAAAAATAAAAGTTGTTGGTAAGAATGGCCGCTTTTCTGAAGTATACCTTTCATACCGTCAGGCTTAGAAAAAGAATTAAGCATATTAAAAATCAGCTCAGATCCACTAGTCGTCTATGTGTAAGCGTTAATATAATGTGACTTACGCTGCAAATGCTCAAACATTACAGAGAAGAGGAAGTCTCGCGGAGTCATGTAATATTCGCCATCATACTCCAGAGAGGCAAAATGTATAAAGCGCTGCTTCCGGAGAGACTGCTTTTCTTGGGCCTCATCAACAATTTCTTTACCCTGCAACAAAATAAAAATAAAAATGAGATGAATGCCCCCCCGTGTTATCAGAGTACTAGGAGGAAATATAAAATAGATTTTACCCCCTTAGTGGGCAATGACAAACTAATGTAGGAGACAGTTAATTGTATATAACATGGATTATAGTGAAAAAGCAGATATAGATGCTGGTTAAGGACAACACTTATGTGAGGTTACCTTTAGCTTCATGCACACGTTGCGTGATTTCGTTCAGACAATCCACATTAAAACTGCAGATAAAACGCAGGTATTTCCGCAGGTAAAATCCACACCCAATGGTGCGTTTTTTAGATTTTAAGGCTCGACCACACGTAGCGGAATTGCTGCGTATTTTCCGTCCGGAATAGCAGACGGAAAATACGCAGCAGAATACAGTAGCAACAAAGGAGGTGTGACATAACAAATCTCATCCACACGCTGCGGAAAGATTCCGAGCAGAAATTGTCCTGCGGTGCGTATGTTTCGGACAGCAGCATGTCAATTCCTGCTGCGGAAAGTGGACTGAATTGCTGAAGTTTTTCAGAGGAGACGTCACCATCTCCCAACATTGAGAAAAACGCAGCAAAATACGCACCATTTTCTGCGTTTTTGCTGCAGCGGGATGTCCGCTACTTTCGACAGAATTGCTGCAGAAATTCCGTTACGTGTGGACAAGCCCTAAATGCGGAAACAGGTGCAGATTTTATGCTGCAGATTTCTGTGGGTTTTTCTATAAACTTGTCAGTTACAATTCTAAGATGGAAATGCAAGATAAATGGACTGGCTGCGGATCTTAAAATACGCACCACTGGTCGATTCACATGCAAAAAAAAATTCAGCAACCTCATTTACTTCTCTAGTACTGTATTTCGTTGCGCCAAATCCGCACATAATACACAATGTGTGCACGTGGCCTTTAAGTGGTTTTCTCAACAAAATAACCACGGTCCATATGACCAATTCGGGTATATTGCATGTCATAGGAGTGGAGGAGGGGCTGTCCAGTGCTCGGGACCACTAACAATTCGTCAGAATGGAGCGCCACTAAGGTAGAGTAGTTCCCGCTCTGGTGGACTTGGCCAGGCCATGTATTACATAGTCACCTATTCATTTAAATCAACACAATTTCCAATGAACACATTAGATAAACGGAGATCATGTCACACTATTAAATATTACTTTTTCCATGCCCTACGCAGCATTATACAGTACCATAGACACGGAGAATATAGATTTACCTATTTTGAGATTTTAAAAATAGGTTATGTTGAGAAACTCTTTAATGGTGTCGACCACAGAGAATGTGGAGGCTAGACAGTTCGCCAAATTACTGTCGAATATTTCAGGCCACAGTTAGGCAACTACGGCTCTGTTCACACATCTGCATTATGGCTTCAGTTTACAACAGAAGAATTATAGAACGCATATCAACGGCGCCCGACGGTACTCAATGACTTATAATGTGGTCCATCGAGGGTTCCCACGTGTGGTCTGTCATTATGACAGGAAGAACATTTTGACCAAATTTTTTGACGGTGGTTCCAATCAAAGCTTTCGAGGAAAAGGCGAATAGAGCCTAAAATAGACAGATTTTGTTCTAGTAGCGTCATTAAATAGAAAATAGAAAAAGTTAGGAGCTGGCAGCAAATTTAAAGGAACATTGGCTACCTGATTAATGTGACTTTTATTATGGCGAGGATAGACCTAACTTTACCGAAGTCTAGCTGTTGCCAATTTTAGCAATTTGTGTCAGCCGCCTCTATTTGCCAACATCCATACCTTCACCCATTCTGAACCCCGGCCAGAAATACAAAATAGTAGCCCTTTAAGGCTACATCCCCAGCTAGAGTCTTGTGATCGGATTATCCTACACCATTACAAGTAGCTGGATAAACGCTTCAATCAGATAAAAAGCCTCCGTCATAGTTGTAGACACCAGATCATATATGGCTTTACAAATTACCATATACAAGAAGCTCATGTTACAGAATCCACATGTTCTTATTCTTACAACACAAATCTCATGTTTAATTTTGAATTTTGTGATTTTTCTTTTACACATTAAAGATTAATTTAACATTAAAAGAAATCTTATCATGACAAATGTGCAATCTAATCCATGTAACGTGATTCTGTCCTGTCTCCCATCATATGCTGGGCATGTACGGACAGACGTAGTGGAAGGCGAGTCACACAGCCAAATATTCTCTGTCAGCTCTAGCAAAGAATAGGAAACAATGGCACATGGAGAACCCCAACTACTAGACACTGCAAGAAACCTTACACCGCGAGATAGAGACATATATAGATATATAGATAGATCTCTATAGCATAGGGAGGAGAACAAGACAAGGGAGCTGGGAGGAGAAACCAGAGTCTAGTTAGAGTTCTTCTTTAGTATAGGTTTTTTGCAGTGGCCCATAGTATGGCTAAGCTCATATGCAGCAGAAATACTGCAGAATGTCCGCCCGACGTGCTGGAGATTGAGAATCCACGAGTCTTTTCTGCAAGTTTTTGCAGCGTGTGGATGTTACTGGTTTAAATCTCATCCACCTCGCTGCTACCCCAAAAACATACCAATAGGGAATTTAGGTTGTGAGCCACGAGGACCTCTGTACAGCGCTGCGTAATATGTTGGCGCTATATAAGTAACTGAAATAAATAAATACTGTAATACACTGCGGAATTTCTGCAGTATTACACGTGTTAACCTATAAGTTGCAGACTACACCTTTCTATATAGTGGGTCACCGCAAAGAAGAATAAACCGTGCGGTATACAGGTCTCTTAACATGGGGCCCATGTATGACGTATTCCACTGTATGATAGATCGGTTTTAGTAAATACTTGTATTTCACATAAAATAAAATTTCTGGAGCATCTTTTCTTAGAACTTTGCAATGTGCGATTACTCATTTATTCCTCCTGGAAATGTATGAACAAAACAACAAAAGGGTGTTACCATTCTCCTGGTCAATGTGGTGTGATCCTACACAGTCTGACATGGTCAGTAATGATTGGACAACGTCCTTGTGTGTAGGGGGCACATTCTATTGACAAGGGGAATGGTAAACACCCAGTTGTTAATTTGCTCATACATTTCTAGGAGGAATAACAGAGGAACGGCACAATACAGAGTTCTAAGAAAAGATGCTCCAGAATTGTTATCTTATGGGTAATACAAATATTTACTAAAACAGGCGTGTCTTCATCATAAAACTAACAACAACCAGTACAGTAGTCCTCACACTTCCGCAGTATAAAAAATGGAAAACATGCAGTTTTATTAATTGTGCTTAATTGTTTTACAAGAGTTCATTGCTGGTCATGTCATTTAGGCTATGGGCACATGACCTATTTTCAGACGTAATTCAGGCATTTTACGCCTCGAATTACACCTGAAAAGACGGCTCCATTACGTCTGCAAACATCTGCCCGTTGCTTGCAATGGGTTTTCCGATGTTCTGTTCTGACGAGGTGTCATTTTACGCATCGTTGTCAAAAGACGGCGCGTACAAATACGCCCGCGTCAAAGAAGTGCAGGACACTTCTTGGGACGTTTTTGGAGCGGTTTTTCATTGACTCCATTGAAGAACAGCTCCAATTCCGTCCGTAATGGACGCCGCGAAAAACGCGTGCACTTGTAAAAACTTCCGAAATTCAGGAGCTGATTTCAGACGTATTTTGCGTTTGCGTGTGAAAATACCCTTAGAGATATCGGTCACCTGTGCGGATGCCAGTACTCCCATTATCAACAACGACCTTGTGTTAAAATCATTATTTTTTCTGCTTGGGATTTTTTTTGTGCACATTTGTAAAATTCAGAGCTTGAAAGCCATTAATCAAATGACTTAAATAGATTTCAACTTGTAAGGGAGAATGAAGCACTTACTGGACCTTCTTATTTTGGCTTAAACATTTTTGGTTTGAGCTCGGTTGTTCACAATGAAACATTATTTGAAGGATTCCAAAAATATAAAAGAACAAAAAGAAAATTAAAAAAAATTAAAAAAGGATAGAAAAGAAGGATTTTGTTTCCATTCCTCCACATGCTGAAAGATGGGAGAGTCTGGTAACATATCTTGCCTTAAGTACTGTAACTTCAGCTGGTCGCAAGACAGTTCATCTGTCCAAAATGCCACAACTGGACCAATTCATCTCATTTCATCTACAGCTTCTCTCCACATAAATATCTGTCTTCATTCTCAAGACCCTCCAGAACAAAACTGAACACCCTGACACGTCCTCAGAAAGACGTCTGAAACATGTCTCGTCTTCCTTTTTTTGGAACTCTGTCATCCCATTATTTAACGATGACGAATGGGTTCCCTTTTAGAACCTACTGTTCTACACAAAAGGATTTTTGACGTTCTCCATCCTACTAAATTTGAATTATGCTTCAAACCTGATCCAATATGTCTTCTGTTAACCACCTACATATCCACAATAATTACATTTCTGGTTGAAGGATCAATTCTTGAATAAATATTTAGTTATACCTAATGCCGATCTTTTCTGCTGTCCTCAAATCTCCTCCTATGAATTTGGGGTTTAGTCAGTACTGCCCATGAAATATCCTAAATTGCCCACACTGATCAGATGTACTCAGAATGCAAGTTATTTATCAAAAACGATCACTTGTGTTACAAAACGTAGTCATTAACATTTCAGAATGCTTTGTGACATTTTCATTAAAGAGGCTCTGTCACCACATTATAAGTGCCCGTCTCCTATATAATGAGATGGACGCTGTAATGTAGGTGACAGCAGTGCTTTTTATTTAAAAAAACGATCTTTTTTTCACAACGTTAGGAGCGATTTTGGTTTATGCTAATGAGCTTTCTTAATGCCCAAGTGGGCGTATTTTTACTTTAGACCAAGTGTGCGTTGTACAGAGGAGTGTATGACGCTGACCAATCGGCATCATGCACTCCTCTCCATTCATTTACACTGCACTAGCGATATAGTTATATCACTATGTGCAGCTAAATACACAAGCCCTAACATTACTACAGTGTCCTGATAATGAATACACATGACCATCCAGCCTGGACGTCATGTGTACTCAGAATCCTGACACTTCTGAAACTTTTCTGTGAGATTCCAGCAACGGATACGAAATCTCGCGAGATTACGGAGCTAAACGAGATTTTGTTTCACTTGCCGGAATCTCACAAAAAAGATTCAGAAGTGGATGCGACAGCTGCTGCCTCACTGGGCGGGAGGGGGTCGGGGACCCCCCTTTCATTACATAGTTGCGGGTCCAAGAGCGGTTATAGTCCGCAATGACCATTGTGCATGCAAATACTGTTAAGAACAGAATTTATCAGTAGCGCGATCTGTAAATGGTACTTGTAGAAATCAATCAGGAGTATATGGATTATCTATTTCTGAATTTATACTCGGCAAATATGGTTACAATTGCTCAGAAATTAGGGACTAGTAGCGATAATTGACAAGTACAAATATATGTATTCCCAGTGTGTAAAGAAGGAACCATTAGAGATTCATCCAACAGCCACCAGTATCCACGTAAAACTACCAGGGCATATATGCAGCCGGTAGGATGAAGTATATAGTATATACCTGTAATTGTACATTCGCAAAGAATGTTCATTATTCTGGGAAACCACAAAGACCCAGATAGATTACATAGGTAGCACTTCGGTATGCAGAACAATTTTATCTAACAGTAAAAGATATGTAAAAAATGTCTTTGATGTCAGACAAATGCAAATATAATAAAGACATTAAGACTTACAGTCAACCCAGAGAGATACGAAGAAAAAAATAAAATCTGCTCTGACAACATGAGACAAAGATACCGGTTTAAATTCCACATTTTTATATAAGGAAATTACAGGGGAAAGAAATAAAAGAAAGAAAAGAAGAGAAAGAAAAGAAGAGAAAGATATTGTGGATTAGGCCGAAGGTAATTGCCGGATTATTAAAAATGACATTTATTTTCGGTCTCCTCGGCCTGATCGCACCTGCACAAGTCATGACCTCACCTGAGTCAGTCACTGAAGAGAAGGCGTCTTCATGTTACTCATGTCCCATGTTTCAAAAGATAAATAATTAGAGGAATATTCCTTTTATTAGAAGTCTGGGGAAAAGATCAGGCCTGAGGGCGTGTAAATACGGAGAGGTAAATCCACATTTGTCATGTTCTCCACACTTGATGGTCTTAGTGCCTCTGCTGTAGCTGTAATGATTATTTTGCTATAAACCCTATCAGAAGAATCCTACAGCTGTCGTCACTGCAAAACAAAGGCGGCTAATAGAGACAGAGAAGATCTATCTTGTGGCTTCATTTAGACACATGGCGTGAGAAACACACCTGTCAAGACGATCCTATGCGGCACTCTAGAGGGGAGCGTTCATTACAAACAAGTGAAAATCTCTCCTTAAAGAGGCTCTGTCACCAGATTTTCAAACCCCTATCTCCTATTGCAGGTGATCGGCGCTGCAATGTAGATAAGAGTAACGTTTTGTTTTTTTCAATAACGAGCATTTTTGGCCAAGTTATGACCATTTTTATATTTATGCAAATGAACCTTTCTTAAGTACAAGTGGGCGTGTATTGTGTATGTACATCTGGGCGTTTTTGCTTGTTTTACTAGCTGGGCGTTGTGAATGGAAGTGTATGATGCTGACGAATCAGCATCATCCACTTCTCTTCGCCAACACCCAGCTTCTGGCAGTGCAGACACACAGCGTGTTCTCGAGAGATCACGCTGTGACGTCACTTCCTGCCCCAGGTCCTGCATCGTGTCGGACGAGTGAGGACACATTGGCACCAGAGGCTACATCGACTTACCTGCAAACGCCGATGCTGCTGCAGAATCAACTGTAGCCTCTGTCGCCTGGTGCCGATGTGTCCTCGCTCGTCCGACACGATGCAGGACCTGGGGCAGGAAGTGACGTCACAGCGTGATCTCTCGAGAACACGCTGTGTGTCTGCACTGCCAGAAGCTGGGTGTTGGCGAAGAGAAGTGGATGATGCTGATTCGTCAGCATCATACACTTCCATTCACAACGCCCAGCTAGTAAAACAAGTAAAAACGCCCAGATGTACACACACAATACACGCCCAGTTGTACTTCACTTTAAACCCGCCCAGTTGTACTTAAGGCTCATTTGCATAAATATAAAAATGGTCATAACTTGGCCAAAAATTCTCGTTTTTGAAAAAAATAAAAACATTACTCTTATCTACATTGCAGCGCCGATCTACTGCAATACGAGATAGGGGTTTGAAAATCTGGTGACAGAGCCTCTTTAAGTAACAGTATAAAATAACTCATAAGTAAAGTAAATGTAAAAAAAACTTCTTACTCTGTATGGCCATCCTTGAATGTAAGAACAGGTCCAATTATTTATGGTACTTCACAATCTCTATTTTACAACGTTTTTTTTTACTTCCTTTTTATTCTGTTTTGCCAGCTTGGGCATCGTTCTGGTCTAATCTGATTAGCTATTGCAGCTGGCTACATTTGGATTTATAGGGGGATTGCCAGGTCTGCTATGAACTACGGGTATCCGTAAGGAAGAAGGTTCTAATTGTACCCACTGAATGGTGTTAGGACAGCAAGTTGAGGCCCGTAAAACTGTGCAATCTCCAAATGGGTTCAGGAGGGAGAGCTACTAATTCACCGACACCATACACCTCCTCTTTGTGAAAAACACCAAGACAGTAGGTGAAGAGGTGGTACTATAGAAAGTAGTGGCACATTAGTAGTTTGCAGACTCTCAACTTAGGGTTTAGTGGCCCTTTAATGAGCACCAGAGGAGTAACTTGAAGCTTCTGGGTCCCAATGCAAAGTCTGTAACATGAGGTTTCCTGAAATGGGATAGAGTGATGCTATGGGCTCCCCCCCCAGCACCAGGGAGTTGGCAAAACAGCAACCTCTGCACCCACTATCGTTACGCCCCAGGTGAGCACAATTAGCATCTGCTATACAACTGGTCTGTCTTCCTATTAGCCAAAGCAAAAAAAGTCCAGCGGATTCATGAGGAGAGTGCTTCCCACCACTCCGAGTTCATCAACAGCTGGCTACAGTATCTGTTGTATCTGTATATACAACAGCCCGTCAATCACTACCAAGAGGGGGGGGGGGGAGGGTGCCCTCTCCTCATGAATACACTGGACTCCTAACTAGGAGTCCGGTGTATTCTTTGATTGGTCATATTAATCAAACGGCACAATCATTTTTTTTTTGTGTCGTTTTGGCTAATAGGAGGATTCAGCTAACAGATCCGCTTTACAGTGAACTTGTCTGCGATAACAGCTTAGGTAACCAAGTACAGCGGTGGCTAGTAGAAACAAATGTTAAGAAATAGCAATTTAAGCGGTCAACTCATACACTTGGGATGGAGACATCCTTATAGTAAGCTTAAAAGCATAAAACTTTTATAGAGATCAATAGAAAAACAACCCATAAATTTAGGTGCGAACAAAATATTTTTAGATGCGTTGGCTACCTGGGTCCTGGGATTTGTTTAACCAGTTCAGGACCGGGCTATTTTGCGCCTTCAGGACCAGACACCGTTTAGCCATTTTTAGCACGTGTTAGTTAAATGGCTATAGCGTTTTTATTTGTTGGGCTAACGACGTGATTTTTGCGACGATTTTTCCGTAGACAATGCAGGTTTCATTTTTTATCATTTTTATACACACCTTTTTTGCTATTTTAGAATTTTTATTCATAAAGTTTGAAAATAATAGTAAATAAATAAGCTTTTTTACGTTTCAGCTATTTTTTTTTTGGTAATAACATAGTTTTACCCTAAAATAGACCTTTTATTTGTGATCGTCATTGTCTACCGTAAATTTTAATATATGACATGTCTATATTAGGGTAATTGGGTCAGCGCTAGCATTACAACAATGATTGGCGGGGGGAACGTTTGTTTTGGGGGTGGGTATTTTATGTGTATTTATTATTTAATTTACTTTTGCACTTTACTTTTTTTTTTTATTACTATGGTCTGTCCCCCAAAGGTCAAAAAAGACCTTTGGGGAACTTTATATATTTTTTTTCTTTCTTTTACACCATCTTTTCCACTGTAACTGGAGCTGCACAGCAGCCCCAGTTACAGGGGAAATCAGCCCTCTCATAGTGACGATTGTCACTAATAGGGCTGTGCTGGGTCTAGTAAGACCCAGCAGCAGTCTGTCACTAACGGCACCCGGCGATCATGTGACCTGTCACATGATCACCGGGAGGAATAGAGACAGCGCCGCTGCTGCTGTCTCTATTCCTATACACAGTGTTCATTGAACGCTGTGTAAAAAGACATCGGAGAAGACAGAAGCAGCGAAAGCTGCTTCTATCCTCTCCTCACGGTCCTCGGCAGTCACTGACAGCCAGAGACCCGACATTCAGCTGCCCGATCGCGCGGGCAGCAAGTTAAAACCCGAGCCGTAAAAAGTCTATGGCTCGGGTTTTAAGGACCCGTCCCTGACCGCTGGCCGTAAAAATACAGCCAGTGGTCGGGAACCAGTTAAGTATGTATGTACAGTTAGGTTATTTGGGACAGTGACACAATCTTCATGATTTAGGCTCCACATTGGATTTGAAATGAAACAACAGATACAATTGAAGTGTGGACTTCCAGGTTTAATTCAAGGGGTTGACCAAAAATATCTTGTGAAACGTTTAGGAATTGCAGCCATTTTTCTACACAGCCGCCTCATTTCAGGGGCTCAAAAGTGATTGGATAAATTAACGTTACCATAAATAAAATGTTTTTTTTTAATACTTTGTAGAGAATCCTTTGCAGGCAATGACGGCCTGAAGTCTGGATCCCATGGACATCACCAAACACTGGGTTTCCTCTATTGTGATGCTTTGCCCGTCCTTTACTGCAGCTGTCTTCAGTTGTTACTTCTTTGTGGGTCTTTCTGCCTTAAAGAGGCTCTGTCACCAGATCATCAAATCCCTATCTCCTATTGCATGTGATCAGCGCTGCAATGTAGATAACAGTAACGTTTTTTTGTTTTTTTTTTAAACTATCATTTTTGGCCAAGTTATGAGCAATTTTATATTTATACAAATGAGCCTTTCTAGTGGACAACTGGGCGTGTATTGTGTTTATAACATCTGGGCGTGTTTACTTGTTTTACTAGCTGGGCGTTGTGAATAGAAGTGTATGTCGGCATCATATGTCAGCATCTTACACTTCTATTCACAACGCCCAGCTAGTAAAACAAGTAAACACGCCCAGATGTTATAAACACAATACACGCCCAGTTGTCCACTAGAAAGGCTCATTTGTATAAATATAAAATTGCTCATAACTTGGCCAAAAATGATCGTTTTTAAAAACAAAAAACTCGTTACTGTTATCTACATTGCAGCGCCGATCGCATGCAATAGGAGATAGGGGTTTGATAATCTGGGGACAGAGCCTCTTTAAGTTTTGTCTTTATTAAGTGAAATGCTCGATCGGGTTGAGATCTGGTGATGACTTGGCCATTGCAGAATATTCCACTTCTTTGCCTTAAAAAAAAAACTCCTGGGTTGCTTTCCCAGTATGTCTTGGGTCATTGTCCATCTGTCCTGTCAAGCGACATCCAATCAACCTTGCTGCATTCGGATGAATCTGAGCAGAAAGTAAATCCCTGAACAGTTCAGAATTCATCCGGCTGCTTCGGTCTTCAGTCACACCATCAATAAACACTAGTGACCCAGTGCCCATGCCATCACACTGCCTCCACCATGTTTTACAGAGGATGTGGTGTGCTTTGTATCATGAACCGTTCCAAGCCTTCTCCATACTTTCTTCCTCCCATCATTCTGGTACAGATTGATCTTAGTTTCATGCTGTTCCAGAACTGGCCGGCTTCTTTAGATGTTGTTTGGCAAAGTCTAATCTGGCATTTCTATTTTTGGGGCTGATTAATGGTTTGCACCTTGTGGTGAACCCTCTGTCTTTGCTCTCATGAAGTCTTCTCTTTATGGTAGACTTAGATACTGATACACCTACTTCCAGGAGAATGTTCTTCACTTGGGTAGATGTTGTAAAGGGGTTTTTCTTCACCATAGAATATTGATTATATAACTGTATATACAATATGTTTTGATACAGAGCTAAAATGCCAAATCTTGTGTCACTGTCCAAATAATTTTGGACCTAACTATGTATGTATCTAGCTCATGACTTTGCAATCAGATCAAAATAAAAAGATAAACTTCCAATCCGTACCATTATTTTATTGACTTCAGTTGACATCAAAGCGATCAGGGTTTACAATTAGAACAATATATCAATTCTATGTATTCTGCCTTCCGGAGACATCCCAGCGTGTAATCATTTAATCATTTTCATAACACACTGCTATGAAGTAGGCTGTATTCCCACCCAAAATAGAAGAGGAACATTTTATGACCATTTAAACAAAAATGCTTAGAAGTGTGCACATCAAAAGATCAAGACACACAAAGACATGTCACAGCACATATATAACACCTTGACACAGAAACCATGTCCAGACCCAGCTATTTCACTATGAAATGCGGCTTCATCACCATTGTTAACCTCTAAGAACACTTCTGTATAATGAGATAACTATACATTCAGAGCACATTAGAGACAAAAAAACACATTACGGGCAAAGACCCTGAAGTCAGAAAAGGATGTGTAAGTCGTCTTGTGTGTTGGGGTTTCCTTCTAGAGATAGCCATAGAACTAGTGATAATGTTGGAGAGGATCACCAGTGTCTGAATGGTCACAAAAGGGATGAAATGAGATGCGTACCCATCTAGGATCTCCGATACGCTCGTAGCACAATAGTAGATGGAGCAGAGTAGGGCAAGGCAATCACAGAGGTCCTTCAACATGTCAAAAACCTCTGTGTACAACATCAATCCGAGACAATTGTTGGAGGTGCTAGAGCTCTTTCACCAGAGGTGACCATACACATTAAATAACTATTGTCCGATCGCTTATTTGACCGTTATTTCTCCCAACTCCCGATAAACATGAACATCTGGGAGCGGAATATCTCACCGTGAATAAAGGATAAAGCATGTTGAAGTCCAACGTGCCAGATTCTTTCTTCCACCAACATCTGCCTTCGAGGCAGAGTTGGGCAGCCCCCCATACACATTACATTGTTGACCGATCCCGGACAAGCTTAGTTTAATAAGTATTGGCACCCTTATACTACTCATTTGTTGAATTGGGCTAAAGAGTATGGCATTGTGTGCTCAGCTTTTTTTTTAGCCAAGTACAACTTCATGCTTGTTCTAAAAGTTCAGCCCTTTTGCTCCACAGGAGGTTTCTGCCTCTCTGAGCTTGCCTCACCTGCCACAGTCCTATGTCTAATGTATATGGGCGCCCTTACACTACTCATTTGTTTGATTGGCCTCAACAGTTTGGCCTTGCGTGCTCCGCTTACAACTTCATGTTTGATCTAAAAGTCCAGCATGGCTGCCAACAATCCATGGACTTCTGCTGGTGTGAAACATTAAGGACCATTTCAATAGGTCACTCGTTAGAAACATATACAATTATATTAGTGAACATCTTTTCATTTTTTTTTTTTTATATTACATGACAGGTGGCCAAGGTTTGGTACAATCTATGGGGCATAATTAATATTTCCTATACTCCCAATGTTAAATGTATTCAGATGAGCTACAAAACAGGAATTTGCTCCTCCTAAGAGACGATGCTTTATAATACAATTCTAGTTTAATTCCTTGCAAGACAGATTGTATTTGCATTCCTCCTGTGTAAATTGAGTGGATTTACTCTCCTTAGTATGTATACCACAGTCATGCACGAGTCCTAGTAAATGGCATGTTCACTTCCTCTTCTAGTAGAATATAAGAGTATATTCAAGAGCATAGTAAACAATCCTGTGAAAGTCCGCATGAAAAACGGTGGTTAACCATAAAGATCTGATCTCAGAGTAACTAGAACAAGCAAATAAACGTTTTGTAATGCTTTTAAGTCTCTCTGTAATAAATCTGCAGATTACTACAGCGAGCACGGTGCCAAATATCCCTAAGTCCTTAAATATCTGTTGGATTTGTAAAAATAAGTGGCAAGTCCATAGACTAATCACAAGCCTAGTTGAATACCTCTGGCCCAAGTTGCCCACATCCTTTCACAAAGGACTGAAATGGAAACTTTTCCCTGAAAACCGGGCAAAACAAGACAAAAAACTGTTTTGAGCCCGAGAGTCATGCATGAGAGTAGTTTTTCCAAATGGGCCAAATGAATTTAACATCGTACAATAATTTATAATAGCATAAAGGTGTCTATACACTCCGCTGGTGAGGCGTATGAATAATTTAGGTGATCACTTACGTTAGTCTCCACGTGTAAATACTCATAAGTGACCACTTGTGACCGCAGATCTTCAGGTTCATGATAAAAACTGTATAGCGTGATCCGAAAATCGCTGTGGTCTGTGGTGCCCTCCCTCTGTCCCATGTGACTATTGCAATGAAATTGTAATCCTATCGAGGAATCGCCACATATAAACACGCCGTTCAAAGCGAGCGAGATATCGCCTAACCATAATCATTATTTAAAGTGTAACTATACTTTCAAAAAAACCTTTGACACGTCATAGTGATATGTCAGATGTTTTGATCGGTGGGGGCCAGAGAACTGAGACGACCCCCACCAAATCGCTAAAACGAAGCGGCAGAAGTGATCAGGTGAGCGCTGTGCTGCTTAGTTTCTGATTGGTTTTCCTAGGAAAGCCAAGCAAGTGGTGTACGGGCTCATAGATTTCATATAGAGCCAGTACACCACTTGTTCGGCTTTCCGAGAAAATCCAATCAGAAAAGAAGCAGCTCAGCGTTCACTTGAGCGTTTCTGCGGTTTCATTTCAGAGATCGGTGGGGGTCTCCGTGCTCGGACCCTGTGAAGTGTGTGAAGGCATTCTAACATGGACTCCTTGAGGCTTTGACTGTCAGAACTCGTAATCAAAAAACAATACACTAAGTTCTGAGACAATCATCCAAAATTGCAGTGAAAATGGTCTTCTAGATGGGGGGTGTTATGTTCTATGTATATTGGCCGCCTTGAAGAATTTTGAAAATGGGTCCAAGAAAAATCTGGTCTAGACAGGTATGGTCTTTCCAAATAGATGGTGAAGTTTTACTGTAATATGACAAACTTCGTAAAACGTATTTATGACAGAGAATCAGGTTCTCAAGTCCAAAGCATGAGATACTCAATAATGCCGGATGATCTTTCCATCAATCGCTCTCCGAGTGCGTGTTTATTTCCATGGGAAAAGGGGAATAAGAGAGGGTTCTGGCAGTGGCTTATCTCCCACTAGAACTATCCTTTCCCTGACATCTACCATCGAGGTAGAGCCAGGTAGTCCCCATACACAGTAGATTGTCTGCTGATCCCACCAAAAATCGGCAGGTTTGATGGTCTTCTCTAATGTGTATGGCCAGTTAAACCTTAAAAAATGAATTAACAATTTGTCCACCATTTTTAATATATATATATATATATATATATATATATATATATATATATATATAAAAAAAAAGGGACATATAATGGTAAAGAGAGGGACAAACATTAAAGGGAGTTAATGAACGGTTGGAGAGGAGCGTGAAATAAGTGAGGGACGGAGATAAGGTAGAAAATAATTAATTTCCCAAAACATTTTATTTTCTTTTTTACCATGGGTGACCCCCCCTGGAAAATGTTTCCGCTCCTGGTAAACCCCTACAAGTATCCAATGCCTACTATTGTAAAAGTAACAGCTCTTGTTGTGCCATCTCCTGGGAAACCCATAACCAGATTCCAAGGAACTCCAGGATGAGAAACACTGGTGAAATGTGAAAGGGAAGAATGAAAGGATAAAGAGGAGAATGGGATGAAGGAAAGGAAGTGAAATGAGAAGAGTTGAAGGAATAGGATGAAGTTTATGGTTTAATAAATTACTGAGGAGAGGGTGATCTGTGAATTTACCCAGTGACACAAGAATAATAAATCCCCATAATGAGGTAGCGGGTAAGGGGACAAAGGTAAGCGAGCACTGATCAATAACACAGCATGCCGATCGGCGCTCGTTTGCTCGATTTGAACGGCACAATGATCAGAATATATGGGGACGATCGTTCGTACTATCGTTCGTCACCATAAATTTGCATCTTGTCGGCAGAACATCCCCTGTTTACACGAAAAAGTGCTGCCGACAAGTGACCATCTTTTGGGTCGCATGCAAGATTTGATCAACTGACAAATGAGCGTTTGCTTGTTTGTTGGCTGATTGCTGCCGTTTACACAGAGCAATAATAGTCAGCGAGCATTCGAATGAGTGCTCGTACGCCCGTTCATTGGCCCATGTAAAAGGACCTTTTTACTAGAACAAAATACATACCGTAGATTTTAGTAGTAATGTATACTGCAACTGAAATATGATTATTTCCTCAGAAACCGGAAGCAGAAGTAATATATGTTTTATAAGAGTGTGATGACTATACACACACACTGACCTCCGCATGCTTTAACGATATAAAATCTGTATACATGTACATGAGAGTCTGTAATACCCATATCCAACACCGGGGGGAGAGTAGACTGTAACAGGTGGTGTATGAACGGAGCGGATAGCACAGCTTTTCCTGCCATTACAGAAGTGCAGACAGCTTGGGAACTTTGGTTAAGAAAAATTCCACTACTTGAGATTGCTCCAGCTGCTGTGGTATGTAATGAAGGATGAATGAACGATTTCAGGCTTTACCCGCAAAAAGCTTAGTATACAATAATTGATTTTCCTAGGTTGATTAACTCTCTATTGCCCAGGAATGGGTTGGGCCGTAGGGCAAATATACTGTAAGTGAATTCTTTCTGCAGAGACTTAAAGGAGTTTTCCCACAAACACATGTATGTCCTATCCACAGGATGGGGGATACAGGTGTGATCGTAGGGCGTCTGACCGCTGGGAAGCCCAGCAATGAGAACAGGGGACCGAAATGGCACAAATGTTGACACTTGTAGCACTTTGTGATCATAGAATCAATGGATTCCAGTAGGACATTGTAGATGCAGTGTCGTACAAGTACCCAGGACCCGGTATACAAATTTTGTATAAAAATAGTAGCATTCTCCATCACATGCCGTATTACAGATCTATTCTTCTCTAGAAGCATTGGAGATCCCATTGAGTCGAGAGAAGCTGAAACCTGCCCAATTGTGATGTATTAAGAATAAAAACAATAAAACCAATGCAAGATGCCCTGCAGAACAATACAAATAAAGAGATCATGTGTTCTTGGTATAAAAGTACTAAAAAAATAAATAAATGCAGAAATAAGTGGTAAAAAGGACCCAACTCATCCATGCCTATGATTTTCATCTCATCTTCTCCAGTCTTTACTTTAACATAGTAATTGTACCTCCACCCATGCTTTCTTGTACAGGAGAAGTAAACTAGGCACTAGAGCAGTTTTTAAAATCCCAACCAATAGAATATGATGTATAGTCTACTGAATACCCTTTTTGGCGCCATGCTTAGGGCCCCAAGTTACTGCCAGCCAAGTGGCTGGGGCCTAGGCAGTGGCATACATAGAAGAGAGAAGGCGCCATAGCAAGAATTAAAATGGGTGCCCAATTATGGTTTTGGTTTTCCACCGTGGGCCTGGTGTTTGTTTTTCCCCTTCAAACCCCTTCCCATGACTCATGGGTCAAACCCCTTGTTTGCGAACAATTCCGTTCTTCTAGAGATGGGAACCCTGCACATGGACAGTGGCAATCTAACACTTAAGAGTCCAAAATACACAGGTTGATGACTTTGTGAAGCACCAAATCTTTAGCATTAAAATAAAATTTTTAAAAATAACAAGCAAACGTAAACGTACAAAACTAAAATAAAAAATGTAGGTACATGTTAGTATTCACTTATGCAAACTTACCCTTCTCAGACTGTAAAGTACCTGTTGGATACACTAGCTCCTTCCAGACTAGGTGCCCTTCACCTTAAGGATGCTTGCGCGAAGTGGATTGCGTGCCAGACAGCGGCTTTGAAGATGATTACATTTCACGTTCATAATCTATGCTGATGAATTTGTAAATCATTCAAAAAAAAAAAGAAGCTGAATATTCTTAATCTCCAAGAAATACCTTTGTGGGAAACAGCGTTAGGTATGTTAAGTCAGTGACCCAACTAAATTGGCCTGTGTTAATGGCCCACTCTGAAAATTAAGAAGTGATTTAACAAGCGCTGTGGTATTGCTTTGATCATTTAACATCATTACCTCCAGCTACTAAATCTCTTTAAGTTATGCAGCACTTTATCTATTAGTTCTGCTAGAGATAAAGTCTCCTGTGCCGCAGAGCCTCAGGGTCCTTTTTTACACGTATAGATAAACTTACAAAAACGACTGCGAGTCGTTCGAAAGACGATCATTTATATGAAACAATAATCCAATGTTTTATTTTATTAATTTAATCATGTTGGAGATCACTTGTCTTTCTGGCTTACTATTCGACACCTCCTGTCTCGTCTAACAACTAGGAGATGTCTTATTACATGAGGGGATGTACCGCCGACAAACGATCATTTTTAGGCCATCATAAATGATTCAGCCAATGGCAAACAAGCATTTTCTCCCTGACCGTGGAATCGCTAAAACATGTTTACACTGGCCAATAATTTGCAAACTTTGAGTCGATCTTACAAAATTTTACACAATTAGCCAGTGTAAAGAGTTCCTTCTGTCTTTACAACAGACAGTAAATGAACTTAGACTGTATTTTTTTTTCTTCTGCTCCTGTTCTGAGCCATTTTAGAGCTTAGATTTTATATTAAAGTGATGTAAGTCTGTAAACCATCAAAACAAGTGACGCCACACAGCTGGGCCACTTCCGTAAGAAAATAAGGTGAAGGAGGAAGAGAGAATGACCATCGTCGTCCGAAATTTACACGATTACTAACACTCCTTCTAGATGTACTAGCCGACGGCAAGGCACTGAGGAAGCCACTTTAATTGTTCTGACATTTATTGTAGTGTTAAGCTTCGAGGGGGTGGAAGATCTAGGCAAGTTTTCCTGGTTAATGAAACATCAAAGAATCAGATCCATGTAACTGACACCAAATAGATAAAAGTTAATAGGCTACCTCTTTATACTGACACTATTAGTTACTAGGAGGGGAAGGCACAGTAATGAAGAGGAAATTAAATTTTGCACAGTAATTAAGGGGAAATGAACATCCCACATGGAAAAAAATAAATAAAATAAAAGACTACACTTAAGTGACTAATGTAATAACCAAGGGTGTAAAATACACAACTCAAAAGTAACATGTGAAAGGCCTAATGCAATATAGATACCCATTCCAGTCTCGCATTGTGATAGTGCCTAGGTGCTACATGTAACCTAGCACAGAAACACAATGCATCAATTTAAGCCTTTAATTTTATGTAATTAAGCCTTAGGGTACCCACAAATGTTGCGGATATTCCGCAGCAAAATCCACTCGTTTTGCTGCACATTTAACCCCTTCTGCATTGAAAAGGGCGAAATAGGCAGTGAACATCCAGAACAGAGTGAGCATGCGGAGATTAGAAAAAAAGGTCTTCTTTCCAGAAACAGCGCTCCTCTTGGGCTGGGTGGTATTGCAGGTTAGCTGCATTCTAGACCCTCTTTACTAACCTGATAAAACCCCTTGAAGTCAAACTTTAAAAAAAAAAAAAAAAAAAGAAGAAAACTTTAACACACACTGATAACCTCAAACCAATAACTCTGTGTATATTCTAGACAGTACAATATAAAAAATGTCCTTTTATGAAGGTACAAAACAGCACATGCCTCCGTCATTTTACTGCCCCTAAAGAATTTACAGGTTGAATTCCTTGTGTTTCAATGATGTCAGAAGAACTCATAGAAATGATAAGCTGCATCCAACTAGATGGTAGTGCAGACATTGATGATAGATCAGTATTTGCTGTGGCAGGTTAATGCAATCTATTGTTCCCAGTTGTCAGCCATTTCAGGCTGTGAATAGATGAATGTAGCGCATGGATGGAACTCGAGAGCCAGTTAGGTGGTTTTTTTTCTTGGTAGCCAAGCAATAAGAACTTCCATGGACATCTAGAGAAAACAATCCAAAAAGTTAGGTGCATTGGTAACCCGGCTCTGCTCTAGTGGTCCTGGATAGGAGAACGGAGGACGGTTTTAAGGCGGCCTTAATGCTGGAGAATTATAAAATCTATAATGTGGCCACAATAACTGCAACCCCGAGCATATTGCTGTGGAGACGCTGTGGTTCTTCCTGTGGATTTAGTGTCAAGCATTGGCTATAGCAAAAGCTATAGGTGCACCTGCGGATTTCCAGAAGGATTGTGTACTGCTGCACAAAACTCAACATGCGGATTTCAGTGCGGAATTTATGCTCCCCATTGAAGTCTATAGGCGAAACACACAGCATCTCTATACAGAATACGCAGCATGAATTGGAATGCTGCAGATTTTAAACTCTTTCTGTACAACTTTTCTGGGTCATCGAAAATCTCCTTCACTTTGCTGCTACTGTAAGTGCTGCAGAATTTAACCTGTAATAGCACGTCGTGGTGCGGGAAGTGATATTTGGAGCGGGCTCATCCACTGAGCCGCTACGTATGCAGCTGGTGTCAGCGGTGTACTACAGCTGACACCAGGGACTAACTGACAGGAACAGTATGGTTCACACGGCCTATTTTCGGCTGTAAAACGACCGAAAAACCGGAAGCAGAACGCCTCCAAACATCTGCCCATTGATTAAAATGGGAAAAACTGCATTGTCTTCCGACGGGCCGTTTTTTTTTTTTACGCGCCCGTTTTTCAAAAACGGCACGTAAAAAGACGCCCGTGAAAAAGAAGTGCATGTCACTTCTTGGGACGTTTTTGGAGCCGTTTTTCATTGACTATAGAAAAACAGCTCCAAAAACGGCCGTGAAAATCGCGAGTGGCTTAAAAAACTTCTGAAAATCAGGAGCTGTTTTTCCTTGAAAACAGCTCCGTATTTTCAGACGTTTTTGAGTTTGTGTGCACATACCCTAACCGTGCGGTTCCTGGGCATTTAACCCCTTATATGCTGCGATCAATCACGATCACAGCATCCAAGACATTAGAAAGAGCGGGAAGCTGCCCTACGACCGCTCATCAGCCCCCACCCAGACGTGATCGGGGGGGGGGGTGTTGCCGATGGTTGTCATGGCAGACCAGGGGAATAATGAAGGACCCCAGGACTGCCCTTCTTCATCTCCTGTTAAGCCCTGCCTCTGGGCTTAGCAGTAGCCTGTAAAAATTACGATGCACTGCAATACATTAGTATTGCGGTGTATTTGTACCAGTGATCTAACAATCGCTAGTTCAAGTCCTCTAGAAGGACTAATGAAATGTGTAACAAAAAAAGTTTAATTAAGTATTTTTAGTAGTGTAAAATAAATTATAAAGTTAAAACAAAAAACAACAACACATTTTTGCACAAAAAATTGGTATCACTGCATCCGTAAATGTCAGAACTATTATAATATACCATTATTTAGGCCGTACGGTGAATGCTGTAAAAATTGAAAAAAAACAAAACTGCAGAATCTTTTGGTCACTTCATATCCTACAAAAAACGTAATAAAAAAAATGAGCAAAAAGTTTCATGTAGCCCGAAATGGTTCCAATAGAAACTAAAGCTCGCCCAAAAATAATCCTTCATACCGCTCAATCAACAGAAAAAAAAAAAAAAAGTTACGGCTCTCGTAATGTGACGACAAAAACACAAATTTTATTTTTAACCGTTAGTTTCTTCCTTATAAAACACATTATATGGTACAATAAATGGTGCCGTGAAAAACTATAACTCGTCCCGCAAAAAACAAACCCTCATACTTGACGGAAAAAAAAAAAAAAAAAGTTATGAGTTTTGGAAGGTGCGGAGAAAAGAAATAAATGAAAAACAAAAAGTACAAAAAATGGCTGTGACAGGAAAGGGTCCTTTGCGGAAATTCCACAGCGTTTACGCTTGGTGGGAACCCGGCCGTAGTGATCTAAATTCAGTTCAGCCGGAGGTCCAGGTATTGCAGCCGTAATACATGTACAACCAGGTGCAGAACTTGTGCTTGTTTTACAAGAGAATGTCGCATTAGAGACATTTAGAATGAGCTGCGTGACATTTTTAAAGAGATGTCCGATAAATCGCTCAAATTAAAGTGACACGGATTAAGAACAAGACGCATCTGCTACCGAAATTTGCAACGGACAACGGAAGCGTCAAACAGGAGAATCATAGGATATTTGAAAAAATGCTCAGTAAAATCGTACAAAGGGGCTGTCAAGGATTAGAAAAACATGGCTGCTTACTTACAGAAATAGTGCCACACCTGCCCAGAGGTTGCGTCTGGCATTGCAGCTTGGCATCACTGAAGTTAATAGGGCTGAGCAGCTATACCGCACACATCCTGTGGACAGGTGTGGCGCTGTTTTTGGAAGAAAGTAGCCATGTTTTTCTAGTCATGGACAACCCCTTATGATTGGTATAGAACCTATTTAGAATCACAAAGAATCAAGGTTGATAGGAATAGACCGCACACATACGTATGACGAATCAGTCTGAGCTTCTAGTCTACGGACGTTGAATACAAGAATTCCAAAAATGTCTGATGGGTTTACTACGAAATCTTACTGACTACTGGGTGAACTTCCTTGTCGATTTACAGACAGGTGGATGCAAATTTTCCATTTTATCTCAAGTCTTGCAAAATCCGTGCATCCTGCGAGATCCCTAAGCAGCATTTTAGAGCGGTTTATCACAGACTTGAAAGCTTCGAGCGTGAAGTTCTTTTAATAGGTAAGCGGAAAAATGTAAATTCTGGTTTATTTACCCTCATACAAGCAGACAAGGCGAGGGACACACATAGGGTATGTTCACACAGAGTTTCTTGGAGGCAGAAAATTCTGCCTCAAAATTCAGTTTTCGTTTGTGATCGGCCTGCACGCCCTTTGCCGCGTTTTTCGCCTGCAGCTATGGATAGCCGCGGGCAAAAAACACAGCGAAATACGCTTTCTCTGCCTCCAATTGATGTCAATGGGAGGTCAGAGATGTAAAAGCCCGAAGATAGGGCATGTCCCTTCTTTTTCCCGCAAGACAGTCTTTCTGCTCGCGGGAAAAAAACGCCTCCACATCTCCTTGAAATCAATGGGAGGCATTTTTGGCAGTTTTTTGGCGCGTTTTCCGACACGGTTTCCGCATCAAAAAACTGTGTGTGAACTGGCCCATGCATGATGCAGGAATTACAGGGAACCCATTCAGTAAAGGAATTGATCATGTGCAGAACAGTATAAATGTAGCAGTGCTGAACTTGTCATTTGATATGCTCAGACGGCTACATTTGTACTTACCTGTTTGAGTATCTACATTCTTCTTTTAGCCATTTAACGTCCAACGTACTAAATGTATTCTTTACATACGAAAAGCAGACAAAAAAATCCCCAAAAAAACAGCTTTTCACATCGGCCGCAACACCCGGACATGCTGTGGTTAAACTGAACTGATCTTAGATCACCCACCATAGGACACTGGTTCAGGGATTTTTTTTTTACAAAAAAAAAAACCCGACATCAGGCCTTATTCACACAAACATATATTACGTCCGTGCTACAGGTGTGAAAAATCACGCGCGTCGCACGAACCTATGTAAGTGAATGGGGCCATTCAGACGGTCAGTGATTTTCACGCAGCGTATGTCTCACGACATGTCCCATACTTGGCCGTTTTTCGCGCATCACGCACCCATTGAAGTCAATGGGTGCCTGCAAATCACACACGGCACACGGACGCACTTCGTGATTCGCGCTACAGTAGTAAAACAAAATGAATGAAACAAGAAAAGCACTGCGTGCTTTTATGTTTGTAAACATAAAAACAGAGTGTCATCACACTGCCATATGCGCGGAAATCACGCAGGCACGCACCACATACTGATGCCACACGGAACTTTTACACGTGTATCCGTGTCATGTCCATGGCCGCGGGTCGTCAGGCTCACTCACCGCCTGACGGCCGTAGCCGTGCGCTGGCCCCAGTCTTCAGGAGACGCCAGCGCTCACTTCCGCTTACCTCGGCCGGGTCCCGAAGGCGCGCGCACCTGAAGTTTATGTTAAAATTAGCCCATGAGTACCCTGGACTATAAGAAGGGATCAGCCCATTCCTCCCATGCCAGAGGGTTGTCGTCATACCCAAAAAATTTTCTAAGCAAATGGTCTCCTAGTGTTTTCTAGTTCCCAGTGTTCCCCGTTCCTGTACCTGTATCCCGTGCTATCCTGGTCAAGTGCCATGCTGAGCTGTAGTCGTGCTGTGCTGTATACCACGCCTGTCCTGCTATACCACACCTGACGTCTGCCTGCTGCCTAGTCCCAGCCGAGCCTGTCTTGCTACTGTCCGAGCTGCCACAGGTACACTATACGAACTATAGACTGTGACCCGTGTCCTGATGGCCAGCTGCCATACCATCAAGGCGATACGGCCCAGTGGGTCCACGTACCCAACGTGACAATCCGTTGCGTGAAACACACTGCATGCCCTATTTTGGTCTGTTTTTGTTGATCTCGTCGGCCATTGAAGTCAATGGATGCGTGAAAACAACGGACAGCACACGGACTACATCCGTTTATCTTACATCAGTTGCTGAAGAAATGCATAAAAAAAAGTAAAAACCAGGAAGTGCTTGCAGAGGAGAAAAACAGACGAGAAAAACTGATGACACTGAAACCACGGAAAGTGATATGCATGAAATGCTGTCCGTTTTTTGTAGATGCAAAATGGACACGCTTGTCTAAATGAGGTCTAAGGGGGAGAACAAAGGAGAAGTGACAACCAATTTTCTATCGCCGCTAGAACATCCTAGTTATCACATTTTTTTTTTTTTAAATGACCTTAAAATTTATAGAATTTTAGAACTTTCCTAAATCCATAAGTAAATATGCAAGAAAGTATGCATTTAATAAATGAATACAATTAGAATATTTAAAGAGGCTCTGTCACCACATTATAAGAGCCCTATCTCCTACATAGTGTGATCGGCGCTGTAATGTAGAGAACAGCAGTGCTTTTCATTTTGAAAACTATCATTTTTGAGCAAGTTATAAACAGTTTTAGATTTATGCTAATTAGTTTCTTAATGGACAACTGGGCGTGTTTTTACTTTTTACCAACTGGGTGTTGTGCAGAGGAGTGTATGAGGCTGACCAATCAGTGACCAATCAGCGTCATACACTTCTCATTGTTCCAGTCCAGTTTGATTGTGCAGTGAAAGAAACTGGGCAGGAATAATGAGTATGGCACTTATAATCTGGTAACAGAGCCCCTAAGATTTTTATTTGGAAGCCAGAGTTTAACCCCTTAATGACCAGCCTATTTTGGACCTTAATGACCAAGCTATTTTTTACGTTTTTCAATCGTCGCATTCCAAGAGCTATAACCTTCTTATTTTTGCATCGACATCGCTGTATAAGGTCTTGTTTTTTGCGGGACAAGTTGTATTTTTTAATAGCACCATTTTTAGGTACATATTATTTATTGATTAACTTTTATTAACTTTTTTTTGGGGGGGAATAGAAAAAAATCTGAAATTTCGCCACTCTTTTTTGCGTCCTAAATCTACGCCGTTTACCGTGTGGTATAAATAACACAATAACTTTATTCAGCGGGTTGTTACGATTGCAACGATACCAAATTTGTATAGTTTTTGTATGTTTTACTACTTTTACACAGTAAAATGCTTTTTTTTCAAAATGATTTGTTTTTGTGTCTCCATATTTGAAGAGCCGTAACGTTTTTATTTTTTCGCCGATGCGGTTGTATGAGGGCTTTTTTTTGCGGGACGACTTGTAGTTTTTATTGGTACCATTTTGGAGTAGATGCGACTTTTTGATCACTTTTTATTACATTTTTTTAAAGTCAGTATTCACAGAAAACAGCCATTTTTCCATAGTTTTTTATTATTTTTTTTACGGCGTTCACCGTGCAGGTTAAATAATGTAATACATTTATAGTCGGGGTCGTTACGGACGCGGCGATACCAAATATGTGTAACTTTTTAACTTTATTTTGTTTTTTTAATAGCAAAGCAGTTTGTAAGGGGAAAAGCTGGGTTTTTCATTTTTTTCACATTTTTTTTTAAATTAATTTTATTAAACTTTTTTTTCACTTTTTTACTAGTCCCACTAGGGGACTATAATATGCGATTCTCCGATCGCTATTGTAATACACTGCAATACTTTTGTATTGCAGTGTATTACTGCCTGTCCGTTTAAAACGGACAGGCATCTACTAGGTCATGCCTGCGGCATGATCTAGCAGGCATTCACTCCAGGCAGCCTGGGGGCCTTTATTAGACCCCCGGCTGCCATTACAGACACAGACACTCGGCGATCGTATCGCCGGGTGTCGGTGGGAGAGAGAGGGAGCTCCCTCCTTCTCTCCAAAACCACTCAGATGCGGTGCTCGCTATTGAGCACCGCATCTGAGGGGTTAAACGTGTGAGATCGATACTAATATCGATCTCACACGGCAGAGCAGGGACGCTCCCAGCCCTCAGCTGCCTCTAGCAGCTGAGAGCAGGGAGATCTGACAGCTCCCTGCTCTGTAAACTTATTCCGATGCCGCGACGTAAAAAGTCTATGGCATCGGAATAAGGCCCGTTAGTGACCGACGTAGAAACACGATGGGCCGGTCACTAACGGGTTAAAGGGACAGTGTCAAGATTATTATTTTTTTATTCATTTATGTGTTTTTATTGAATAAAATATTATAGACTTAAATTTTGTACACACAAAGTTTTTTTTTATTAACACTTTCTTACTTTACGTTTATGTTTTATTTAATCTGCGTATGTGTCTCTTAACGACACATAAACAGATGGAATACGGCAGCACAATGCATAGGACACAATGAACGTGAGCCGTTCATTGCATCTGACAGCTGGCTCTATACTGCGCAGGCGCAGTTCAGAGCCACAAGGCAGAGAAGCTGGTTTGTAGGGAGATAGCAGGCGCCATTATGAAGACTGGCTGCACTGCAGGTAAGGTGTGTGTGTGTCTCTTCTGTCCCTCTCTCTCTCTCACAGACCCCCGCTCTCGTGACGCCCCCTCGGGCCCTCCCCTCGCGGCACCCCCCCCCCTCCTCTGTCTAAATATGTTAGTTTGATTTATTGGCACAATGCTGTGTGCAGAGCTGAGTGTCTGTGTAGCAGTGCTGTGTGTATGTGTGTCTGTGTAGCAGAGCTGAGTGTCTGTGTGTGTGTGTGTGTGTGTGTGTGTCTGTGTAGCAGAGCTGAGTGTCTGTGTAGCAGTGCTGTGTGTATGTGTGTCTGTGTAGCAGAGCTGAGTGTCTGTGTGTAGTAGTGCTGTGTGTGTGTGTGTGTGTGTGTCTGTGTGTAGTAGTGCTGTGTGTGTGTGTGTGTGTGTGTGTGTGTGTGTGTGTGTGTGTGTGTGTGTGTGTGTGTAGCAGAGCTGAGTGTGTGTGGAAAGGAAATGACTCAACATTTCTTTATTTACACAACGCGTTTAAAAAAGCACGTTGTATGTACTAACAGCGCACTTTACCAATTATGTAAATAAAAAGCGTAATCAAGCGTTTTAGGATGTGGTTTTTGAGCACGTAAAATGCGCAAAAAAAAACCGTGTCAAATACACGCCATGTGAACCGGTCAACTAAAGTATCATTCACTTCACTTTCATCATTCTAAGGGTATGTTCACACGCAGTGTTTTCAGCCGTTTTTCAGGCCGTAAACGTCCCGGAAAACGGCTGAAAAATCGGAAGCAGAGCACCTACAAACATCTGCCCATTTCAATAGGAAATACGGCATTCTGTTCCGAGGTTGCGTTTTTTACACAACCGTTTTCCAAAAACGGCACGTAAAAAGACGCCCACCAAAAAGAAGTGCATGTCAGTTCTTGGGACGCTTTTGGAGCAGTTTTTCATTGACTCTATAGAAAAACAGCTCCAAAAACGGCCGTAAAAAAAGCGGCCAAAAACTTGAGTTTGTTTAAAAAATGGCTGAAAATCAGGAGCAGTTTTCCCTTTGTTTAGTAAGCGTGTGAACATACCCTTAGCCTTTTGGTGTGTCCTATAGCTTCTGCCAGCTGCCATTTGTACAATCACTCCCAAAATGGCAGCAGGACACTGCTTAGCAATTTGAAGACACCTTTTCCTGGCTTGTAAGGGGGGGGGGGGGGTTTGAGATTCCCTCCCACATTTATGGCAGCTGTGAGTCAGGTTGCTTTGCCTTATTCACCTTGCTGTCATTTTGGGAAGTGCTCTCTCTGGTGGCCAACATAGGAAAACATGTCAACTTATTATTTCATTTTTAAAACTTTCCACCATGTGTAAGAAAAAAAAAATAAAGCAAAAAAAGTTAAAAAATATTATAGAAATAAGTAACTTACTTAAAAAAAAAAAAGGGTTTAATTCGCGACACATTCCCTTTAAATACATTTCTACCCACTCCACACAGAACTGACCCAAAGTCCACAGCCCTGCATTAAATGCTGTATTACGAAAGTATCGACATGGGTAACATTACAAACACATAATGATAGAATATAGACTAAATTTTATGGAACAAACGTCATCAAAATCAGTACATTGACGAACAATTCAGACATGGTTTTAAGAACTGCAGAAAAATACCCTATATTATTTAAAGGTAATGGGTCACCCTTTTTATGCTGCCCTATCTGAGGACAGCATAAAGTAGTGCCAGAGACTGCCGATTGACAGCTTTCTCCCCATACTGCACATAGAAAGCTGTCAATTAGCGTTGGGTGGACAAGGCTAGCTTCAAGTGGGCGATGCTATCCACAGCCCATGAATATACATATCGCACGCTATACAAGAGCTGCGAATAGCCCAGCTCATCCACCGCTGATTTCCAGGTTTCTCCCTATGCACAGTATAGGGAGAAAGCTGTCAATCCGCGGCCAGTGGGCGGGCTAGCTGCGGCTCATGAAAATGGGCTGCATGACAAAAAGCGTTTTTTTTTTTTAATAGAAAGTACTGATCATGGACAAGTAATACAGCGTCGGAATCAGGGTCCGACACTACTTGGTGATAAGAGTCTCTTTAATAAAAAATTATTTCAAGTAAAAACTTTCAATCAGTTCTTTAGTGTTTGTGTTCTCACATGTCTGTCAAGGGAAGAAAATGCAACTTCCTCTATTGCGCTACGTCAGGAACTGTACTCATCCAGGTTTAAAAAATAAAAAAAATATTTACTGTATTTTTTATTTTTACTGAACTTTTTTCTTGACCTGTTAACTTTTGCACAGTAAATATTACGGTCACAAACCTCCATAAAGTTATTTGAAAACATTTATTACACCCAATGCTTTTTATTTTTCATTATTATACTGGCTCTAGATTACCTGTCTGTCTCCATTTCACATTTGCGAGAATTAAATAATTACTGATTATGCTTGTTAAAATAGAAGAATTCGGAATGTTTTGATACGTTGTAGGGCAATATGAACCTAGTTCACCTTGTTTCAATGTCACTGACAGTTCTGTTTACTTTAAAGTGTACCTATACTTTCATAAAACTTTTGACATACCACAGTGACGTGTCAGAAGTTTTAATCGGAGGGGTTCCAAGCACTGAAAACCCCCACCGATCAATAAAATGAAGCGGCAGAAGCGCTCAGGTGAGCGCTGAGCAGCTTCATTTCGGATCGGCTTTCCTCGGAAGCAGAGCGAGCGGTGTCTGGGCTCACAGACTTTCTATTGAGCACGAACACCACTCGCTCAGCTTTCAGAGACAAGCTGAGCAGAGCCAATCAGAAACTCAGCAGTTCATCTCTCACCTGAGCACTTCTGCCGCTTTGTTTTAGTGATCGGAGGGCGTCTCAGTGCTCGGAAACCCACCGGTCAAAAGTATTCTGAAAGTACAGGTACACTTTAAACCATTTTACAGTCTTACTTATTGTCAGTGGATACTTAATTTCCCGTGTGGTGGCGCTGCAGAAGTATCAAACACTTATTGCTGGGTTCCCCATCAAATTACAGCTGATCGCTGGAGGTCCCGATCATCTTATTTTCATGAAACCCTTTGAACAGAGAGGGAGATTGTAAGATTAAAAAAAAGAGACCACTAATAAAGGGGTAGTTCACTTTTGACAGAGATCCTAGCCAGATCATCCACCATATTGGTTGTCACTTCTTAGCAATCATGCTTAGAGCGGAAATGCTGGCTGTGACAATCAATATGGAGGCTGTTCCGGTACAAAAATGGCTGTTGCAACATAATGGACTAGTGCCAATATCTTTGCCGCAATAACATTTCTGATTGACTAATATATGGGCATTTTTACGTTTTACGTGAAAGTGCCCTTTAAGTGATAAAACATAAATAGGTCTACAAATTTACATCTTGAGCTCCGATGACTTTGATGGACATAATTGAGGCATAGCCTCTTCAAAATTCAATTCAAAATAAATAATTTATGCTGTATTTAGGCGTATTTAGGCGTATTTAGACGTAACATGGGGTACAGGATATAAGGTGTACGGTGACAATTGAACTACTATATTTAGATATTAATTTATAACAAGCTTATAGGATAGATAAATGCTAACAGTACTGAGATGTATAGGACACGAGGAAACGCACCGCATTAATAGCAGCAGTGCATTATTCTCCATGTAAGCCTTTAACAGCGAGATCCGTATTATATGAAGAATTCAGGAGTTAACATTTTCCTGTCACTTAAGGCACAGTAGCTTTTGCTTGCTTTATAGTTGAAAACTAATAAAAGTCATACTTGAATATGTGTTGGTCGTTGAAATGCCAATTTTCCAATGTATTTATAGGTGGCCCAGACGGTCAGCGGCAGGTGTCATCTTTTTTTGAGAAAGTTCTGGGTAGTTACTCAGTATTTATGAGAAAGCCCCAGCCCATTGCTGTAACTCCCAATTCCCAGCTAATCTCACACACAACTTGGAGGTGAAACGGTCCAACTCCAGAAGTGATGATCATTAATACACGATCAATGATGGAGAACGCAGTCCGAATGGAAAGAAGGCAACGCGAGGATCACAGGATTTAAGGGAAAGCACGTGAAATCTGTGCGGGCTCCTAGGCTGGAATCCATATTTAGAATATTTGAGTAATATTGTATTGTAATCAATGACGCATACACTAAAAATAGCTGCTGCTGGGCTCACACCAATATAATAATTCCCTTCCACATGAAAAAGACTAAGTAGTAAAGGTTTATGGGCACCACAATTTAGAAGTATATGGATTTCTATAGCACGGACATTAAAAACTGGCGTAATTTAGACTTCCATAGGCATCAAGAACGTCATTATCTGCGATCTCTTAAACTTAGAGAGACTCTGTCACCGCATTATAAGTGCCCTGTCTCCTACATAAGGAGATCGGCGGTGTAATGTAGGTGACAGTAATGCTTTTTATTTTAAAAAAAACTATCTATTTTTACCACTTTATTTGCGTTTTTAGATTTATGCTAATGAGTTGCTTAATGCCAAAGTGGGCGTATTTCTATTTTAGACCAAGTGGGCGTTGTACAGGGGAGTGTATGACGCTGACCAATCAGTGTCATGCACTCCTCTCCATTCATTTACTCAGCGCATAGGGATCCTGCTAGATCCTTATTTGCGGCCTTATACTTCTACATTAACGGAATGTCTATTCACAATCTCTGCACTTCGTTACTCTGTCTGTGGTAGTTACAGCAGAGGACGCGTAATCTCGCGAGATTATGCGGTAAATGACAGGTTACAACGAGATCACGCTTCCTCGGCTGTAACTACCATAGAAACAGTAACGAAGTGCAGAGATTGTGAATAGACATTCCGTGGAATGTCTATTCACTGTCTAAACACTTCAGTATCGTTAATGTGTTAGTATAAGACAGCACATAGCGATCTAGCAGGATCCCTATGCGCTGTGTAAATGAATGGAGAGTAGTGCATGATGCAGATTGGTCAGCGTCACACTCTCCTCTGTACAACGCCCACTTGGACTAAAGTAAAAATACGCCCACTTGGGCATTAAGCAACTCATTTGCATAAATCTAAAAACGCTAATAAAGTGGTAAAAATAGATCGTTTTTTTAAATAAAAAGCATTACTGTCACCTACATTATAGCGCCGATCTCCTTATGTAGGAGACAGGGCACTTATGATGTGGTGACAGAACCTCTTTAAACTATCACTAGCTAAATAGCTCTACTGGAACCAAGTGCAATTGAAACAAAAAATAGGGCAGCCATTTATAGTTTTGTTGGTTATCCTTATCCAACCTTTATAGTAATGACTAACAGTATAAGGCCCTGTTCACATGGAGTTTTTTGGCGCTGTTTCAGAAACCGCCAAAAACAGTCTAAAAACCGTGGGAAAAAAAATACTCACGAAGAAAAAGCGTCATGCCCTTTCTTCAGAAGTTTCCTTCTCCGACCTCCCATTGACATCAATGGGAGGCATAGAAAGCGGTTTTCGCTGCGTTTTTTGCCCGCGGCTTTCAATACGAGGCAAAGAGAGTGCATGTAGGTCTAAATCTGCCTCAAGGCAGATATTTCCGCCCGTAAAAAACTTTGTGATCAGGGCCTAACTGTTCCTTTTCTATTATATTACAGTCTTCAATCTTTTCCTTATGTTAATTTATACCGCTAGTGAACTATCTCAGGATATGCAACTCAGCGTGTAAATTCAAGTTTCTAATTTAGAATTAAAACTATTAGTGCTCTATGCGGTTTTTAGATTCTTCCACTTGCAGGGTACACAATCGATTCATTTCAATATGGATAAAGTAGTAGTAGACTTGAATTACTACAGCACCTTTACTTCCTCCCTGCTGAAAGAGAGAGAGAGAGATGGAGATAGTGAAAAGAACTTGAATATCAATCTCAACTAAAAGGGAATTACAAGCGGTTTGGGTATCTGCAGACAGACATCAAGCTAATACAGTCCTGTGATTACAGCAGCCTCTGCACACTTTCCAGCACGTAGTCTCTCCAGTGTCAGGGGGTAAAAGAAAGAAGTGACCGCCGGCTTGCAGAGACCGTGACTGGGCTGAAGCTTCACTGAACCGAACGTGGCAGACAATAACGAGAGGTCTGCAGCATAAACGACTGAGTTTTAGGGAAAGGCTCCACAAAAGGTGCTATACAAGACGATCTAAGCGCACTGTGAAGTTCTTATTTTTCACCAAAAGGTACGCAATAAGATTTAAAAAAAAAAGTTAAGAGACAGCAACCTGAAAGTCACATTCTCTTTGGGTTGCCCTGGTATCCAATCTAATCTATCAGCATGAACTCATACTGTAACTGTATTACGTAACACAGAAAATCAAAGGATAGGCATTCAAATAAATGTCACCCATGTAATTCATTTTCCCTGCCAAGGCTGCTGTATAGCAACACATACTGCTTCCTCCCAGGGATAACAGCTAATTATTGAGGGATAGAGATGTTGGCTTCCTTCTAAAAAGGGGTTCTATTGGTTAGAGCAGGGTCTCAAACTCGGCCGGGTAAATGGGCCGCACATAGAAAAAAGTTGAAGTCGACGGGCCGCACTACTTTCAAATTTGACACAATACAAAATTATTGTTAATCAATCAGTTAAACTAATATAACAATACAATACTACATTACTATAAGAACACTACATTACTATAATACTACATTACTATAACAATACTACATACTATAATAATAAGACATTACTTTAATACTACACTACTATAATAATACTACATTACTATAACACTACTACTTTACTATAATACTACTACTTTACTATAATACTACTACTTTACTATAATACTACAGTACTTTACTATAATACTACTGCATTACTATAATACTGCATTACTATAACAATACTGCATTACTATAACAATACTACATTACCCTTCTTAGATGTCACACTGCCCTCTGTAGATACTGCCACACTCTGCGCTCCTAGACGGAACCCCTGATGTCAATGTCCATATATATGTGACGTCAGGGGCTACTCCTAGAGTAGAATCCCCTGCCAGAGGGTCGGCAACGGGGATTCTGCTCCAGGAGTAGCAACTGACGTCACTGTCCATATATGGACATTGATGTCAAAGGTTTCCCTGGGCACAGTTTTTAAAGTAGCGCTGTGCCCAGGGAGTCCTCGGTAAGCGGGGGAGCTACCTCTGCTCCTCCGCTCTGAACTAATGCTGAAGCAGGGAGTTGACGGTTCCTTGCTTCAGCATTAGGTTCAACGGTTTACAGTTACAGCGGGACATACCCCCAGCCGCCCGGGATAGCGGACACCGCCCAGAATCCGGGACTCTCCCGGTGAATGCGGGAAGGTTGGGGGGAATATAGCACCATCTACAGGGGAGGGAGGTGTGGGGCGCTATCTACAGGGAGAGGTATGCCCATTGCTCACCTACCACTAACAGGCTGAGCTCCTTCATGACGTCATGAAGGAGCGCTGGCGCATTTCTCCTTGGGCCTGCGCTCTCCTCTCCAAAGTGAGCTACGGTTCCCCCTGCGGGCCACAGATTACAGCCTCAGGGGCCTCATGCGGCCCATGTGTTTGAGACCCCTGGATTAGACAATATCTTTAAGGAATTCTGAGTGAATACAGAGGGTCCCCATCCAGGACTCTCATCTAATATGCTCAGAATATAGAGCAGCTACAAAGAGCATTTCTCGATTTGGAGGATCCAGCACGTAGAGTCCTTTGATTCGAATGGGAACTATGTAATCCTTAATTTCCCCTGTGGTGGCGCTGTAGATTAAAGTGGATCGCTGGCAGTCACAGCAGCAGGACAACCTGTGATTATCTAGCAAAAAGCAGACATTGGCCAATTTTCGTTTTCCTCCTCCTGCATACAAAGAGCCATAACTACTTTTATTTTTCTAAATCGGCAAAGCTGTAATGTACTGGGAAACTTAAAAAAATTATTTTATTTTGTGGAGTGGAATAAAATTTTAAAAAAACCAAACCGTAATTCTGCCATTGTTTTTTGGGTTTTGTTTTTACAGTGTTCACTATGCGCTAAAAATAACATGTTAAATTCATTATGCGGGTCAGGACGATTACGGCGATACCAAAAGTTATAGTCTTTCTTAGGTTTTATTCCTTTTACAAAATAAAAAGAATTTGTTAAAAGTAAAACTGTTTTGTCACCATATCTATAACTTTTTATTTTTCTATCGATGGAGCTTGTTTTTTGCGAGGTGAGCTGTAGTTTTTATTGCCACCATATTTGTGTCCATACGACTTTTTGATCAACATCTATTGCAGAGTATTGCCTCCGGTAGGTTTTAATGTTGAAGCACAGAAGACCTGGAGGCCTTCACTAGGCTGCCATAGTATCCTCCCTCTGTCTAACCGCTTAGATGCTGCGGTTACTATGGACCATGGACTTTGAGGGGTTAAATGGCCAAAATTGCAGTTGCAGGTGTCAGCTGTATAAAATAGCCAGCACCCGCCAAGTACGGGGAGGGCTCAGCTCCTGAGCCACATTGCTAGGGCGCACATCCGCTGTACAGGTACCGCGGACGTCGCTAAGGTGTAGATAAAGCCTTATAATCAACTACTGATGTTAATTTCTATATTTCTGCAGGGATACTTATCTAGTGTTCCCTTTTACATAATATATTCATCTCGGATGCCTTAAAATGTTTCCAGAGAGAAATATAAACTTATATATGACTTTCATTTCCATTTGATGAACAGTTTATTAGAGGTGGAATGACAGGGCTGGCACGCGATGCAGAGCTAAACAAATTGATAAACTCATCAATAAAGGACCATTTTGGTTTTAAATGATTCCGCATGGATGTAACATATTGGGCAACCCACGACATCTTACTAGGAGGAGGTAATGGAAATTAATGTTTGGTCTTTGTAAACAGAGTAAATTAAAGGATATTCCGCATCTAGATAATGTAATATGACGTCAATAGGGGCAATATAAAGTGCCTATCAACAAACAAACAAAATGACACAAATTAGAAGGTTATAAAGAATAAAGGACGACATCTACAATAATAATTTTTTTTATTTATGCAGCAGAGAGATTAGTCCTAATAAAATAGGTTGGGGGGCTTTGCCAAATCATTAGAAACAATGTAAACTGGGATTAATCCCTGTAAGGAAGAGGAGTTGTCCAGTCTTAAGTAAAAAAAAAGTAAAAAGAGAATCGGCTACTATGACATACCCTTTAAGTGAGAGCATCTATTAGACGCTCCGTAGAAAACAAATCAGCAAGTGGGGTGCAGTGTAGGGTTGTCACGATACCAGAATTTAGGCTTCAAAACCAGTACTTTGTATAATATTGCGATTCTCAATACCAAAAAGATACCTTGCCAACAATTAAAGACCCACAACAATAGAAGTCCTATAGAGGTGTTATCAATTTTGAACCTCCATGTGCCTCACCTTTATAGTAATTAACCCCATCATGTACCTCACACATTAACCCAATGTGGCCCATTATGACAGGTACTTTATTGGATCACTTACTATAAGGCTTGGTTCAAACGACCTATTTTCAGGCGTAAACGAGGCGTATTATGCCTCGATTTACGCCTGAAAATACGGCTCCAATACGTCGGCAAACATCTGCCCATTCATTTGAATGGGTTTGCCGACGTACTGTGCAGACAACCTGTCATTTACGCGTCGTCGTTTGACAGCTGTCAAACGACGACTCGTAAAATGACTGCCTCGTCAAAGAAGTGCAGGACACTTCTTGGGAAGTTTTTGGAGCCGTTTTCTCATAGACTCCAACGAAAACAGCTCCAAATACGGACATAAAAAACGCAGCGAAAAACGCCACGAAAAACGCGAGTTGCTCAAAAAACGTCTGAAAATCAGGGGCTGTTTTCCCTTGAAAACAGCTCCGTATTTTCAGACGTTTTTGGTCACTACGTGTGCACATACCCTTAGGGCTCATTCAGACGAATGTGAATAACGTCCGTGTGCTGCGCATGGAAATCACACGCAGAACACAGACCCATTGATTTCAATGGAGCTGGTCACACATGCAGGAGTTTTCACGCAGCGAGAGTCCACTGTATGAAACTCACCGCATGTCCTATATTGGTGCTTTATCACGCACCTATTGAAGTCAATGGGGCGTGAAAACCACGCATACGCATATGGATGCACCACCGTGTGCGGTGAGAGATTTGTGCATCAATTCAATTGAAATAAATAATAATTGTAAAAAAAGATGTGCTTTGCGAGTGTGTAAATAACGCATGCCACCTGCAAAGCACACTAATGCATAACGCAAGACACAAGGACCAGAATCCCGCACCCGTGAATGTGATACGGTTGTGTGAATGTAGCCTTACGGTAGGTTCACACGTAGCGGTAAATACTAATGGGTTTTGTTGCGGAAAATCTGCAGCAAATACAATAACAGCAGAGTGGATGAGATTTGAACAAACGTCATCCATACGCTGCGTAAACGCGGAGCGTAAAAAGCAATCAAATTGACCTGCGTTGCGTTTTTTTTTTTCATCTGCAGCATGTCAATTGAATTTGCGGAAATTGATGCTTTTTTGTTGCAGGTTTTCCCCATTGAATTCAATAGGGAGGTAAAACCCACAACAAAATAGCAGATGTTGCGTTTTCTACAGCGGAAAAGCGATTCCAAACGCAAAAACCGCAACTCAGAACAAAAATAAATCTCATACTTACCCAAAATTCTGTGTTTTTGTCCAGGCTGGCCTCCTGGGATGATGTTGCGGCCCATGTGACCACTGCAGCCTGTGATTGGCTGCAGCGGTCACATGGGATAAAACATCATCCCAGGGCTGCAGAACGTCAAGACGTCGGAGGGATGCTTCGCCATGGTAAATATACATTTATTATTTTTTTCAGTGCAGGATTTCAGCAGCGGACATTGCGGCCAAAAAACGGCACCACAATTTGGTGCGGTTTTTTGGCCTTTATTCCCTGCGGTGCCCAGGGCGGATATGCTGCGTGCTTATACGCAGCATATCAGCCCTGTGTGAACATACCTTAATGATTGTAGTAAGTGATCCCATCAAGTCCCTCACAGTCATAATGGGCAATATCGGGTTAATGTGTGAGGTACATGATGGGGTTAATTATTAATGCGAGGCACATGGAGGTACTAAATTCATAACGCCACGTGCATTGATATTATGGTAATCTTGTGTGTAAGACTTCACTGACGGATTCGGTTGATACCAGACTATACAGCTTCTATGTATAGGAGGATACATAGAAGAGGTTTCAGAAAAAGAAAACATTTAAACAAAAGTCAATTTAAAAAGTGTTTAGAATCACATAATACTTCATCTACCCATCTTCCTGCCACCATATTGTTTACATAAATCCCACGGATGTCCCATAGCAGGAAGTGCTCGGGCAGACTACATACAGCTGTGTTCACATTTGAATTCTGGGTTCCGTTGTTCTGCTCCGTCAAAGAAACAGAACAAGAATACCGGAATGGGGGGATCTGTCAGAAACCAACGGCGCCTGACAGAATCCATTAACTTTAATGGGTTAGGTTTAGTTTACATTATTTTGCTGGACACAATAGTGCTGCATGCTGCTCTGTTACGTTTGGATTAAATGCCGCAATCTGCGATGGAGGCTCCGTCACGCAGCTGTGAATGTGGCCTTACTTGGTGATTTCCTGCAGTTCTGCGAGTTTGGTCACCTAATAACATTCGCCGTAATTCCAGATAATATAGATCTGAAGTTGTCACGAGATACATAGGTGCTTAGGGATTGCTTTGAGATTACTGTACTTCTACCACTCTGTGTGAACAAAGTCTTACACCAGTTTAACAGATGAAAATGTGCCAAAGTGCATCTTTATGTAAACAATAATTGACTAAGAAGATGATCTTGGAATAATATTTGCTTCCCACACCACCACCAGTCTTCCGGGTCCACTGAGACTGAGCATGGATGGAATGCCACGGTGCCATGACTGATGGGACGTTACTAACCAGCAGGCCGTCGGTGGGTGAGGCATCGGGCTGCAGCGGTGGAGATAATCTTTAAATATACTTACAGTATATGAAAAGGCTAACGGGGTTATTCAAAAATCCCTTGGATCTGGGAAAACCCCCTTTAATATTCTTGACTCAATTGTGTTTTTAAATATAGCAAAACGATCAGTTTTTATACCTCAATGGAATTCTGTTATTTCTTGGAAGTATATATTTATAATGTCAACTTTACGATTTGCTTTGAACTCTAGTTAATAACTTATCAGAAGTGTCTCCTCCTGGCTCTTACACAACAAGGCTTCATAATAGGGAGGAACAATTACGTCATGATGCAAACCGGGTATTTCAGGGTGGCAAAATAGAACAACTTTGCCACATAAAGGCACTACAAAAACAACATGTAAAAAAGAAAACGGAACAACCCTTTTTTTAGTTCTCACTACCCCAGTGAAACATCTATTATTATTATTTTAGGATTAATAAAGCCTATCTCCTCTTCTATTAGGCGAAGGTTGCAATTCCACAAAGGTTCTTTTCAAGCCACAACTCCCGTGCCGAAGCAATACCAGTGCCACAGTAGTATATCACTGTGCAATTCCTCTGACAACATATCATGACAGCACGGCGCACCAAGCCGTTAAAGGGGTATTCACAACGCAGACATTTATAGTACGATGACACAATATGCCATAAATGTCAGATAGATGCAGGTCCCACCTATCTCCAGAAAGAAGAGGTGGGATGCGGCTCCTTCCATTCTGTTCTATGGGAGTTAGGCAAGCAGCCAAGCATGTTTCCATAAGTCTCATAGAAGTGAATGGAGAGAGCTGTGCACAGTCACCTCAACAGGCAGAACGAGGGTCGGTGACCCCTGTTCTGGAGATAGGTGCAGGTCCCAGAGCTGGCATCTTCATCTAGAGCAGATTTATGGCATATCCTGTGAATATGCCAAAAATGTATGACTTGGAAATAACCCTTTAAATAATCAGAAAATAGGTTGTGTCAACAGCCGTAATTATGTGGTAATTGGAGAAACAACAAAACAAAACAAAAAACCTCCTGCACATTGGAACTGATCATTCGCCCAACAGCGATCAGCCCGGACACCCCATACACTATCTGACGTCCGTCCACTCTACTCAAACGGCCTTGACCAAAGTTATTAATAATCTTTTAAGCCCTTAATGACCGGGCCTGAAAAGGTCTTAATGACCAGCTACATTCTTCAGTTTTTACCTCTCTGCATTTCAGCAGCCATAACTTTTTAATTTCTTTCATTGACGTGGCCACCCATATGAGGCCTTTCTTTCTTTTTTTTCCATAGTTTGGAAGTAGAAAAAAAAATATTTTTACGCTGTGAATATAAGTAAAAACGTTTCTCTGCATAATTTTTCTTGTCTCTCTTTTATCCCGTTCACGTTTCACGCTAAATAACCAGTTAGATTAATTCTTCAGGTTATTACGGTCGTTTAGATACCCAATATGTGTAAGTTTTTGGTTATTATTTAGTGTAGGGGCAATAAAATATATTTTATGCAAAATAATGCCTTTTTTTTTTTTAATCCCATTAAGGGATAACTTTATTTATGACTATTTTATACTTGTAATGTATTAGCATACTCCTGTATGCTAATACATCATACTGTGTCACTATGACTCAGGCTGCTAATAGGGCAGCACATAGTGTGCCCGAACTGTGGGCTTACTGAACAGACAGCCCTGGGGTCCTTTGTAGGTCCCCAGGGATGACTGCATAGGAATTCCCCAGTGTTTGATAAAGTCACCAGGTTTCCGATGAATAGATCAAAGCGGGGAGTTCCCTTTGATCATTCCACGATCACAGACCGCGGTGATCAAATAGTTAAACAGCTGGTGTCCGAATGTTTTCCGACCCCAGCTGTATTCAGCAGGCTGCTCTAAGATCAGGAGCTGTAAGTTACAGCTTCTACTTAGAGAAGGAGCGATCACAGGAGCGCTCATCAGCCCATTCTACAGGGACGTCAGAAGACGTTGCTGTAGACTAAGGACATGCACCGCCTGCCGCTAAAAGAAGGTGGGCAAGTCGTTAAGGTGTTAACTGCCAAACCCTCATAACATTACTCTGTGCTCCTCCTTCAAGACCCGTCCTCGACCCGACACAGTCGACCGCTCCCTCCTGTTACAAATTCTCTCATCTTCTGGTATCACAAACCTGGCCCTCTCCTGGATCTCCTCAGACCCCACCAACCGAACATTTATGTACAATCTGTTTTTCAGTAGAGCTATACAGTACATGCAAAAGAAACTTTGAATCAAAACATCAATTCGTACAATTGCAAGACTAATAACTATACTTGCTTGTACTAATAGATATCCCTGACAGTATTTGTAGCATACAGGAAGAATATAGAAAATCACCCCATTATAACATGAAGGATATGCTGAACCATCCCTGATGACATCATAGAGATAGAAAAACAAGGAAACCTTCATAACTGCTTAGCATATAATGAGGGTATAAGTACAATGACCTTGGTCTGCAAAAGACAAAACAAGTGGGCCAAGGGTATTGACTCTTCATGCCAGCCCGATATTCCAATAGAAACTATAAAATCTTACCTGAAGAACAAAGAAAGCAGAAAGAGAAAAGGCAGAAGAAAGAGATAGAGGGGAGGGGGGGGGGGTAAAAGGGTGGTCTCAGAGAAAACGTGTCTAAAGGTTTCCAATGAAGGAGGATAGTTTTCAGTGCATAAAACATGAATAATTATACAGCTTTCTACCATGTTTAGAAGGAATGGTGTCAGCAACTAATCCCAGAAGGCAGACTTCTGGTGAGCAGATGCCAGGGAAGTCTAATTCAGTGGTCGATAAATGGTGAATTACAGTCCAGAACTGCTAAATGACTGGGCACCCCCCAAACCATGTGTATAGAAGTACCTCTACTATCATTGTACCTAGTGCAGGTATCACTGGAGACAACCGCACCGGAATTAAATATAGTCTATGAATCCATTTGGCCTGAATAAGGTGATCTCTAGCACTGACCGCTGTGGAGCACCAGTTAGAGGTCAATTCTTCTACCTGATGATCCTCCAGAGTTGCAAGATCAACCTGCCATCTCTGGAATGACTTAGATATAGCGGATTCCTGTCTAGCCATCAGAGCCATCTAAAAAGTAGAAAACTGATGAACTCTTGATGTTTTATGCCTTTGTGAATATAATAAACACTCTTATTTTTATCATTGTGTGGTAGTAATACACTATTGTGGATTCATCTATGTGCTCACTAGGACCTGTACACCGGGAGTATCCCAGAAAATTAGACTAGAGTATCTTCGCTGCTGGAGGAACGGCACCCTAGGGGCATGTGCTTATATCAACTACAGATCCCAGCATAACATCTGTGCCACCACTTTTGCAACTGCTTTGCGTGAAAAATAAGTTGGAGGGTTCGTTCCCAAAGGGAAGCCGGATTGGCAGTACTCTTCCTAAGCAGCCTGAAGAGGTGAAGTATTATATACGTACTTTGATGGATTTACAAGAGACAGACACTGGCCTCTCACCTGCTCCACTGTTAAAAATACATGATTTATTTATATTTGTCTCTTCGATGTAATCACCTATCTTGGCATCCAGATCGAAATCTAAAACATAAGTGTACTGCCCCATAATATCGTTCATAGCGTCATAGTCAGTTTTGAACAAGTCAGCGATCTGACAGGGATTGTGTAATTCATCTCCGTTAGACTCTTTCAGAGATGATATATGAGTAAGAGAAGTCCTAGGGTGAACATACGCTCTAGAGCACGGCCGCATTTGTTTAAATGTTTCTATAAATAACCGTGAAAGCTCTACCGCATCAGTCAAGCGCCATGTCCATTCCCTAGCTTCCAATCCAAGTCCAAGGCCCCATGCACACGGCCGTGCCCATAATCACGGCCCGCGATTACAGGGAACGGCCGGCCGTGGACAGCCACTCGCATTTTCGGCCTGTGCTCCCATAAAGTATGGGAGCACAGTCCGTAGAAAGCAAAATATATGACATGTCCTATCTTTTGCGGAGTCTTTTTATGGCCCAGACACCTTCCCGTAAATATACGGGAAGGTGTCAGTGGGCAATAGAAATGAATGGGTCCGTAATTGCGGACCGTAATTACAGTCCGCAATTACGGACACATTCTACGTTCGTGTGCATGGGGCCTAAGTAAATCGGTGAGTCATCGGTACAAATAGCCGTATCAATAGATGCCACTGGATGGAAAGTCACAGCATACTGGGATACATATCCATGTGCTGGTGAAAAGGACTCCAACTTGCTTCCTCTAGTCTCCGTTTGGGAGATATATGCTCACAATTCATTACACCTTCATATGTATTTTTAGTTTTACAAAAGCATGTCTACCGTCCGGACTGACCAGAGTATCAATGACTGCATATGGTAAAGATACATGTAATGCAATCTTGACACCCTTTGATTTCGATTCAGGAGTGGTGCTATGAAGCCATTAACTATAATATCTACAGCGCCTATCGGGGACATGGTCAGCTTTGAAATGCATTTCCTGCAAATGTAGAATCTGCACCCGCTCACTGTGCATTGAGCAGGTGATTTGAGACCTTTTTTTCAGGAACATTAAATCCCCTGACATTAAGGGAAGCCATTTTAATTTAAAGTCCCTGACATGATGCAGGTGTGGGAAAGAAAAAAAAAGGGAGAAGCTGGAATAGGAGACAGAGTAGCACTGGGCCCACAGGCAAGACCACTGCGACTGGACAGGTACTAACACTTGTACAGTTAACTAACTTCCCCGTGTAGGTAAAACCTAAGCCAAATGGCGCAAACACTAAGCAGGAACGGTATCTCAAAAGCAGTTTCAAGGAGACCGCCACATGACTAATATTGAATATAGCCATACCGAATCTCACCCAAATGAGATATATTCACACAAAGACTATGTACTATATATACCCAGTAAACCCCAGGACCGAAAACAATAAAAGGGAAACCTATAGAAAGTATGCAGAGACTAGAAAGAAGCTCTCGCTATCCTGCGAAAACCGAACCATCATCTTCTTGAAAGCGAGTAAAAAAAACCAAACATGTAATTCAACTATGTGGATTGAAATCTGTCCAAAATCGAGCCAATCCCTTTTAAAGTCTATGTAAGAGTGACATGTAGGGCTAATATACTCCCTACCTGGATAGAACATTACCTGGGAAAATCCGGCATGGTTCAGTTAAATAAGGCAATAGAGTAAATGATATTACCCCACCAAATAGGTTATTATCCATGCATGCCAGAGAAAAAAAAAAAAAAGAAGTAGCACAGAAGAGAAAACCCCTATCATAATGCAACAACATTGATAAGTCTAATCTGTTACATTGTTACTTGCTATTAGGATATATTACGCACCAGTTCAGCTCCCCTTTAGTGAGCCGTCATCCACTGCCCAATAAAAGATCTAGACAGCAATGTATCGCAGGTCACAAGCATTGAAGAAGTAATTCGCAAATTCCTGGCGGCTATTATTCTGCCAATTCCTGCAACTTTTTTTTGTCTCCTGGACGATGAATGTAGCTGCAGTGGAGGAACGATGTTCCAATCAAGTAGAAATATGATCGGCTGCCAAAAAGCCATGCAGCAATGTAGGATCAGGCCGTTCATGAGGTTTCCCGTTTCTATAAGCCACGAACCGAACATTTAGTGTCTCCCACTCACACACCACCTCCTCGTCTTGCCCTCTTTTCTATTGGTGTCCCCCAAGTCTCTGTCCTGGTACCCTTGCGGTTCTCCATCTACACCTTTAGCGTGGGCAGCTCATAAAGTCCCATGGCTTTCATTACCACTTCTATGCGGACGACACACAAATTTACCTCTCTGGCCAGATGTCACCTCTATGCTTTACTTTACAGTTCCAGAGTGGCTAACAGCTATATCCTCCTCCTTCAACTCAACAGAGAATGGAAAAAAACTAAATTCATCATCTTTCCCCATCTTACTCAACCCCCTTACCAGAACTATCAATCACCGTTAATGGTTCCACAATTTCCCCAGTTTCAAGTCTGCTGCCTCAGGATATCCTTCGATTTCGCCCTATATTCAAGTCCTTACCATCTGTTGCCGAATCCACCTCAATATTATTACCCGCTCTTAACTCAACCTTGATTCAACAAAAAAAATACTATTACTATGCCCTCATCTCCCACCTAGACTACTGCAACATCCTGCTCTGTGCCCTCCCATCTAACACCCCTCTAATTCACCCTTAACTGATGTCAGGTTAATAAACCTCTCCCCTTGTTTTAACTCTGCGTCTCCCCTTACTGTGTACACATTGTCCAAGGCATTCAGTTAAAAATATTAACAATAACATATATGACTGTCCAAAACCTGTCCCCTCCATACATCTCTATCCTAATCTCCCGATACCTACTCTCACGACCTTTTGTTTTGCTCTCCTCCTATCTGATCCTCCCATCATCATCTCCAAGATTTCTTACATGCATTCCCCAAACTCGCGGGCCGGCTCCTCTCCCTTTCTGCACAGGTAGGTCATTCATTAAGCTCATGTTTATTGCACGTGCTTGTATTATCTCATGTTATTTAAACACTTTTTCCATGTGTACAGTGCCCTGGAATTATTGGCGCTTTCCAATAAATAATAATACACACGCATGTTTGGCCTAGTTTGACTGTTATTTCTATAGAAACATAAGTGACTGCCAGACACCTTAAGAACATATATGGGGAAAAACAATACAATGTGCATCCTTGGGTCCCCTGATCAGACACTTTGGATGACCATAGACAAGTGCTTATAGACATTAGGTGGTTTGGTGGATCCCAATAAATCCAATGTATATGGGCAGCTTAAAAGGGTTTTCCCACGAAAGATAGGTAGTATTTCTAGGATGAGTTACTAATCAGCGGCAATGCAAACGCTAAGAGTCCCATTAATCACTAGAAAGAATTGGCCACAATGCTAGTGAAGAAAAGTGGCCCGTTCAGAATTTGTCCTACGCAGTGTCACTCCATTGACATAAATGGGCTTTGGGAGTAGTGTGTTTCAGAAATGACGCTGAAGGGGTCACGGCCTCTACTTGTTAATGCCCCTTTCATACTGCATTTCCATTTACGTTTCACATAGGAGTCTAGAAAGTTCCAAACAGAGAACCAACACCCGCTGTTACCACATATACGCACCCGCACGGCGGCCAGACTATCCCAGGTGATGGCAAATTGGAGCTTGTCTGGGGTAGCTAGCCAGTGACGCACTGAAGCTACCGTAACCCAGGATAGGGGTGTGGTGTTCTCTGTGCAGCAGAGCTCTGTCAGTGAGCGTCCCCCAGCAGTACAGTCAGAGTAATTGTTGGACTGGTTGGGGGGGGGGGGATAGAGGCAACGGAAATGGATCCCAGAGGTGCTGTGCGGGCAGGGCGGCCATCCAGACTCCCTTTGCTGCATCGGGAAGCTCCAGTGGAATCTGTCTATATATGGACAGTTACATTACTGGAGCTTCTCGGCATACACGTTAAACAGAGGCCGTGACGGATACTCAACAGTGGCATGCGCCACCCATTGGACTATAAAGTTATCAGTTTAAAGGATAAGTCATGAACAGTTGTGACCCTTTTCAAGATGAATCCATTAATGACTTATCTGTTAAACAGATACCATTATAGTTTATGGGTGGCGGATACAGCGGTTAGGCATCTGTCACAACCTCCGTTTAACATACGCCAGATTTTTTTCGGCAGATACATTAAACGGAGGACAAAAACAGTGTGGCGCTAAGGAAAAGTTGTGGTGGGACCTCTAATATGCTATCAAAAGGCAAACTCCTGGAAGTCTCCAGGGTTCAAACAAAAAAATATTCTACAATCACTAATGTGACATAAACCTACTGCCTTATTGGAATAACCTATTCGAACCGATGTTACATTAAAAGGAAGAATGAATATCAAAAGGTGGAAATCATCAAGTGCGGTTTTATGAAATTCCTGCCTTACAAACCAATAACTTGAGCTAGATTATAGTGAGTTCTGAGAGCGGCAGCTCGTATGTAGTTCTACTAGTTATAATAGGCATCCTCTGGGGGGCTGTAGCCTCCTCTGCCCCGGGTCAAACACAGATGGGTAGCTTAATTGGCTTCTAACTAAAATTAGCTCTTCAGTGTTTCTCTGGGGCACGGAAATTAGACCGTGCGCTCTGAATGGCGCTTTTAACGAACGTTCCCTAACAATAGAAGGAATAGCAAGTATGCGAAAATAGCTACTACATCAAATGACATTTTAAAATAAAGAAAAATAGAATTTCTCCTGAAATCAAAATGTTACCGGTGAATATTAAACCCTGCCAAGTTGTTACAGAGGTCATCCATTTTTCAGTCATATCGGTTTCTGGGAATGTGGAGGGAGAAACAACAACATGGCTGCCATATTTTTCAGGGGTCATCAACCAGACAATTTTAAAGCGCTGTCCAAGATTAGAACTTGGTATTCCCATAAAACACCCTTTAACAGCCCAAAATGTAAGCAAATCTAGTCAAATATTTTTATTTTTTTCACGCCTGATAAGGTATTATCCCAGTTGATTAATAACCATGTCTATTATCTTCATTGCAAACCCCATACACAAGTATAAGTAAATTACTGCACACACTACACTGCCGCTATATACAGTAGTGTCCAAAAAAATAGCAGCGCGTTTAAAAAGCAAATAAAGCGCAAAACCATTATAATTTCTTTTTATTTGCTTAAATGCAAATGCACTGGAAATACTGGAAATACTGGAAATACTACACATTCAATTCCAAATCAAAACAACAACAACATTTATCCAGTTTGTGATAATCCTTTACAGAAAGTGCAGAAAAAGGAATATTAGGCTGTTCAAAAAAATAGCAGTGCCAACATTTATTTAAAAAAAACCTCAAATTTAATGTATAAACTGAATTATTTTTCAGATTTCACTTTACTGAACTAATATGAAGTGGCATAACCCTGGTTTCTGAGAACTGCTTGACATCTGTGTTGCATGGAGTCGACCAACATCTGGCACCTCTAAACAGGTATCCAGTCCAGGAAGATTGGACGACATTACACATTTCTTTTGCATTTTTGGGTTTTCCCTTATAAACCGCCTATTTTGTGTCACCCCACAAGTTCTCTAGGGGAATTGGGCCGGCCACTCCATTACCTCAATCCTGTTTGTCTGTAACCAAGATGTTGTTCGCTTACTGCTGTGTTTTCAGTCATTGTCGTGTTGAAACACCCATTTCAAGGGCATTTCTTCTTCGGCACAGGCCAACATGAGCTCAAGTATTTTCATATATTCAAACTGATCCATGATCCCTTGTATGCGATACATAGGCCCAATACCATGGTATGAGAAACATCCCCATATCATGATTTTTGCAGCACCTTGCTTTACTGTCTTCACAGTGTACTGTGGCTTGAATTCAGTGCTCGGGGGTCGTCTGACATACTGTCTGGACCCAAAAAGAAAAATTTTGCTTTCATCAGTCCACAAAATGTTGCGCCATTTCTCTTTGGGCCAGTCAAGGTGTCCCCTGGCAAATTTTAACCTATTCAGGGCGTGTCTTTTTTTCAACAACGGGACTTTGCGGGGAGTTCTTGCAGGTAACTTGGCTTCACTTAATCGTCTTCGGATTGTAGCAGTGCTTACTGATAAGTTCACATCTTCTTTGAACTTTCTGGAGGTGATCATTGGCTGAGCCTTTGCCATTTTGGCTATTCTTCGATCCATTCGAATGGTAATTCCCCGCTGGTATTATTTTGAACAAGCCCCTTTCAATTAACAATTCAATGACTCGGAGCCAATATTTAGGACAATATTAGGACATGCACGACGCTCATTCTGGTTTTTTTTTTTTTACTACACTTACGAGTAAATGATTTGCTATGTAGAAATATCACTTCTACCAAAAACATTGATTTATCAGGTTAATAATGTTGGACTGCGAATTATTATTTTTTTAACACTACTGTACATGTAGTAAAAATTAGGAGGCCAGTATTAGTGGTTGCATAAGGACAACAAAAAGGAGTGAGAAGAAAGGGACGCTCCTCTGAGGAAATGTTTGTTCAGAGCACAATCTGTACCTTTGATCGTTTTCGGGTAGTACCACAAGACCAAGCAGTTAGGCCTCATGCACACGGCCGTAGAGCGCACCGCGGGCATAAACCGCCACGAAATACGCTTTCTCTGCCTCCCATTGAAGTCAATGGGAGGTCAGAGGCGTAAACGCCCGAAGATAGTGCATGTCCTTTCTTTCTCCCGCGAGGCGGTTTTACCACTCACGGGAAAAAGACGCCTCTGCCTCCCATTGAAAATCAATGGGAGGCAGTTTCGGGCCGCTTTTGATGAGTTTTGCGGCGCGGAAACGCGTCAAAAAACTCTGTGTGAACATAGTCTTAAACTCCACCTTACCATAGGAGGATCAGTTTATTTTATGAAAATTGTAGGTATAGGGAGAGAAGAGGAAAGGTAGAGCACGGTGGACAATGTCGCCTTCAAATTTTTTATTTTTTATTGATACCGACTAGTGTAGTAGGAGAAGGATTATACTGTGCAATGTCCCCTTTATTGCCACATTGTGTGGTATTTTGATTAAATTATTGCACAGTGTGATTACAGCTTTAAACAAATTCCACTGGGTAGGGAGCTTGTTGGCCCTACTACTCAGGAGGAAATAAACGAGGTGGTGCTGCAAGGGTTATTTTTGTATCTGTAAGATACCTTGCATGTGCACACTACAGGAGGTTGTGTTCAAACTCTATGAGCAACTGCCTGATCATTGACTACCTTTTAAGCGTTGCCGCTCCAAACTTTTGGTGAGTAGCAGCGCAAAAGGATTACAATTTTTGTGTCAATGAACAGTTAATTAGTCTTCAGATTGTGTTGTATTTGTTCTGTTACCAGCGTTGCTGTTCCATTCCTGGCTCAAGCAGCAGCTCGGCCGGCAACGCGGACAGAAAGCAATCTATCTCAGTGAGCAGCTAGCTGGTCACCGAGTGCGTTTTGTGTTCTCAGCGTTGCCGCTGCGGTTCTTAATTATGCGGCAATGCAGAGAGACAAACTGCCTGAGCTGACTCAGTTCAGTGAAACGTACGTCGGGACATACCGACCCTGACAGTAGGGAAAGATTACAGATTACACGGGGCAAGATTGGAGCCATGAATAATAATTAACTAATCCTGCCGAATTCAAGTCCGCTCCAGACAGCTGGAGGGAACGGACGTAGTGGCGACACTTGAGACCAGTGTGTTGCTGAGTGCGCATGACGTCGCGGCACTCACAGCCAATACTCTGAAACAGCCAGCAATCCTTAGAACTGCACGAACCAGTAGTTTTCACTGCTAACAGGCAGGCTGTCTGTTTGCCTAATACACAGCGTACGCTGCTGTCTCTGTATTGCCGCCGAATTGTGTATCGCAGCGGCAACGCTGAGAACACTAAACAAAACACAACAGGCAGTTTGTCTCTCTGCATTGCCGCATAATTAAGAACCGCAGCGGCAACGCTGAGAACACAAAACGCACTCGGTGACCAGCTAGCTGCTCACTGAGATAGATTGCTTTCTGTCCGCGTTGCCGGCCGAGCTGCTGCTTGAGCCAGGAATGGAACAGCAACGCTGGTAACAGAACAAATACAACACAATCTGAAGACTAATTAACTGTTCATTGACACAAAAATTGTAATCCTTTTGCGCTGCTACTCACCAAAAGTTTGGAGCGGCAACGCTTAAAAGGTAGTCAATGATCAGGCAGTTGCTCATAGAGTTTGAACACAACCTCCTGTAGTGTGCACATGCAAGGTATCTTACAGATACAAAAATAACCCTTGCAGCACCACCTCGTTTATTTCCTCCTGAGTAGTAGGGCCAACAAGCTCCCTACCCAGTGGAATTTGTTTAAAGCTGTAATCACACTGTGCAATAATTTAATCAAAATACCACACAATGTGGCAATAAAGGGGACATTGCACAGTATAATCCTTCTCCTACTACACTAGTCGGTATCAATAAAAAATAAAAAATTTGAAGGCGACATTGTCCACCGTGCTCTACCTTTCCTCTTCTCTCCCTATACCTACAATTTTCATGATTTAATAGGTGGTGCACACCAGAGCATGGAGGGATAAATGTAACAACTTATAATATAAATTGGAGGTCTACTCTACCAATTTCAGTTTATTTTATGACACAATCCAAATATAGCATCTGACAGATATAACAATAATTGCAGAGAAAGATATGAGTGCATGATAGAGGATTGGTATCCGAAAAAGAAGAACTCAGAGAATCATTTAATCAGGATTCTAGAGGAAAAACACAATCTTTCCACATAGCGATGAGGAGATCATTTGGCAATTTTTATGCATAATACATATTTTTACTAAATACTGTAATAAATGTACATCTAGAAAATAGGATATAACTAATGGTAAATGGTCAATTATACTGGTGTAAAATACTAGCAAGAAATTGTTTAATTGCACTTGTTCATGACGTCAGAACAAGCGCTCTCCCTATGTTGTCTCCTCCCCCTTTGTATGTTCAAAAGGATATGTAACCGTCTTTGCCGGGGTTCCCGATTCTTTTAGGTTATAAGAAGAGTATATCCTCTATGTTCAAGCATTACACTTGACCTGATGAAGGGACCGGTACGGTCTTGAAACGCGTCGTTCACTTGAATAAAGTAAGTTTTACCTCCATCAATTGAAATCCTTCCTACTTGCCTGGCGCCGTCACCTAAAGACTGAATACATTTTTCTTGGTTTTCCCCCTGCATAGTATTAGTGCTTGTCTGGTTTAAAAAAACATTTTTATACACCTTCTCTGAGCCAGAATGTAGCGCTGCTCTGCAAGAATTGCTCCAGCTGACCCGGCCCATCCATTTATTACATGGGCGGACACAATGGCGTATCTCCAATGGAGGCAAACCACCCCACCACTATGGGGCCCGGGGCCGAATGGCGTCAACATGCCACGCCCCATTAATAACGGCCGGACCTGGATTCAATTGTATCTGCGTTCTTAAGACAAGGACACAATTTTAAAAAACGGTTTCCGGAGCTGCAGGGTGCAAGGGAGCCATTCTTGGCTCACTGTCCTGCTGCATGGCACCTTTTTTTGTGATGCAGGTGGCCAATGACAATGTGCCGTCAGAACCTTTCTGCAGAAGCCTGGCTGGAAGAGGCCAGGCCTTACAATAGATGCTAGAGTGTATGGGCTCCTTGGGGGTGCGGATGTCACGTGTGTATGCGATCACATGGCGTTTCAAGCTTCTTCCAGGGTACGCAAAGAGCAGGACGATGGCAGGGGAGACGCTGAGAACTGCTGGTATGGGGTGTGTATTAGTGAGGCTGTCTGCTCTGGGGTCTGTGCTGGAGGGGTAGCTTCTGCTCTGGTATATTGATAAATAATTGTGCAACAACAACACTTTCAAACTGCAAATAGCCGACATAATACGTATGTAATGTTTATTATAGAATTATAAACTAAAAATAAAAATCATGCTGCAGATTTTACATTTGAGGACAGACTACAATGTAGCTATTCGGTGGCACAGTGTGGGGCATACTTTTATTCAGGGGCGCTATATGTGATATTGTGGTTTTCAGAGGTACAGTGTGAGGACTTGCAGCAAAAGTGAGGAGCAGAAGAGATCTGGGCAACTCTGTATATAAGTCGAGGTTGGGAGAAAAAGCAATGGCGATCTGATCAAATGGAGAAAAGAAAGGAAAGTGATAGACTCCAGTCAGAGAAGACATCACCTGTGAGTGACAGAATATAAATATTTATCCTGCCTCTGACATCGTCCGTCTGATTAGTGCTATAGTCACCCGTATAGTCTCCAGTGTGATGATGGGTGGTAGCAATGAGGGGGGCTCATTTCTGAACTTAATACTACATTTCCCCTGCAATGATCACTGTATGTATAGCCTCACGCTGCCACTCATCTATTAGCCAGAACATGGGGCAGCTACAAATTACATTTCTCAATCTAGAGGACCCGGCGTGTCTGTGTATTACATGGACAGCTATTTAAAGAGACTCTGTCACCGCATTATAAGTGCCCTATCTCCTACATAATGAGATCGGCGCTGTAATGTAGATAACAGCAGTGTTTTTTATTTAGAAAAACTATTTTCACCAAGTTATGAACGATTTTAGCTTTATGCTAATTACTTTCTTAATGCCCAACTGGGCGTGTTTTTACTTTTGACCAAGTTGGTGTTGTGGAGCTGACCAATCAGCAACATACACTTCTCTCCATTCATGTATTCAGCACATAGTGAACAACGCAGGATCACTATGTGAAGTCACATACACACACATTATTCACTGTCAAGACAGTTCAGTAACGTTAGACATCGCGTCCAACCAGGACAGGATGTCTATTCACAATCCCGACACTTCGGTAACGTTTGTGTGGGACTTACAGCACAGCAAGCATAATCTCACGAGATCACACTGTAAATGACAGCACAACATGATCTCGATATGCTGTGCTGTAAGTCCCACACAAATGTTACCGAAGTGTTGGGATTGTAAATAGATATCCCGTCCTGGCTGGAAGTGATGTCTATTCACTGTCAAAACACTTCTGTAACGTTAATGTGTGTGTATGTGACAGCACATAGCGAACAACGCAGGATCACTATGTGCGGATTAAATGAACGGAAGGAAGTGTATGATGCTGATTGGTCAGCGTCATACACAACGCCCACTTGGTCAAAAGTAAAAATACGCCCAGTTGGGAATTAAGAAAGTCATTAGCATAAAGCTAAAATCGCTCATAACTTGGTGAAAATAGATTGTTTTTCTAAATAAAAAACACTGCTGTTACCTACATTATAGCGCCGATCTCATTATGTAGGAGATAGGGCACTTATAATCTCGTGACAGAGCCTCTTTCATTTGAATAGGAAATGTGTAATCCTACATTTCCCCTGTGGATGTGCAGTGGGGGAATTGAGCACTTTCTGCCGAGTTGGTCTGCAGCTTGTAGCGGATCGCTGACAGTCCCAGCAGCCGGACAATCAGTGAACTTTTTTTTAATTTTTTTTGGGGACTCTAACAAAAAGGGATTATAAATAACACCTTACAATCTACTACTGATGTACATTTATCTTTTTCTGCAGGGAAACTTTTCTACTGTCCCATATTATAATCTTACAGGTCTTAAAATATTTCCAAGGGGCATCATAAAATTTTATATGGCTTTCATTTTCACTTGATGAAGTTTATTAGAAGGTGGAAGGACAGGGCTGGCACACGATTCAGAGCTAAATAACTTGATCAATAAAAGACCATTTTAATCATTGACTTGAATAATTCCACATGGATAATAACATAACATATTGGGCAACCCACGTCATCTTACTAGGAAGTTAAGGAAATAAATTTTTAGTCTTTGTAAACAGGGTAAATTAAACGATGCTCCACATTTAGACAACGTAATATGACGTCAAAGTGCCTATCAATAAACTAACATAACTGACAAAAATAACAAAGATGCAATAAATAATTGAGCCTTAGAGTCAACATATGTCCTGCTTAGGCGCCGGCGTGATTAGATGTGTAACTCCTCATCTTGTCACCAATGTAGTAGAAAAAATAAATAAAAATACCCTCCTAAATGTTACACATATGCTCTTGGATTGGTACGGGTGGGTGATAACATTAAAGAGGGTCTGTCCCCAGATAATCTCCTACATAATATGATCGGCGCTGTAATCTAGAGAACAGCAGTGGTTTTTATTTTGAAAAACGATCATTTTTGATCAAGTTATAAACCATTTTAGATTTATGCTAATTAGTTTCTTAATAGACAACTGGGCGTGTTTTTACTTTTTACCAACTGGGCATTTTAAAGAGAAGTGTATGAGGCTGACCAATCAGTGACCAATCAGCATCATTCACTTCTCATTGTTCCAGCCCAGCTTCTTTCACTGCACAATCACACTGTAACAATGAGAAGTGTATGACGCTGATTGGTCAGCGTCATACACTTCTCTTCACAACGCCCAGTTGGTAAAAAGTAAAAATGTAAAAACACTCCCAGTTGTATATTAAGAAAATAATTAGCATAAATCTAAAATGCTTTATAACTTGGTCAAAAATTATCGTTTTTCAAAATAAAAACCACTGTTATCTACATTACAGTGCCGATCAGATTATGTCAAGTTATAATCAAGTTATAATCTGGTGACAGAGCCTCTTTAAGTAAAGTTTCTGTATCTAGCCCCCTTGGGGTCACTGAAGGCTGTGCAGTGAGTGAGATGACAGTAACAGGCTATGAGCCCTCTTCCTGCTGTCACTTGGAGCTTCCCATCTCTCACTCCTACCTAAGGCCCCATATGCACACGGCTGTGCCCATAATCACGGTCTGTGACTGCGGGCGTGGCCGTCCGCCGGACAGCCGCCCGCATTTGCGAGTCATGCTCCCATATAAAATATGGGAGCACGGTCCATGAAAAGCAAAACATAGGACACCTACAGCCAGCCCGTAAATAAATGGAAAGGTGTCCATGGACAATAGAAGTGAATGGGTCCATAATTGCGGACTGGAATTCCGATCTGCAATTTCGGATGATTTTTACGGTCTTGTGCCTGGGGCATTACAGAAAACCTTTCATGTTGCTCCCCACATATTGCACCTGGAATATTGGTATAATTTGAAAGCAAAACTTTTGGTCTTCAACCACTTAGTGACCACCAATACGCCTTTTCACGGCAATCACTATGGGGCCTTTAAATTTAAGCCGCCGCCTTTTCACGGCGGCCCAGTCTAAGACCTGCACAGGCGTCCTGTGCAAGCTGGAGCCAGGGCTCGGTTGTCTGATGACAGCCGGGCTCCTTCCTGCTCCACCAGTCACGATCGAAGTTTACTTAGATCGCGGCCATTTAACCCGTTAAATGCCGCGTTCAATACCGATCGCGGAATTTAAATAATTTGCAGAGGGAGGGAGCTTCCACTGTCACCCATCGGCGGCACGCAAATGCAATCGCGGGCCTCAGATGAAGTGTCATGGCAGTCGGGGGCCTGATAAAAGCCCCCTGGTCTGCCCTGGGCATATGCCTATTCAGACAGGTCAGAGGCACCTCCTAATAGATTGCCTGTCAGATTTACACTGACAGGCAAAAATGCTTTGATAACTAAGTATACCAAAGCATTATAACAGTGATCTAAAGATCGCATAGTAAAGTCCCCTAGTGGGACTAATAAAATAAGTTATAAATGTGAAATAAAAATGTATAAAAATTACAGTAAAAAAATAAAACCATCTTTTTCTATAAAAAGTGGTTTTATTTAGTAAAAGTGTAAAAAAATAAAGCTACAAATATATGGTATCGCCGCAACCGTAATGACCAAAACAATAAAGTTAATATGTAATTTAAACCGCAAAGTGAACACTGTAAAAAAAAAAAACGCAAAAAACAATGGCGAAATTTATATTTTTTTCCAGTGCCCTCCCAAAAAGTCATAATAAAAGTTAATCAATAAGTCCCACATAGCCCAAAAAAGTACCAATCAAAACGACATCTCGTCCCGCAAAAAATAAGCCCTCATATAACTACATTGACAAAAAAATAAAAAAATTACGGCTCTTGGAAAGAAAAGATGCAAAAATAAATAATTTTAGTTTAAAAGTGTTTTTATTGTACAAAAGTGGTAAAACATAAAACACCTCTACATATGTGGTATCGTCAAAATCGCACCGACCCATATATTAAAAGGTGACCTGTTATTTACACTGCACAGTGAACAGCATCAATTTAAAACGCATAGAACAACGGCGGAATTTCAGGGTTTTTTTCTATTCCCCCAAAAAAAAAGTTAATTGAAAAAATGATATCTGCCCCAAAATGGTGCCGTTAAAGAGTACAACTAATCCCACAAAAAAAAAGTCCTCATAGAGCTATGTAGACGGAAGAATAAAAAAAAGTTATAGCTCTTTGAATGCGACTATAGAAAAACGAAAAAAATTGCTTTGTCATTAGCGCCTAAAATAGTCTGGTCCCTAAGGGGTTAATGAGACACCAAAAATCTAAGCTCTAGCCATTCTATTCTATATACAGCAATCGCTTAAAATCGTGACACATTAAATACGTTCTTGGTAGTAAAAGGGTTAATTGACGTGCCTCCTTGCCCGACTGGTCTTGAACCTTTCAGGCACAAAAGTGCTGTGGATATGGTCACGTGGTGTTTTGTGGCCAATCAGGCCAGGAGACACAGTAATGAAAATGCTGAGCAATGGGTGAACTGACTATTCAGGTAACTAGGCAGTGCCTTACAGCCCATGACAATAGGGGGCCCAAAGACCAATGATCAGATCCAGCCTCCGTGATAATAAAAGTTTTATTATTATTAATAGGGTTCCATCCTACAGGCATTTCCAGTCTAATATCCTGGGCACAGACCCAGTAACTAATAAAATGTAGGAAACTGGATAGAAATATGAATATATCCGTGGTCTTTGGGCAAACCAGATTACAGGTATATTTCCCAGATACAATAAAATCTATACCACAAACGAGATACAATATGGATAGTAGTGTTTTCATGTATTGGAAGGATGAATTTAACAGATTATAGACTCGCCATTACATTGACAGCCCTTTGATTTGAATGGGAACTAAGTAATGCTTCATTTCCCCTGTGGTGGCGCTGCAGGGGAAATGAGCACTTGTTGCCGAGTTCTCCAGCAGATTATAGTGGATTGCTGGCAGTCCGAGGAGCAGGACAACTTGCGATGATGGACTTTTATATCAGGAACCCTTCAAATCAAAAGGAATTATAAAAAGCAGACATCCCCTTTAATAATGCTTTAAAATCTACTACTAATGTTGGTTTCTGTATTTCGGCAGGGTTACTTCAGGGATCTAGGGTCTCATTCTACACATTATAATCTTAAAAGTCATAATATTTCCAATGAGCACCATAAACCTTTACATGGCTTTCAATTCCATTTGATGAAAAGCTTATTAGAATGACAGGCTGGAACACGATTAAAAGTTACAGTGCTGTGAAAAAGTATTTGCCCCCCATCCGATTTCTTGTAATTTTGCTAATTTGTCACATTTAAATGTTTCAGATCATCCGAATAATTTTATTATAAGATCAATACAACACAAGCAAACAGAAAAAAAATGCAGATTTTAACCTTCATTTTGTTTCTTTTGAGCCATTCAGAGGTGGACTCGCTTATGTGCTTCGGATCATTGTCCTGCTGTATAACCCAACTGCGTCTAAGCTTTAGGTCATGAGCTGACGGGCGGACATTCTCCAAGATTTTCTGATAGGGAGCACAATTCATGGTTCCATCAATTATGACAAGTCGTACAGGTCCTGCAGAAACCAAGCAGCCCCGGACCACCACATTGCCACCACCATGTCTGACTGTTGGTATAATGTTCTTCTAGTGGAATGCGGTGTTACTTTACGCCAGATGTAACCCGACCCATGTCTTCCAAAAAGTTCCACCTTTGATTCATCACTCATCAGTGGTTTGCACCTTTCAACTCTACCATGGATGCCATTTTTTCCCGGTGTCTTTCTTATAGTGGAATCATGTATATTGGCCTCAACCGAGACAAGCGATGCCGGCAGTTGTTTAGATGTTAGTTTGGGTTCGTTTGTGACCTTCTGGATGAGTCGTTGATGCACTCTGGCGAAATTTTAGTAGGCTGTCCCCCTCCGCTAAGGTTCACTACTGCTCTAAGTTTTTTCTATTTGTGGATAATGGCTTTGATTTTGGCTCACTGGATTCAGGCGTTAGCAATGTCTTTTTTAACACTTTCCAGACTGGTCAATTTCAATGACTATTTTTGGCACCTGTATTTGCATCTCTTTAGGACGTGGCATCATGTGCTGCTTTCTGGGCCCTTCTACCCGGCTATTCATTACCACACAGGTTCTATAAAAGTGATGTTTAGATTCAACAGGTCTGGCAGTGAAATTGAACCCAAGTGTCAAAATTGCATGTGGCTTATTGGATGATTTAGTTTTGTAAGGGGGCAATTACTTTTTCACATAGGGCTAGGTTAGGCTGAACAACTTTTTCCTTCAATAAATGAAATTATCTTTTAAAAACCGCATTTTGTGCTTACTTGGGTTATTTTTATCGAATATTAGTTTTAGTTTGATGATCTGAAACATTGAAGTATAACAAATGTGGAAAAATAGTAGAACTTAGGAAGGGGGCAAATACATTTTTTAATCATTATTTGAATCATTCCCCATGACGAACACATTGGGCAACCCACGTCATCCTTCTACTGTAGGAGGAGGTAAAGGAAATTAATTTTTAGTCTTTGTAAACAGAGAAAATTAATGGATGCGCCACATTTAGACCATGTAATATGATGTCAATATAAAGTGCCTATCAATAAACTAACACAAATGCCAAAAATAACAAGGGTTTAAAGGATTAAAGATCACATCTAAAGCAAACATTTTTTATTTTAATTTTAAATGTATGTAGTGGAGAGGTTAGTCACAATGCAAGAGTGTGTGCGTGTGTGTGGGGGGGGGGGGTGGCAGTGGGCTTCCTTAAATCATTAGAAACACTGTAGGATTGCAATTGCTGGTAGAGAAGAGTTAAATGGGTCGTCCAGTATCGGGAGGCAAAACCGGCCCAAATATTGAAACTAGAATTTTGGTATAAAATTAAAGCTAAGATTATGGGCTCTAATATAACACCACAGTCTGAGCTCTTGCCCCTACATTCAAGAGGCGGCAAGCAATTAATGTAATGATACATTACATACGTCCTTGGCAGAGAAAATGTATTAATGTGCCTCTTGGGTGCAACCATTTCAGGCATAAAAGTACCGTGGATGTGGTCACGTGGTGGCCGGAGACATTGTAATTAAAATGCAGCGCAATGGGTGGACTGACTATTCGGGTAATCAGGCAGTGCCCTAGGGACCATGACAATAGTGATAATTACAATTTAATTATAATTATAGTGCCATTCTCGTGTCACTGGGGAAAACTGCCCCTAAAAAAAACTATACCTGGAATATACTAAAAGTATCATAAAAAAAATTGGCGCATGCTTTAACCATTTCACTTTGTGACTGTCCAATCTGTGCTGCCTTTGTCAGACTTTGACAAGGGGAATGGTAACAACTAGTTTTCAATTCATTATATCCTGGAGAAATAACAGAGGAGCAAAGAAGGAAAGAAAAAAAAAAAAAAGATCCAGCATTGTTATTTCAGTGAGTACAAGTATTAACTAAAAAAAGATATGCCAAGAGAGGTGACCGGTCCTGTGAGCAATGACGCAACATATGAATTTGGCAATTCATCAATTCACTAACATAATACAGGTCATCACGGTGGTAAAATACGATCTACTAAAACTACGACAAAGGAACTCCACGTGAACGCAGCCAAAAACCCTAGGCTTAGACCACGTGACTTGTAAAATACACAGAATCGTGGGAGACTGGATCAAATATGAATATATCCGTGGTCTTTGGGCAAACCATATATTACAAGTAAATTTCCCAGATACCATAAAATCTACACAACAAATAATACAGAATATAATATGGATAATCGTGTTTTCATGTATTAGAAGAATGAATGAAACAGATCATAGACTTGACACGGAGGTCGGGCCACAATGACGACTACTTATCCTCACTCTATAGACGTCCACTCTGGACTCCCAGCGATCTGTGAAGTCCGATCTTTACGGGGATAACCCGACAGGCACAATATTACTTTGCACAGTTTAAAGTTTAATAATCATCCAGTGCATGCTGAGAAGTGTCTGGGGATCGTCACAAGAGCTTCTCATAGCAAGAACATTCTTCATGCTCCACGGCAAGAACGGACAGGTGGATTCCTCCTACCCTCCTGGGAAAAGTTATTTGGCTAGTGTATTTTAGTATTATTTTAGCACAGTACTAGCATTAAATGTAAATCGTATATACCCCTGTTTGTATCTATTTATGTTCCGCTTCACAGTAATCTAGCAGCAGTTCATGAATTGCAGACAGACATTCAGTGCATTTATTTGGATGTGTGCAACAACTGTACTATTACAAAGAGATGTATAAAGGGGTTAAGGCACTTAATCCTCTTCTGACAAGAGGAATGGAGTAACCCCAGCAGCTGAGCGATGCTCCCAGCGCACCATGGTTTGGACAAGGAGACATAAAGTCCAGACGCTTGTACTTGGTCTGAACGCGGTGTCCCTTAAAAACGTGAAACTGAAGAGTCGCAGTCAGTTTATGTCCTTAGACTTGGAGCTTATCACGAAACAGATGACATATTTCTGGACCCCAGTGATTCATTATCATACCTGTAATTCCTTTTCCTATGTGCCACAGAAATGCTATATTAAGTCACACAAAACTTGGCACTCGCAGTTCTCTGGTGACATAACGCTGATGAATTCTCTGTAGCGCTTGACAATGGCGTGGAAGTCTCCTGTAGCTATGGTCACATGCCAACCTAAACCAAAAACACACTGCTGCTGCTGGCACGCTCCTCGCTAATGTCATGTCACTGGCCAGAAAGTGAGACAGTATGCAACAGCACAGAGTTGCCACTGGGTGTCAGAAGATTGATGTCTTACTGAAAGAGTGGCAAGCGGCAAGGAGATGAATAGTGAAGGAAGCCAAGGCGAGGATTACCAGCCCAGAACCCCCATGCGCTGTAATGTGAGCAGATCAAATGATTAGAAAAGAAAATCTCCAGCAGGGATAGTAAAGATTTATTAGGAATTCTAAAAAACAACAACTTTCAAATATATAATTAGAATGGATTTTTATTTTTCATACAATGGTTTCCCTTTAAGAATACAGTGATGAATTAAATGAACACTACCTTTTAAAACAACTTATTCTAATCTTAGTATACCTGCTATAGATCTACTTTGTAATTTACTTACTGTTAAAATGTAGTTGTTTTATCAATGCAAACACTGTGCGAAGTTACTGCCACTAGGTGTCTCCCTTCCAGTAATCTGCTGTCCACCCCTTGTTGTCAAGCAAAGTCCATCCCTTGTTACAGACAAACTGCAGAAGGTGGGGTTGTGTCTCTTCACTACCTGTCTATACACTTCTATGGAGAGGGGAGGGGGGAGCAGAGAAAATGAGTCAGACACAGGCACTCTGTATACAAGTCTATTGAGGGGGAGGGGTAAGCAGGGGGAGGAAGGGGCAGAGTGAGGAAGACACAGGCTGCTGGTAAGATTTATAGGTCACCCCAGTGCTGGATTCTCAGCTACACTGCACATTACGGCTGTATAATCATCTCCATGTTGCAGCTTCTATATAGTAGATAGGAGAGAAGGATTCTCCTCTACCCTATGTGTGCAGTGTATAGAAGACATGATAGCAGCAGGGCTCCGCCCACTACCTCATCAAAAATGCAGAATTAGAGAGAGAGCCTGCAGAGGGGAAAAAAATATGCTCAAAAAAATAAAATGCAGAATACAAGTCATATAATGGCCGGAAATAGTGTTATTCCTCATGTACACACATATGATTGCTTATTCTGAAAAGTAACCAGAAAAGTTAGGTACGCTTTAAATCATATGTAGATATAGGGCTCTTTTAAGACTAGCATCATAGCTTCCTGTCAGAGACGGATACGCTTTCAAAAGAATCCCAATCAATTCCATTGCCTCATAATGGGTTCCTGCAGATTATACTACACTATGCTTAAAAGTAAAAAATACTGGAATGCCTGATCGAAAGCGAAAAACACTAGAGTGAACAGAGCCTTACTACACGAGATGCAGAACACATTTTTCATTGTAACCATATACAAACTCCATGCGTGAAACAAATCTTAAAGGGCTATTTACATATCAATGGGGAGCGCTGGATAAAACCCAGGAGGCAGGCTGCCAGTGACCCTGGAGATATTACATGGGTGCCTAACTTTCTGGGTTGCATTGCATTTCTGTTCTCCAGTCTGTTCTTAATTGCCAAAAATAGGATTAGAACCCAGCTCGGTGGAGAAGGGAATCAATCCTAAAACTTCCTCTGGGAAGCTTTTCCTTTTCCCCGGAGCTTAGTTCCAATCCTATTTTTAGTACAGGCAGAAGGAACTCTCATGCAGAAGTGTGTATGCTGCCCTACAGAAGCACAGAGTTCCTATGGGTCCTTATTACCCCCTTTATGGAGTTTCTGGAAGCGATCTAGAACGTGGAAGGGATTTCAGCGCTTGTTCGCAAAATTGTCCAGTAATGTTACAAGAAGAAATACTCAGTACCAACACTCAGAACAGCAAAACTAATCTGTGACCTTTGGAGCAGGTTATGGTATTTTACAGAGAGCTCCCACGCTGCTATCGGGACATACACAAGGCAAAATCTGACATTCTGTATCGGTTCTAGAATACAAACCAAAAAGACAAACGGAACGGTAATTTTGGTTGAACAAATTAAAACTTAATGACAAAAACTCTGCAGAATCAGCAGTTGCACATTATGCACTTTACAATCATATTCTTGACTTTAGATGAGGCTCAGTTATCTTCTCTGCTGTTGTAGCGGTCTGGGGCAAATAAAGCGGATCTGTCCCTTCAACATGCTTCCCTAGGTAAGAGAAGCATATTACAGCGACAGGTTCGTTCTCCTATTAGCCAAAACGGCACTAAAAAAATAAATTATTGTGCCGCTTGGCTAATATGAACAATCAAAATCAACTGGACCCATAGTTATGAGCCCTGCCGTGCCTACGGTGTATGCAGATACACAGCAGCCCATCAATCACTGCCAAGAGGTGATTGACAGGCTCCTGTGCCATTTATCATCCAAACTGCACAATGTTTTTTTGTGCCACTTTGGCAAATAGGAGAACGGACCTGTCCCTACAATATGATGCCCTTTAAATTCACAATGCAAGATCTTCACCACATAGTATTGATCGAGAATAGAGCTGTCAAGGTCAGGACAGAAGCCCTGCCCAAGTTACAAGAAACTTGAATGCAATTTATGCTGAAAAGCGTCACCGTCTTGAATTTGAAGGGGTTTTCCCACCTCTGACATTTATGGCACATCCACCGGATATGCCATCAATGTCCAATAGGTGCAGGTCTCAGAAGTGGGACCCACATCTATTTATAGAATGGGGCCCCCTTGATCTTCTGTTCTACCTTCTACCACTGGGCTCTGGCCACTGAGTTACAGGGTGGCTGGGAGTACGGAAACAGCTGAGCTTGTTGAGCTATGCGGTTTCCTTAACTCCCATAGAAGTAAATGGTAGTTACGGACAACGCAAAGCATACAAAGATACGCGGTTTACGGAACTCAGGAACTACAGAAACAGTGTAGCTCGCTGTGCTACACGGCTTCAGCAATTCCCATTCACTTCTATAGAAGGGTACGTACACAACATAGTTGAGCAAGCTTGGCTGTTTCTGTACTCCCGGCCACCTCGTAACTCCGTGTCCAGAGCCCAGCAGGATAAGGTAGGACAGGGGTCAGGGGTCCCCATTCTAGGAGTCCCGCATCTATCGGACATTTATGGAATATCCTGTGGATATGCCACATATGTCTGTAATGGGAATACCACTTTAAGGTCTATAAAAATGCATTTGGTTTGGGGTTTTTCACGACACCTATATACACATAGAGGCAGCGTATGGTGAAATGCTGTGATGCCTGAACTGGCCATGTGGAATCTCTGTCTTATTGGTTAGAGGGGTCACAATATAGTTCGCTATCGACAGCTTCTAAAGTCCTTATTATCTCACTAGGAGATTTCTACAATCTCCTTAAAAAGATATTGAATAAGTCAGAAACTGATGATCAACTGTGATTTTATCAAACACTGGCCTGATAAAGACACCAGTTCGGTGTTGAAACGCGTAGCCCTTTCATTAAACTTTACCTGATGGTCATCTAAGTCGTCCATCCTTCTGTTCATCCGTGCAGCGCCGTTGGTCCCATTTTTTATGTTTTACAACTATCCTTTGGACAACAAATTTTATTTGATGTGATCTGGACCTGGCAGCAGCAGCCTCATTACCACCCTTTTGACACTTTTTGTGTCTTGGACCAGGTGAGCGTTTTCTTAACAAGTTTGCTCCCTTGCCCTATCTCACTTTTACTTTGCACCATGTCTCTTTTTATTTCCTATTTTAGTTTATCAACATCAGTCTAAGTGGATAATAAAAAAATGTCAACCAATATGGCTGCACTTGCTGTTTGCAAAAATACAACATAACAGAAAAAGGCCAATATCTGTAATAATTACATAAGTTTGGCTTTACCACTCACCAATGCTGAATGTAAGGAAATAAAAATCTTTGAAATAGATTTATAGTCGTAAAAAAATACTGCTTCCGGGTACGGACGTTACGTCATTTGACCACGTCAGCCAATCATGGCCCGATGCTTTGACATTGGGACCATAGGGCCACGGCATGATGGACTGCCGCAGTCATGTGAGGCAAAGTCTCAACGAATAGGATATCACTTCCTGGAGAACCGATGGCGGTTGAAGCAGCTGACCGTGGCGCTGGAAGCAGTGTATACATGGAGATTCATATAAGAAATAGACATTTATCATGTCACAGAATTAGCATCAAACACCCAGTAACCTGAAAGTATTCAGAAATTAAGTTATAGCGTTGCTTCTTATCTTAAATCTAGATTATGCAAATAAAATGTGAATGTATGAGGAAATATTCTACTCTCCTCTTGCAAGAATGACGGTGCAAGGTGCAGCTAAGGAGTTCATCCTTATACAAGTAATCCATAAAACATCAGTGTTAACCTTTCTTCCCGTGTGTAACAGGGTCTGTGGCATGCAACTAGAATTTATTCTGCTGAGTAGTAAAGAAGGTAAGAGGTCAAAAAGTGACTCAAGAAACAAACTATGAAAATTACAAACCGTACAATGGCAAAAATCTAAACAATGCCAATAAGTAGTCTCAATAATTTACAGGAAAACACAAAATTTACTCTTCGGTCCCATAGTAGAAATGATAGGTTTCTAGGGTTCCAATGCAGCAGAAATGGCATGGATTCCACATGTGTTAAATGCGGATTTTGCTGCAGATTTTACCCTTTGCAAATATAGGAGTGAAATCTGTGCCGAATTCGGGAAAAAAAAAATCTGAATCGGACTCGAGAATTCTGCATATTTTGAAATCATGCTCTCAAATCCACTCACATTTTTCCACTTCATGTGAATGAGGTTTTCTAAGCCTCATTGACATACATTGTACTGTAGAGTACGTGTGAACCTAGCCTGGCATCTGCTTGTCAACGGCATACAGTGAAGGAAATAAGTATTTGATCCCTTGCTGATTTTGTAAGTTTGCCCACTGTCAAAGACATGAACAGTCTAGAATTTTTAGGCTAGGTTAATTTTACCAGTGAGAGATAGATTATATAAAAAAAAAAAAAAAAAGAAAATCACATAGTCAAAATTATATATATTTATTTGCATTGTGCACAGAGAAATAAGTATTTGATCCCCTACCAACCATTAAGAGTTCAGCCTCCTCCAGACCAGTTACATGCTCCAAATCAACTTGGTGCTTGCATTAAAGACAGCTGTCTTAAATGGTCACCTGTATAAAAGACTCCTGTCCACAGACTCAATTAATCAGTCTGACTCTAACCTCTACAACATGGGCAAGACCAAAGAGCTTTCTAAGGATGTCAGGGACAAGATCATAGACCTGCACAAGGCTGGAATGGGCTACAAAACCATAAGTAAGACGCTGGGTGAGAAGGAGAAAACTGTTGGTGCAATAGTAAGAAAATGGAAGACATACAAAATGACTGTCAATCGACATCGATCTGGGGCTCCATGCAAAATCTCACCTCGTGGGGTATCCTCGATCCTGAGGAAGGTGAGAGCTCAGCTGAAAACTACACGGGGGGAACTTGTTAATGATCTCAAGGCAGCTGGGACCACAGTCACCAAGAAAACCATTGGGAACACATTATGCCGTAATGGATTAAAATCCTGCAGTGCCCGCAAGGTCCCCCTGCTCAAGAAGGCACATGTACAGGCCCATCTGAAGTTTGCAAATGAACATCTGGATGATTCTGAGAGTGATTGGGAGAAGGTGCTGTGGTCAGATTAGACTAAAATTGAGCTCATTGGCATTAACTTTACTCGCCGTGTTTGAAGGAAGAGAAATGCTGCCTATGACCCAAAGAACACCGTCCCCACTGTTAAGCTTGGAGGTGGAAACATTATGTTTTGGGGGTGTTTCTCTGCTAAGGGCACAGGACTACTTCACCGCATCAATGGGAGAATGGATGGAGCCATGTATCGTCAAATCTTGAGTGACAACCTCCTTCCCTCCGCCAGGACATTAAAAATGGCTCGTGGCTGGGTCTTCCAGCACGACAATGACCCAAAACATACAGCCAAGGCAACAAAGGAGTGGCTCAAAAAGAAGCACATTAAGGTCATGGAGTGGCCTAGCCAGTCTCCAGACCTTAATCCCATCGAAAACTGATGGAGGGAACTGAAGATCCGAGTTGCCAAGCGACAGCCTCGAAATCTTAATGATTTACAGATGATCTGCAAAGAGGAGTGGGCCAAAATTCCATCTAACATGTGTGCAAACCTCATCATCAACTACAAAAAAACGTCTGACTGCTGTGCTTGCCAACAAGGGTTTTGCCACCAAGTATTAAGTCTTGCTTGCCAAAGGGATCAAATACTTATTTCTCTGTGCACAATGCAAATAAATATATATAATTTTGACAATGTGATTTTCTGTTTTTTTTTTAAATATAATCTATCTCTCACTGGTAAAATTAACCTAGCCTAAAAATTCTAGACTGTTCATGTCTTTGACAGTGGGCAAACTTACAAAATCAGCAAGGGATCAAATACTTATTTCCTTCACTGTACATTAACACAAACTCAGTCACTTTCCAAAGAAATCTGGTGCATGCCAGGGCTGGACAGATCCCTGGAGTAGAGTACTCAATGCACCTTCAAGTTTGCGGTTGGCACCTAACTTTGAGTTGTCTTCTATTGATTTCTAGAGAAGTTTTTATCATTGCCTATTTAAAAAATAAAAATTGGTTCCTGAATTGGTCCAACTAAGGCTCTGTTCACACATTTGCGTCACAGCCTCCATTGCGAATACCCTCAGATTTGACGGGAGGAATAGCGATACATGATCACTATTCTTCCTGTGGAGCCGACAGAGACCAGGACAAAACCCTAACATATTTCATTGTAAGCGAACGAGGTCCGTTGGTGTCGGCAGTATCTGTCGTACGATGGATCCAGCAGAGAGTTGTAGCTTCCATTATGAAGCCATAAAGTTTACAGTTCTACTCCTGATACTTGTTCCTACCAGTTTACATTACAGGGACTCCGTGTGCCGCTGTTTAAGGATGCGCCATCGTATGTCAGAGATATTCCCCATAGAAACAATGCTTCAACAGTGGTATACCTTCGTAATACGGCAAGCAATTACACATGCAAAGTTTTTTTTCTTTGACAGTTTACGGCTTTTTACAACAGAGTCCTAATACGGCTGTGTGCATGTGGCGGGTCCCGCCGCAAACCTTTTCCTCCCATTGACATCAATGGTAGGTTTGGGGGGAGACTGCCTGAAGATCGAGCAAGAAGCTTCTTTTTGCCACTAGCTGTAGACTACGGTATTGCTTCCGGCAAAACGACGGGTCCTGTGCACAACAGACACAAAAGGAAACACGGGCACTGGATCCGTCACCATTGATTTCAATGGTAATGGAAACGGAAAGCTCTGTTTTCTGTTCCTGTCATTTTGTGTCTGTTCAGGGTCCCGTTCTGACAGAAAGCCCCGACGGAATGTCAGAACGGGACCCCAAAGCAGATGTGAACAGAGCCTAAGGCTTTATTGAAAATAAACCTTCTAAACATTTTATAATAAAGCAAATGATTTTGTTTTATTTTTTGCAAACTGCTTTGTATTTTTTCCAAGAACTACACCCTATGCAATAAAATATACAATGGGTGTGCCCCATATTAGCTGCCTGTACGCCACAAGTACTCCATGCACGGACATATATGTCACACAGTGTGGGCAACTTTTGGTGCACCTGCCCTTGATAACCAGGCATACGATCGGACATTGCCCTTTAACTGTTCTTACAAGAATGAACAAACACAGGAGTAAAGGTTATGCACTAACTCAATGTCTAACCTTTGAACTTTCACACATATACAAACACATGAGGGTGCAATGGCCTATGTTAAGGGTGTGCCTAATTATAAAGGCAATGAAACTATACGAGTAGGGAAAAACCAAAATGGAAAGGAAAACCAACTCCGGTAAACGCCATGGTGATAAAACATTCTCGAAGTGCCAATATCACACAATAACATGCCATGTAAATCACATCAACTGCAGGACAATCACAGACTAAAGCAGCTTACGCACATTACAACGGCTGAATTTACCAATTTCGTCTGGAAGGGCCACCAATCTAAGGCCCCTTGCACATTACCATAAAATCGCCCGTAATTACGGGCCCATTAATTTCTATGGCCAACGGACACCTTCCCGTATGTCTACGGGAGGGTGTCCATGCCGTAGAAACCTGCCGAAAAAAATAGGACATGTTCTATTTTTTTATTTTACGGACCGTTCTCCTATACTTTAGAATGGGAACACGGGCCGTAAAAACGTCCGGCTGTCCGCGGCCGTCCATGCCCGTAATTACGGGTCGTAATTACGGCCACGGTCGTGTGCATGAAGTCTAATAGTGTATGGGGCAGCCCAACATGCCTGGTGCTTTGTTCAAGCAGGAGATAAGCCAATGCCTGGAGGGTCAGGTAGCGGCTTATTCTCCTCAAGGAAATAAACATGAACGTTTGAGCCCAGCCAGCCAGGCATGCATGTCTATGGGGAGGTTGGGGGAAGATAGCAGTCAGCTAAGGACTCTTGCACACGACCGGTCCACTATATAGGGAACACATGTTGGTCGCATTTCCCGGACCGAACACAGTTCACAGAGCTGGACTCCTAGCATCATAGTTATGTATGACGCTGTGAAAAATGAAAAAAAAAAAATGCAGAACACAAGTCATATCATGGCCAGAAATAGTGTTATTTCCCATGTACACATGACAGCTTACTCTAAAGTGTCACCTGAAAAGTTAAGCACGCTTTAAATAAAAAAAATCTAAAGCTTGTGATAAATTACTACGACAAAATCATGTTAAATGAGACAAAAGAGTTTTTTTTGTTTCGTTTTTTTACAGGATGAAGGAAGTTGTAGATCTGCTTATTTGGCAACCATACTTGTGGTCAGTGGCATGGCCCCATAGCAAAAATTAAGCTGGGCACTCCAAAATGGTTACAGGTTGTGCCACCCAGGACAGAACGCCTTGGTGTTGGCATCTCCCTCCATGCCCTTTCCATGACACTTGGGCCAATGCCCCACCTAACAATGCAGTTCCTCTGGAAAGACCTACATACGGTAGGTTGTTACCATCCAGTAACATAGGGGATGGGACAAACCAGGGCTCTCATTGACAATAAGCGGCTCTGTCCCGCAGTGTGTGAATAGGATTTTTAACAATCCTATTCACAGTACATAACATCAGGCCACTATAATTAAATACTTCCACAAGTAAATGTAGAGAATTCTTGTTCGAATGTTAATCCAGCCTGATCGAAACTTGGGATCAGCAGGGATTTTTTTTCTTTTTAGAGCAGATGCCGTATGGTTTATTTATTTTTTTAACCTTCCTCAGGATCAATAGGGTAAAACAAAGTTCTAAAGTTTTTCAATAACCCTTCCCTTTCTCCGATCCCTTGGTTGAACTTGACGGACAGGTGTCTGTTTGCAACCTTACTATGGAACTATGAAAGTAGAATACATAAAACCTGTAGAATGAACTTGGCCTAAGGGAAACTTTTACAGATTTATTGAATTGAATGTTCTAACAAGTTAGGCCTAGTCACACACAGTTTTTTTGGCACCGTTTTTGCAACGGAAACTGCGCCAAAAAACTTCCGAAATCGCCTCCGATTGATATCAATGGGAGGCGGAGGCATTTTTTTCCTGCAAGAGGAAAAAACCTCTCGCTGGAAAGAAAAGCGACATGCTCTTTTTTTCCGCGGTTCCATCTCTGACCTCCCATTGAAATCAACGGGAGGCAGAGAAAGTTAACATGGCCTTAGACTTCCAGGTTAGATTTTTCCACATTTTAAATTCAAATGTCAGAAATTGAAGAGGATTTGTACCTTTTATATCCAAGGTCCAAAATCTATAGCCATTTTGGATGCTTCTTTAACTATCTGGATGGTTTTTCATCATAGTTCAATTCAGCATCTAATGGACAAGTCCTGTGTAATGAATCCGGAGGCTAAACGTACGGCTAATGGAGGTGCCCCCCTGGGACTGTTACCTGAACCAAAGAAGTCATTCTGTCCATATATATCATTTCAACAGTTTGGATAGTTGGCAATCTGCTCACAAAAAGTAGCAGCAAAGTTCATTATTAAAGGTAAGAAGGAGGGAACACGTAGGAGATTCGGTCATCTATGAGATATTGTACGGAGTTGCTGCCATCGAACTCTAGCCGATTATCGACTATTCAGTATCTGTTTTTTTCTTTTATAGAAATACTATTAGAATCATCATTTAATTCTAGTTTACACTGGGTGTGGAGTACCGTACATTGTGATATTCCTGAATTACATCTATGTTTCTAAATAGATGCTCATGAATTTATTTACTTTCCAGCCATTTTTATCAGCTTCTACGTGCTGACAGCTGACCGGCCTGAGTGAACAGGATTGGTCAAAGCCATCACAGAAAACATTTAACAATTACATCCAACTCCTTCAGCTACATTAAGAGGACAGTCAAAAACGGCTGACACACGTGTTTTTTTTTTACAGTTCGCGAATACTGTCCGTCCAAAAAAAAAATTTAATATATTCTATTTTCTTCCATTTTCACGACCCAGATAGGAGGTCAATGGATTTGTTTTTAATGGCAGTTTTTTAGGAAGCCATCCGTGTGACGGCCATTAAAAACTGATCGGTTGCCCAGGGAGATCCTCACAACGGGGCTCAACTGTATCCATGTCCTTAGGATGCAGATACAATGGACAGTGCTGGTGAGGCAAGGGAACAATTTTTTCCCTACCCCGCAATTCAGGGTTTTTTTTTTTTTTTGTGATGCTAGCGGCACGATGGCATTGTCTCTCCGCTGGGCTGGAGCAGGCCTGGTCAGAAGAGAACAGGCCTGTGTTGCTGGAAGAACGGATGGTGCGAGAATGGGGACAGGTGAGTGTGGCACAATCTACAGGGGGTAGTGTGGCACTATGTGGGCACCATCTACACAGGCAGTGTGTGTGTGGCTGTGGCACAATCTACAGTGGGCACTGAGGCACTATCTACAGTGGGCACTGTGGCACTATGTGGGCACAACCTACAGTGGGCACCATGGCATTATCTATATGGGTACTGTGGCACTATCTTGTTGGGCACTGAGGTGTTTTCCATTCCTTTTTAACAGCCGTTAAAATCGGATGGCAAACAGATGACAAATGGCTGTTAAAAACGGTCTGATGCTAAATGTCCATGAAAAACTGACATTTGATCCGTTTTTTTATTCACGGTCAAGTGAATATAGCCCAATGTTTCATTTCAAGTTATTAAAATAAAACTTCATGTGTACTTTAGCCTGATGGTGTTCTATAAATACTGCATCATGTTGCAGAGGTGGTGACCTCGTAACACCCAGATATCCCACAGGGCTCCATGGTTATCTAAGTTCTGTTTAGCAAAACTGCATGAGGTCCAGGTATTGCAGCCATGACACAGACACTAAAATGCACCCAAATTATGGCCATCTGAAAGTGGCCTGACAGGAAGACCAGAAAAAAAGCCTTTAAGACCGCCGTAATGCAGGTGAATTTTAGCTTTTGTATTACGGCTGCAACACCTCTTACTGTACAACTGATCTGAACTTAAAGGGGTTGTCCCACAAAACACATGTATCCCCTATCCAGAGGATAGGGGATACATGTGTGATTGCTGGAAGTCCGACTGCTGGGACCCCCAGCAGTAAGGAGAACGGGGGAACAAAAGTCCCCCGAAATGCTCCATAAGAAGCATGGGACTTCCGGGGTCGGTGTCCGGCAGCTCCATAGAAATAAATGCAGAACAGGTCACGCTTGTGCGCATGTGCGACCAGCGTTCTATTCATTTCTATGGAGCTGCCGGACACCGGAGGACTTCCGGTTCCCCGTTCTCCCAATAGGTGGGGGTCCCAGCGGTCGGATCCCCAGCAATCACACATGTATCCCCTATACTGTGGATAGGGAATATATGTGTTTTGTTTGACAACCTGTTTAAAGAGGACCGGTCACCTCTTAAAATTTATTATTTTTGTAAATACTTGCATTCCCTATAAAATTGGAAATGTATGAATAAATAGACAACTAGGTGTTACCATTTCCAGGTCTCACTGTCAGCACTGATTGGACATTGCCAGTCTCCGTAGGGACACGCCCCAACTGGTAACACCCAGCTGTCAATTTCATCGCACATTTTTAGGAGTAATAAAAAAGGAACGGCACAACGTAGAGTTGTAATAAAAGATGCTCCAGATTGTTATTTAATGGGGAATATAATTAGTTACTAAAACAGACATGTCAGGACAGGGGACTGGTCCCTTTTACATGGCCACAAAACCCTATGATGATTCAAGTTCGGTTCAGCTGTGCGAGTCTTGTCTTTATACTTTTCTTCCTTTTGGAAACCCTTCTGGCTTTGGCAAAAAAAAACTGAGCAAAAAAAGGGCACCAAAATCTGCATCGAAACTGCGTGTGTGATCCTGGCCTAACAGCCGTCTAAAAGCGGCCATAGTGCCATTACTCACCAATGAAAATAAGTGTGGGGGGGGGAGAAACAAAAAATTTTCCCCAGTCATTGGATCCTCCCATTTCTTTTAGTAAACATGCCCTGGAGGAGGAAATTGAAGATACAGCCGAAGTGGAAACAAAGTCTGGCTTTTATCTTCTACACAGACGACGGGAATATATGAACCTTCCCTTCATACTTCCAACCATCATGACCAATGTCAGTTAGCATCTATACTATTACGAAGAACATAAGTGGTGGCACATCTGATCAGAAGGCCAGGAGGCCACAAGACGTATGACACCACATACCTCAACTGTGCTTTTCCCAAACATCTGTTCTGATCATTTATATAGGGGCAGGCAACATGTCTGCCAAGTGTCTGTACGGCTATACATGACCAAATGCATTTGACTTTTTATAAAGTCATAGCAGGAATTCTTAAACAATGAGGATTTGACTTCTGGCTATAGTGAAGTTTGTTCAAGCAGAAAATAGAACTTTGGCAGACTCTACTAATAACTGTACTCCCTATTACACATCTGCATTATATGTATGGAAAAAAAAAAACTAAACATACAAAGTAAGAGCTGGTACCGAAAAGCTCCACATTAATCAAAAACATTTTAAGGTTTCCAATGCACATAGCCTCGGAGCTGTCTTACAAATGCAGGTCAGACAATACCTCACCGGCGAGATCTGGTTTCCTTTTGACTAAATGAGAAAGAATGCTAATAATTAGCCACCCAAGTGGCAGAAATTTCACAAGATTTTCGATACTCTGTGGCTTCAATTGTTGTGGGAATTTAAAATTTCTTGTAAAACAGATTTTAAATGTTGGCTGCGTCTCATCAGTAGATTGATAGGTTTTGTACTAGGACTATGAAATAATATCATGCTTTTTTTTTTCTTCACGAGAGGTTTTCTATAATGAGCATAGATAAGGAAAATTTAACAGCTCGAAAACCTTTTCCTTACAAAGGGTGGAAATTCCATTAGCCCGATCCATGAGGACTTGTCAAGTAATTAGTCTTCGTAATTAGGTCAATCATCAATTCCAAAAGACGAATCTATGCTAAAACCCTCCGAGTGTTACCTGCCACCGAGATACCAGTTAGACTGGTAGAAAGACGTACTAATGCAATTTATCATGCGGATGACATTCGGGTCAGTTCTTGGCACGTCTGTCCCTGATCATTGAACACATAATGCAAACATAAACAGAAATCTAAAAATATAGTCTATAAACATCTAGATTGTGATCTATACTGTATATAGAGTTACAATGCAAAATATAGAACCCTGTTGTAGCTGCCAAACTGTCAGACGAACTAGAGACTTGAAAGTGGGTAGAATGAATAGCAATGAACAACACTCCATATTGCATATCTGGAGTTCATGTGATTTTTTTTTTTTATTTACAGGCAAAACCAAAAAGTTAGGAGGGCATAATAAAAAAAAAATATTATTCAAACCCATCTCCTACTCCTTTCTTCGTAGGCTAGCAGGTTATCGGTTGTCAGCTCAATGGTATGGTATGGACAATCCTGTGTAGACGTTATTACTAGGGAATCAACACTACGGGATAATAGGTTGAACTAGATTCATTTATGTCTAACCTTCTTAGGTTACTATTTGACCTAAATGGAGTCAACAGTGATAAGGAGCTGCAAAGGTGGCACCACTATATGGGTAATATATGGCCATAATGGGAAGAGTTGCCTGTGAGAATTTCCTTTTTGAACAAACTCTGGAGCTTTGTTTGCCCCACATCTTCTACCGACAGGCAAAACTTAGGAGGTATCCCATCCTCATTCGATTGTCAGCAGATCCCACAGATATTGCCGGGACCTTTCAAGATAAAGCTAACGGCTGAGTTCACACGGGGCAGATATGCTGCGTAAAAGCACGCAGCCTATCTGCCCTGTGCGCCGCAGGGAATTCCAGGCAAAAAAAAACAAACACACCAAACCGTGGTGCAGTTTTTCACCTGGAATGTCCACTGCGAAAAACCGCAGCATTAGCCGGCCAGCCGCTCATCCCAGGAGACCGCTGCAGCCTGTGGTTGGCTGCAGTGGCGGTCACATGGGATGAAGCGTCATCCCAGGGGGATGAAACACAGACTCCTAGGGAAGTATAAAACATTTTAATTTCCAGAGTTGCGGTTGGATCGCTGCGAACCCGCAGCAAAAAACACAACAACTGCTATTTGTTGTGGGATTCACCTCCCCGTTGAATTCAAAGGGGAAATCCCGCAACAAATAAGAAGCGTTTCCGTAAATACAATTGACATGCTGCAGAATAAAACTCTGCACCATAGGTAAATTTCTGAGCGGTTTTTCCACTCCGTATTTACGCAGCGTTTGGATGAGATTTGTTTTATCTCATCCACTTTGCTGCTACTGTATTTGCTGCGGAATATCCGCGATGAATCCCCTTGCGGAAAATCCGCAGTATTTACGCAACGTGTGAACTGGCCCTAAGTGTATGGACAGCTTTACAATCTAAGTTTGCCATTTATTTGGTAATTCAACCAACGGGCTTTGCAAACTTTGCCAAAAAATTCTAAAACGTAAACGTTTTTCAACGTGCCGCAAGCCCAGGACCAGCGTGACACAGCAACTTTATCTTTCAATCAATTGCCTTAAGATTTACAACCAAAAAAGGTGAACCCTCATCCACGGATAAACATATAATTTAGGCGCGATTTAAAAGAATGTAAGCACAGCTGTTATTTACAGCCAGTCTAAAGCCGCAACTGCATGATTCGGAGAGAACTCCGAAACTGGCAGTTTAACCCCTTAGATGTCGCGGTCAATAGCGGATGCTCCGCACACCCGCCACACGACTGTGGGGCGGCCAATGGGTTTCCATGGCAGCTAGGGGCCTAATAAAGGCCCCCAGATCTGCCATCAGTAGAGGCCTATTTAGATATCAAAGCATTATTGCCAGGACGGACAGGTAATTAGTGACAGTCAATTAGTGGGCAATCTAAGTATCGGTGATCAAAAGCTCGCATTGTGAAGCCCCCTAATGAGGCGGAAAAAAAAAGAAACGTAAAATACACTTTATTAATTATTTTTTTTAAATTACAGTAATAAAACCACTTTTTTTCCCCATAAAAAGTAGTTTTATTAGAAGTGTGAAAAAAATTAAAAGACACATATACGGTGTCGCGGTGATCGTAACTAATTGAACAATGAAGTTTACACAATAAGTAAAAAGGCCCATGAACAGCGTACATTAAAAAAAAAATTCAAACCGGCACAATTAGTTTTTTTGCCATTCTCCTCCTTAAATTAAAATAAAAGTTAAACAATAAGTCCCACGTACCCAAAATAGTACCGATAAAAAACACCACCTCATCCCACAAGAACAAGCCTACATTTGGTTACATCAGCGGAAAAAAAATGAAAAGGACGGCTCTTGAAATGCGTTGATGGAAAAACAATTTTTTTTAAATGGTTTTTAGTGTGCAAACGTAGTAAAACATAAAAAAACCTATACATATTAAAGAGGCTCCGTCACCAGATTTTGCAAATAGGCGCTGCAATGTAGATTACAGTAACGTTTTGTTTTTTTTCAAAAACGAGCATTTTTGGCCAAGTTATGACCATTTTTGTATTTATGCAAATGAGGCTTTCTAAAAGTACAACTGGGCGTGTTTAAAGTTAAGTCCAACTGGGCGTGTATTATGTGCGTACATCTGGGCGTTTTTACTTCTTTTACTAGCTGGGCGTTGTGAATAGAAGTGTATGATGCTGACGAATCAGCATCATCCACTTCTCTTCGTTACCACCAAGCTTCTGGCAGTGCACAGACACACAGCGTGTTCTCGAGAGATCACGCTGTGATGTCACTTCCTGCCCCAGGTCCTGCATCGTGTCGGACGAGCGAGGACACATCGGCACCAGGCGACAGAGGCTACAGTTAATTCTGCAGCAGCATCGGCGTTTGCAGGTAAGTCGATGTAGCCTCTGTCGCCTGGTGCCGATGTGTCCTCGCTCGTCCGACACGATGCAGGACCTGGGGCAGGAAGTGACGTCACAGCGTGATCTCACGAGAACACGCTGTGTGTCTGCACTGCCAGAAGCTGGGTGGTAACGAAGAGAAGTGGATGATGCTGATTCATCAGCATCATACACTTCCATTCACAACGCCCAGCTAGTAAAACAAGTAAAAACGCCCCGATGTAACTAGCACAATACACGCCCAGTTGTACTTAAGAAAGCCTCATTTGCATAAATATAAAAATGGTCATAACTTGGCCAAAAATGCTCGTTTTAAAAAAAAACAAAACGTTACTCTTATCTACATTGCAGCGCCGATCTGCTGCAATACGAGATAGGGGTTGCAAAATCTGGTGACAGAGCCTCTTTAAGTATCGCTATAATTGTACCGACCCATAGAATAAAGATAACATGTTATTTACGCCGTATGGTAAACGCCATTAATTTTAAAACTGCGAAAAACAATGCTGGACTAGCTTTTCTTTTTTGGGGGAAGGAACTGAAAAAAAAAAAAAAAAAAAAGTTAATCAATATATTATGTGGACACAAAAATGATGCAATTGAAAAATACAACGCCTCCCGCAAGAAACAAGCCGGCTAGGTCGATAGAATTTTTTAAAAAAATCCTGCCTGGTCATTAAGGCCAGAAAAGGTGTGGTCGTTAAAGGGTTAAGTCTGAGAAATGGGTGATAAGAGCGGATTACAAAAAAGAAGCTGCGTTTTTGAAGACGCAGTTTGGGGATGGCTCTGAATGGACAGGAGCTCGGAGATCTCTTCATTACACAGCCGCGCTTCATACAAGACAAATCGCTGCCCCAAAAGCACAAATTACAGCTAATTACAGGCTAGAACTCTGTCATCTTCCCTTTTATAACCTAACCGTTTACACACTTTGATTATTTTTTTACTTCCATTTAGGTTTATGAACATCAAAGCTTTTGTTATCACTTCTGTTTCAACAGATTTTTCTTTTTTAACCTAAGGCGAGCTTCTTCGCATTCCTTCCTTTCTGATGCGCACTGGAATAGTCTGCATTCTGCTTATGAGGTTTTATGCTTAATAAACTTTTGTAAGCTGCTGTAAAACTTTATGGTGCGTGGCAAGCTGGGCTTATACTCTCCAATATGAAAACCTATTGTCCCCACGCACACAATGAGCCAAGAACATAAGCGCTTCCAGAAAACCACAATTTGCTAATGGTAAACGGCAATCCCCATTCATATTTATTCAATGAACGTAAGTTACTATAGTAAGATTCAGCAGGTAACCTCAGGATGGTGAGAGTAATCCTTCCAAAGACGAGACTTAGGCCTCATGCACTCAACCAGAATGGATTTTACTGTCCACAAATACGGATCCGCAAACACGGATGCACATCCATAGCGGTCTGCAATTACGGTAGTGCCTATAGACTTCTATGGGCAAGTCCGTGTCGCAATTGCGGACAACAATAGGACATGTTCTATATTTTGCGGATCATTTCTACGGCCTGGACACACATCCGTAAAATATACGGAAAGGTGTACGTGGCCAATAGAAATGAATGGGTCCGCAATTTCAACCGTAATTACATATGAAAACTACGGTTGTGTGCACGGGGCCCTAGATTTAGGCCCCATGCACACGAACGTAGCGTTGTAGAAAACCAGTCTACCCCCCTACCTTGGAATGTGGCTGATGTAACCCGAGAATGTAATACATAGTATAACAGGCGGCTAAAATCTCATTTTCCTCTTCAGCAGATTTCGACCAATTCATTTCTATTGACCACGGACACCTTCCTGTATATTTGCGGGAAGGTGTACGGGCCGTAGAAAGCCTCGGTAAAAGATAGGAAATGTCCTATCTTTTGCTTTTTACGGACCGTGCTCCCATACTTTATAATGAGAGCACGGGCTGAAAACGCGGGTGGCTGTCTGCGGGCACCAGCGGCCAGCCGTGCCCGTAATCACAGACTGTGATTACGGGCATGGCCATGTGCATGAGGACTAAATCCTTGTATTAATTACCCATCTTAAGCAAACAAGTATGGAAAACGGATGTTTATATGGATACAGATATTGGGTGACAACCATTTGTAGCCCTTACAGAACCCATATGGGTTGCACCACAGCTTTCCAGAGACCACAAATGGCATACAGAACGCCACTTCCAAATTGAGTCAAGCATAAAATAAAGATGTATGGAGTCCTGCCCTGGCTACAAAATTGCAATAATTTGTTTTAACCCAGCCTCTTGATGTCAGATTAAGGGTTGGTTCACACACAGTTTTTTGGCGCAGATTTTGAAGCAGAAACCGCATCAGAGCCAAAAAATTGCCAAAACTGTCCCCCATTGATTTCAATGGGAGACAGAGGCATATTTTTTTTGCCCGCACGGCTTTTGGCCGATCGTGGGAAAGAAAAAGCGGCCTGTGCTTTTTTCAACTGCTTTCCTCCTATGACCTTCCATTATAATCAATGGGAGGCAGAAACATACGGCATAATTCATTTTGAGCATTATTTTTGGATTCGCTTAAACGGCAGCTGGCAAAAAAAGGCAGAGAAAAAAAAAGCATCCAGGAATTTTGAGGCACATTGTTTCTGCCTTAAAAAAACCACTGCATCAGCCAGAGCGGAGGGACGATGCAAAGAGTGGCTCCAGTGGACTTCGCTTGACCAGTGTAACATACTAGGGTAAATGTGCATGTGCCGACAGCGGCACCCCTCCCCCATCATCAGCTGAGGCTACTTTTGTTAATGTAGAACTGAGTTGTTTTTTTTACCCTGCCCAATGTTTGGCCAATATATTGCAAAATGCAAGTAGCCTTAGGCCCTGTTCACACAGAGTTTTATGATGCGGAAACCGCGTCGGAAAACGCGCTAAAAAACGTCCGAAGATGCCTCCTATTGATTTCAATGGGAGGCGGAAGCATTTTTTCCCGCGAGCGGTAAAAAAAAAAAAGTGCTCGCGGGGAAAGTGCGACATGCCCCATATTCGGGCGTTTACGCCTCTGACCTCCCATTGACATCAAAGGGTGGCAGAGAAAGCGTATTTCGCTGCGTTTTTGCCCGTGTCGCTCAATGGGTGCAAGCGAAGAACGCCTCAAAAAAATGCGGCAAACGCCGTGCAGGAAGATCAAAATCTGCCTCAAAATTCCAAATGGAAATGGAATTTTGAGGCAGAATTTCCTGCCTGCAATAGCCTTACCACGAGTAAAAGGCTATTATGTTGAGGAGGAGCTGTCCTGACTGGTCTATATAAGGCCCCATGAACACGGCCGCAGTCTTTATCCGCAATTACAGATCCATAATTGCAAATAAAATACTGGCACATTAATTTCTAATCGGCCACGGACAACTTCCCTTATATTTACAGGTCCGTGTCTGGGCCGTACAAATGAGCCGCAAAAAATAGGACATGTCGTTTTTTCCCCATTTACGGAAAGTGCTCCTATTACTGTGAGCACAGGGCGCATATGCGGATGAAACTCCGCCGCCTGTCTGTGCAATATTTACGGACCGTAAATACTGCAAGGTCGTGTGCATGGGGCCTTCGTAAATACTTTTTTCCCCCCATGAATTAACAATTCTGGAGCACCTTTTCTTTGAACTCTGCATTGTGACATTCCTTTGTTATTCCTCCTGGAAAAATATGAATAAATAGGTTTTACCATTGCCCATTATAATAGTATGTATCCCTACACAATCTGAGACTGTCCAATCATTGCGGACAGTGTCAGACAGGACGAACATACCATATTGTAAAGGGGAATGGAAACGCATCTATTCACTCAATTATAGACTTCCAGGAGGAATAAAAGAGGAATGGCACAATTCTGCGTTCCATGACAAGATGCTTCAGAATTGTTATTTCAGGTAAAATCAAGAACTTACTAACACAAGTCAGTGGTTAGGGCCTCTTTAAGGCTAGCAACACACACGGCGTGGTCAGGGCGAATACCCTGCGTCAAGCTGCAGAGCGTATCCGCCCTGAACACCACAGGGAATGCCGCCTGAAAATCTGCGCTTCTTAGGGTGGAATTTCTGCTGCGGAAAGCAGCACCAGATAAAAACAAAAAACATTCATACGTACACCCTCCATCTCTTCTGTTCCTGGGTGGACGTTGCAGGCCATGTGACCACTGCAGCCTGTGATTTGCTGCAGCGGTCACATGGGATCAAAAGTCATCCCAAGGTGCCGGACTGGAGAAGAAGCAGCGAACTCTGGGTAACGATAACTGTTTTTTTTTTCCTCTTACTTGCGATTTTTGTGGCAGAATCGCTGCGATTCCGCCACAAATGTCGCATCACACACCCCTTTGTTGCGGGTTTAACAATTCAATGGGGAAAACCCGCAACAGAAGAGCTGCGATTTCGCAGCATTAATTGACATGCTGCGGCTGAAGAAACCGCAGGACAATTTGTGTGTTTTTTTCAGTGGCTTTTTTCCGCTGTGTGAGGACGAGATTTGTTGAAATCTCACCCACGCTACCCTTAGACTCTAGAAAGGTTTCTTTCCTAAAATATGCAATGAAATTATGAAAAAAAATGATAATAAAATAACACATACCAGAGACTGTACAGCGAAATGTTAAAAATGAACAAAAACAAATAATAAAAAAACAAATTATTAAAACAAATTCTAAAAAGAGAGTTTAAACAAGTCCCAGATGTAGGAGAAAGTGTCCTGGCTTCACATTGATTATTGCTCGCGGTTACACTGAAACAATTAATATCCCAAAAGCAGAATTGTTTATAAAAACAGCAACATAAGAACGGCGGCTGCGTTCTAGGGAAAGCCAGGAAATCCATCGAATTGGTGGGTATGAAATCAAAGCCACCGCTGACTATTGACTATTCACAAGTGGGCACATATTAGGGAGGGGTAAGCGACAGCCACATATGGCACAAGTGCTGCGGTCATTACCCGTGGCACCAACATGTTCCTTGCTGAACCGTTTCACTTCTGAGAAGTGTCTTTTTGTTCAGCTAATAGAGCAGAATTAATTTTCTAATTTGGCTCGTAACAAATCACTCTGCGATGAATGCCTCGAGCTATGAAATATTCCAAATGGTCAAACAATGTGAAAGACAAAAACAAGCAATATGTTCCATCTGACGATCACAATCCGGGGTATTTAACACTGTGCAGTACAGGGCAAGGAACATTAGAAATACTAAAAGGTATTGTAAAACGTTATACAAGTTTATGCCGTATTTTGCTCGATGTCCCCAAGTGACTGGTAAAAAGCTGCAAAACGGTGTGCGGCAAAAGTCAAGAAAATCTGTTGAAAACAGAAGAAAAACCCTCCAGGGGAACTCCGTTAACAATGTACTTTTTTTTATTTTTTAAACAAGTTCTTATTATTAGAAATTATTTTATATTAACCCCCCCCCATTAAGTTTGTCCATAAAGCAGTAAGCAGTATGTGAAGCTGGCTGTTGAGCAGTCTACAGTATCTTGCAATGCTAGGACGGTTGGCGTCACCTATGCCAGTTGCAGTGTACCAGGAAACAGAAACGCCTGTGAGATTCTCACACACAAGGGGCCAGTTCTGGACTGCTGGGAGCCCCTGGGAAAAACAGAAATGGGAGGAGGAAAGTGATTAGTGCAGACGTACCGCCAGAATGCTCCCTTAGAGAGAACCGGTAACTAGATTTTAGGGCACTACACTACCAGCACTTCGTTCTACTACTTGGGTTTAGCGTCCTAAACATGCCCCTCTTTAAACGGTTCGTTTGAGCATTTTGCTTAAAAACAAGTGATCATACACTCCAATACAGTCCGGGTGTACCGGCTTCGGCGGAGTACTGAGCATGTGCAGGATGCTGCTGGACTCCGCTCTGGAATCACTTCTCCGGTAATATAAAACAGCGCATGGTGAATGTAAAACGTATTTTTAAAAAAATGCTAAAAAAGGACAGCTGTTTCCGGCAGTCTCTTAAGGCCTTGAATGGAGCGCTGGGTGGATGCTGAACTGCCGCTCCATTTAAGCTCCCCCTAATTGCTGGGGTGCAGTGAGGAGGAACCGGGGGCTCAGCACCCTGTTATCGCAATTGGTGGGCTCCCAGTGATCAGACAATTGACATCTCTTCCGTAGATAAGTAACAGCTGTTGATTCTGATAAACCCCTTTAAGCCCTTAACGACATGCCACGTACGTGGCTAATGTTAAGGGAAAGTACGGAGCGGTAATCGAGTGTAATACAGCCGACACCTCACTGCAACAGGCGGAAACAAAGATCACTTTGATTCTGCACATTTAACCCCTTAGATGCAGCAGTCAATCGCGACCGCGGGATCTAAAGCGTTGGAATGAGGAAGGTGGCTCCATCCAACATGCCATCGCCCCCCCAGTGGCATGATGCAAACGAATAGAAACACAATATGCTGCACTACATTAGTATTGCAGTATATCACATAAGCAATCCAATCATCGCTGGTTCAAGTCCCTTCCGGGGACTTCTAAAAAAAAAAAAAAACACTAAAGAAATGTTAAATATAGGTAGTTTTTAATGTTCCAACAAAAAAAATTAAAGTTAAAAAAAAACAAAAACCTTTTCCCATTTTTCCCCTAAAGTAACGTTAAAAAAATAAATAAAATGTTAACATACCTAATATCGCAGCATCCGTAAATGTCAGATCTATTACAATATAGCGTTATTTAACACAGTATGTGGACGCCGTAAAAAAGCAAACATTAAAAACACCCAAATTGCTGTTTGTCACCTCCTCAAAAGAAATGGAATAAAAAGTGATAAAAAAAAAGGTTTTCAAAAATATTGCATGTGCCCCAGAATAGTACCAATAAAAACTACAGCCTGCCCTGCAAAAAATAAGCCCTCAAATCGCAAATAGACGGAAAAATTAAAAAGCTACAGTATGATTCTTATAATATGGCGACACAAAACAATTTGTTTTTAATATATAGTTTATTTTAAAAGTGGTAATATATAAGAAAAACACACAAATTTGGTATTGACTCTAATCGTATGAAACCGTAGAATAAATTGAACTTGTAGTTTTTACTGCCTGAGGCCTCATGCACACGAACTTATTTTTTTCCTCCCGTAAATATGGTTCCTTGGTCATCCGTATTCCACCCGTATTTACGGGCACGTTTTCGCTGCAAAATTGCACTGCACTAATCGGCAGCCCCTTCTCTCTATCAATGCAGGATAGAGAGAAGGGGCAGCCCTTTCCGAGGTAAAAGTAAAAGAAATCATATTTACCCGGCCGTTGCCTTGGTGACGCGTCCCTCTTTCGACATCCAGCCCAACCTCCCTGGATGACGCAGCAGTCCATGTGACCGCTGCAGCCTGTGATTGGCTGCAGCGGTCACATGGGCTGAAACGTCATCCCGGGAGGCCGGACGGGAGGAAGAAGAAGGGAGTTCTGGGTAAGTATGAACTTCTATTTTTTTTTACACGTTAATTTATATTGTGATCGGAAGTTCAGTGTCCAGGGTGCTGAAAGAGTTACTGCCGATCGTTTAACTCTTTCAGCACCCTGGACAGTGACTATCTACCGACGTCGCCTAGCAACACTCCCGTAATTACGGGTGCACACACGTAGTCACACGTAATTACGGGAGCCCCATAGACTTCTATGGGCATGCCCGTGTCGTAATTATGGCCTAAAATAGGACATGTTCTATATTTTTCAACGGCACGGGCACCTTCCCGTAAGCATACGGGGAGGTAACCGTGGCCAATAGAAGTCTATGGGCCCGTAATTACAGGCCGTGATTACGGGCGTTTTTACGTTCGTGTGCATGGGGCCTGATGGACGCCGTAAAAACGACCCCCCCCCAAAAATGATGTAACATCTGTTCTTTGCCCATTTCACCCTACAAATATTTTTTTGCCTGATGACGCTTTGCACTGTAAGCAGCGCTCTTACACATTGGACCAAATGGACCCCCCCAAATACTGACATATAATCTATAGCTGTGAGAGTGTTGAAATCTTCGCCCAACTTAACAGAACAATGAACCGCTGATGGCAGTGTTATTTGTACTGAACCAAGACTGGCTGAGAGGGTCTTTTATATATGTGTGTGATAACCCCTCTCACACCAGGACCGGCATAGTCTAATAGGCAGAAAAAATCATAAGTAAAAGGAGACGGCCATGTAAATGTAAGGCCCCCTCCCCCAGTCTAGTCCTGTACATTAGGAAACACGTGCATGTCCTTAGCTTGCACACATGACCGCTTCTGATCTCAATGCTTTAAATATGGATCTAAAAATACTGATAAGAGTTTGATTCATCAACCTCCAAAAGCCGGTTTAAAAGAGATAATAAACATTGGCCTGATTTACAGACCACCAAAGCGGTTCCAGGTCTAGATCAACTGACATCCAAATCGAGGCCATTTTTATAGAATTAGGGGGAGATTTATAAAGATGGACGTTTCATACGCCAGACTTAACAATTCGTTGAAGTACATTGCTCTTAATAAAACATGTTGAATCTATCGGCTGGTCGACCACGGCCGTGCCTTTCCCCCCTTCCCACCAGACACAAAATAAAAAGTATACTCACCTCACCTCTTCTACACACCGGGTCCTCTCAGCATGCCGCGGCTCATACAAGATACTGACACCAAGCAGTGTCAGGACCTTATATACAATGCAGTACTCAACGTCCCGACTGCTGCGTCACATACAACGTCCTGTTGTGCCCAGTGTCTCATTTAATGAGCCACGGCATACAGAGGGAGCCTTAGGGGACCCGGTGGGGAGAAGCAGAGTGGTGAGTAAGCTTTTTAATCGTCCGATAGGGAAGGTTGGGGTAGTCTAATTGGGAGGGGCAATGTATGAGGCCTAGAAGAGGCCTTTACCGTGCTACGCCACACAGAATGAAAACTTCACCAGTGGAAGATGGCATAGAATTTCGCTATAATTTACACCAGTCTAGTGGCGTACATTATAATAAATTTGTCGGCCAATGTGTTCCAGCTCTCTTTTGGGAAGCCACGCCCACTTGTTACAGAAGTGGGAAATTGTGACTTTTGGACCCTTTTGCTTCTATGGTTTCTGCAGCTTAGGAAGGGACAAGATTCCATAATGTTAAAGTTTTTGCTCTGTTCTGTCATTTCTAGAGGTGGTTTTCAACATGTAGTAATTTATGTAAAGTTATGTATGTGAACTGCAGAACCAATGTGCCATTGGCAGCTACATTTGCCTGTTTTGCCTAGACCAACCCATTAGCAAACTCAATACTCCCATATTCAATTCAGTCAGAACTCTGAAATATACAGGACGAAGAGACCTAAAACAGAATTGCACAAAATAAGTGGTACCCTTTAACTTCCCGCCGCAGCCATTTTTCCATTTTCGTTTTTTGTTCCCCTCCTTCCAAAAGCCAGAACTTTGTTTTTTGTATTTTTCAACCCATAAACCGTATAAAGGCTTGATTTTTGCGTGACAGGTTTTAGTTTTTAATGACCATTTATTGTACTAGGAAACTGGAAAAGCTTATGGGGTGGAATGGGAAGAAAAAAAAAAAAAAAAAAGTGTGATTCCTCAATTGTTTTTTGGGTTTCGTTTTTTGCGGCTTTAACAGTGCAAAAAAAATGGCATGTTAACTATATTCTCCGGGTCAACACGATTACGGCATTACCAAATTGATATAGATTTTTTTTTATGTCTTACTACTTTTATAAGTAAAATCGAATTGTTAAAAATAAAATTTGTTTTTTTTCATTGCCATATTCTGAGAGCCAGATTATTTTTTATTTTTCTGTGGATCACATTGAAGGCTTAAATTTTTTGCGGGACGAACTGTAGTTTTTATTGGTACCATTTTGCGAGGTTTTTTTTTGGGTTTTTATTCCATGTTTTGTGGGAGAGAAGGTGACCCAAAAACAGTGATTCTACCACTACAATTTTTTGTATTTTCTACTGCATTTGCCATGCAGGCTGAATAATGTTCTTTTATGGATGTGGCGATACCAATTATGTTTTTTTTTTTTGTTTTTTTTTAGGGGGAAAATAAAAAAAGGGGAGTTTTTAATTTAGGATTTTTTTTATTTTTTTGCATTAAAAAAAATAACTGACTCTTTTTCTCTTAGTTCCCCTTAGAGGACAAGACTATATGCTGCAATACTAACGTATTGAATTATATTGTGATTCTGACAGTTTCCTACGGCAGGGCATAGTAAGAGTACTAAGACGGCAGACCTGGGGGTCTTCATTAGATGTTGTGCGGGAGTGATGGGCTTTCTTACAGCTTAGATGAAGATATCTAAGAGGTTAAACTAGCAGCATCCTGCTCATTACAGTGAAGTGTCGGATGTACTATACAGCAAACACCCGCGTTATATGGAGAGGGCTCAGCCTGCGAAATCGCTCCATACTCCCCCTGCCCGGCGCTGACGTAAGTATTACAGTATGTTCACACGCAAACTCAATAACGTTTGAAAATACGGAGCTGTTTGCAAGGGAAAACCGCTCCTGATTTTCAGAAGTTTTTTAAGCCACTCGCGATTTTCAATGCGGTTTTACGGCCGTTTTTGGAGCTGTTTTCTATAGAGCCAATGAAAAACGACTCCAAAAACGTCCCAAGAAGTGACCTGCACTTCTTTCTCGCGGCCGTTTTTTTAAGCGGCCCTTTTGAAAAAACGGGCACGTAAAAAAACGGCCCGTCGGAACAGAACGCCGTTTTTTCTATTGAAATCAATGGCCAGATGTTTGGAGGCGTTCTGCTTCCAATTTTTCGGCCATTTTTTTGGGCTTTTACGTCGTGAAAAGCGGCTGAAAATATGCCGCGTGAACATACCCTAAGTCATACGTCGGGAAGGGGTTGACTACAGGTATGAAATAAAGGAATTAAGCCTTGGAGATCTAAAAGAAGAATAGCACAAAGGGACAATGAACAGGATGAATGAAACCTTTTACAAAATAATAATTTTACAAGACTTTTCAGAGTTGTTCTTTTTCATCCATATTTGTTCTGTATTCTGTAAAAAGGGTAACTGCTTATTTATTTTTGCTGTTTTTATAATGCTGTGTACAGTTGGAGAAAGAGAAATAATAAAAATAAAAAAAAGTAACAAATCCGCACATGTAAAACATGCAAACACAGAACACGCGTTCTTAAAGGGAACCTGTCAGAGCAGCATATGATAGAGGGAGAGAAGCCGAGCTTCATGATATGTAGCTTTATATTATTCGAAGCACGATCTTGCAGCAAAAAGTAGAGTAAATCCTGGCAGGCGTCCTAGGAGAGACCGTGAGAGTCCTGCTAATCCCCGCCCACAAGGCTGATTTACACCTATCCCTGTATCAGCGTGTACAGAGATAACGGTCAATCACCCTTGGTGGGCGGGGATTAGCAGGACTCTCACGGTCTCTCCTAGGACGCCTGCCAGGATTTACTCTACTTTTTACTTAGAAATCCTGCTTTAAATCATATAAACCTACATATCACAGAGCTCAGCTTCTCTCCCTCTATCATAAGCTGCTCTCAGATAGAATTGCATAAATCACCTGACAGGTTCTCTTTAAATTCAACCCATTGACTAGGGGTGGGCAATTATGACCGAAATCAAAATCACGATTAATTGAACATGTAACCTCAATTACGATTAATAAATGATTTAGGGCATACCACTTTTTGCATGCCACGCCCCCTATTTTTATTCTACACCATTGAATATTTATTCCCTGAGCCTGCTGCATACTACTGTATATATTACACTGACACTGCCCCCATAATGCTCCCACACCGTATAATGCCCCATAGCTGCCCCCACACATTATAATGCCCCTATAGCTGCCACGACAGTATAATGCCCCCATAACTGTCCTCCACACCGTATAATGCCCCCACACAGTATGCCATTCATATCTTCCCTCCACACAGTAGAACGCCCCATAACTGCCCCCACACAGTATAATGCCCCCATAGCGGCCTCTACTAATGACTCCATAACTAACTTCCATGCAGTATAATGTCCCTATAGCTGCCCCAATAGTGCCTGATAAAATATGCATATTCACCTAACCCCGTTCCAACGACGAGTAGAGGAGATCCCTCTGATCCGTGAGGCACGGCACAGACCGGCACAATAATGCCACTGGCTCGCATCTGGCGATATATAGTGAATGGTAGACCTGTGTCCTGAAGATACTGATACAGTTTAAGCCGGGAAAAAAATAATTGATAAAACCGAACTTCGCAAGATGACATCGATCAATTGCGCTGAATTTCGATTATTTTTCGAATATATTGTCCAGCCCTATTGTTGACTTGTATGGGCTAAAAATGTTACCCATACGGATCCATTGGAACATGCTCCATATTAAATAAAATGCCATGCGCCTCAATTAACAGACAGTGTGGATCCGGGCCACCTCCCGCTCTGGCAGGCCTCCAAAATACGTCACTTTCTACCATCTCTCGCCCCTGAATCCGAATTTTCACGTGAACTTACAGCATTTGAAACGTTATGCACAATGTCGGGCCCTGCCAGTCACACACTTTCGGTAACAGTTTCATAAACTCCCCAACGAAGACTCACATCCATCCTACTTGGCTAAATGGGCGACGGACCTTGACATAAGTATTACAGCGGATGTGCGTACTCGATTGTATACCAGGACTCATCAGTTTTCCATATCAAGTTGAATTCAGGAAGCGGGATATAAGATTCTGACGAGATGGTACAGGGTCCCTTCCAGACTTCACAAATTTTACCCTGAGGTGCCCCCGGAGATGCGGGGTGGGGGTAGGTGATCTTTTACATACCTTTTGGGATTGTCGGTGATTAACAACTTTCTGGGATACGGTTTGGAGTCTAGATTCTAGGTTTACGGACTATACGCTGCCCAGACCCCCGGTCTTCTTCCTGCTTCATCTGTGTGACATCCCGATCTCCACATACAAGAAGTTAATAGTACGACATCTGATCAACACGGCACGTGCTTGCATTCGGGCTATGTGGAAACAGGTCGAGCCCCCCACGGTGCGCCTTTGGTTTCAGAAGATCCAGGAAGTGAAACGTATGGAGGAGCTTACAGCTTCCTTGTGGGACACTCATGATAAGTTTATGCGCGTATGGTCAACCTGGGTAAGCTTTGAGAATTCTTCGGAGTACATCGCTCTGCTGTCCTAATAGTATGTAACTGAATTTACGTATTCCTCCTAAGAGACGTCTGCTTAAGGGGTGGATGCTGAGGATAAGCCCCCCCCCCCTATACACTTCTTCCTCTTCCCTTCCCCTTTCCGGTTCAGTCTCCCTCTTTGAATTCTCTATGTCTGTATGATATACATTTGTTACACATGAGCACAAATGAAAATCACCGAGTCGTGAAATGTTTTATGTCTCTGTCATGCACTTATGATAAAATACAGAATTAAAAAAAAAAAAAAAAAGCGCGTATTAAAAAACAAAAACGTGAATACAACCATTACAAATGCATTGACATTTCTTCAATGAAAAAAATACAATTATAAATAAGGATCCGTAATACGCAAGTGTGACTAAGCCCTTACTAATATATATAGCCATATTTAATGTTTGCATGGAAATTCCTTTTAAGAACAAAGAAACGCCACTTTAGAATATCTTAATGTATAGAAAATATTAGAATGATTGACGGGTGATTTCATTTAAGGGGAAAGCCTGGTCAGTCATGATGTAACTCTCCAGGCCATCTTTTCCCATTGATACCACCCATACATATAAAAGGTAATGCAACCTTTTCCTACACCACGGCATCTGGTCACTTGAAGTTAAAGGGACAGGCAATGATAGATTACATTTACTGGTGACATAAGAGAAACCCGGAGAGAGTATGTGACAAATGGTATATCCACCTGCCAGGGGACAAGCAATGCACATGGTCAAACAGATTACCTTACAACGCACTCCTGTCCAATAATAGAATTTAGGCTTTTTGTGGGAACATATGGTTACTTTTTGTTTTGCGTAAGTGAAAACATGCCCTTTGTGCGTTTTTCCCAACAGGCATATCATGTAATTTTTCTCAGCTGGACACACAAGACTTTCTCCAGTGCTTGCAACTTTTCCATAAGAAAATGTGTGCAATTGAATATATTCAAGGCCAACATTTTTGTTGAGGTTTAAAAGTCAATAACCGGTCCTACTCACATAGTGTCTGTTTGTTACAATGTATCAGTGTAGGTAAAAGCTAGGAGCAGAGATAGATGTGTGTCGTTGCTATGCTTAGCTCATAAAGGACTGTGTGATTGGACATATTGTAACAAACCCTCAGCTGTATGAGTAGAACTGGGTCAGGACAAGTTTTCAGCCTCAGAATGTAAACAAGAATCTTTCAATGCACTTGAAAACCGTGAGGAACTGAAATATCAAGTATATTAGATTGTAATTATAATATTTCATAATAATATTTCATAATCTTCAACTCAAAGATCAAAAAATGTTGTCCAGCTTTTAAAATAATAATTTTGGCTACAACACGTGCTATGATAACAAAAAAGCCCATACTCACCAGTTAAACCCGCCGTCTCTCCAGAGCCGATGTTATCATGGTCCCCTGCCAGCACGCAACCTCGGCAGCCAATCAAATTTGCTGTAAGAATATTCCGAAACCTCACGGGCCGAAAAAATATTTAAGTCTTTCCATTGCCTTAAAGAGGGAATTGGTGAAGGCAAGACTAAAAAAAAAAAACAAAAAAAAACTAATAATACAAAACGGACTGGAGCCATTGATACCGGATAAAAGGTTATTTAGAGGCGAATAAGGTTTTAATGTGACCATACACACATAACACTATGATATAGGAATGTCTAGACAACCATATTGAAACTATGAACGACGAAGATAAAACAAAACTAGAACGTCTCCATTTAGAAGAGTCCGAAAATAAGTGTTCAAAACGTATAACTTAAATCTACCTTACAAGCCCAACGCAATGAATGAAAGTGGTGATGCTCCGTTACTAAAAAGAACCACACTGCCTCGCTGTCTCATGTCTCCTCAGGCTCAAAGGACTGGAACAAGTCATTAGAAATTATACAAAAGAATGTCTTTTTGGCTTGCTAAAATTTCCTTTCATTCTTTTCCAAATGAAGCAATCTGTGCGGAAACGGAGTGACATATCAGATCCAGCAGAATACCTAGAGATAAATAAATAGATAGTGCAGGTTCAATGGGCCATACACATGTTCTACTTTCATGACTTGCAGATGGCTGAATTGACGACTAAAGCCACATGAAAGAAAATTAACGAAACTTTCCTTTGTTGCCATATCTATTTGTGGATTTCAAATAAAGCTGAAGCTAGCCATTGTTAATACGTTCTGGCCATTAGCTCATCCACCCAGCTCAAGTCTACTTGTATTTATCATGTAATCCTCTCCAAGCCAAACGCCACATTAATCGCAGTTCCTCCTCATTGATCCTGATAAATTCCCTCTATTACAAACCTTATTCTCAAGGACTGTGTTCTCCAGCCGGTGGCTGTTCAGCTGCTATATAACTAGATCTCCCAACATCTACTCCCAAGAGTAAGGCCCCATGCACACGATCGTAAAAATTGTCCATAATTGCGGACTGTAACACGGTCCGCAATTACGGATCCATTCAGTTCTATTGGCCGCAGACACCTTTCCATATCGCTACGGATGGATGTCCGTGCCGTAGAAAATGTTCAGAAAATGATTAAACATGTCTGTTCTTTTGCATTTTACAGGCCGTGCTCCAATACAAATGCGGGTGGCCGTTGGCGTCCGGCTGTGCCCACAATTGCGGGCTGTGATTACGGGCACGGCCATGTACATGAGGCATAATGATGTGAGTACAGGTACATTTGGATCATTTTCTGAGCCCTACATTCATGGGTCTTAGATCACAGTACCTTTAAGGAAGTATTTTCCGTTAAAGCTCGGCCATTTGTGCTGCGGACCTCTCCTGCTTCCAAATTCCCCAATAGGAAGTTGCGATCATTGCCGGTTACAGATACATGGTGGTACATGCCTGCTAGTTTATATTACACTTGCTACGATGTGTTCGTCTGAGAGTAAATTAAGTTAATGGACAGCATAGAGAACTCATTTTTTAATCCTAGATTAGAAATTTACGGAGAACACACGGAGGTGCATATCCGAAGAGGTTTTTAAGCTTCCAAGTCAAATAAGTTTGTGTGAATAAAATACGCAGCCAGTAGACTTATCTATTGATCGATGGCGTCTACAGTTGTGTCCAAACTAAAATGCTCGTATGAAATCAAACTCAAGTGGTAATTATTTTCCAAATCATCTCTGTCAAGTTCACTGTTCTATTCTTTAGTCACTAACATGTTTAATCGTAATATCGGTGCATACAGTACAATTTAGTATTGGGAGAAACATCAAGACATCTGGATAGCATACTATTAGTGGTCCATGAACAAAAGACGTGGTGATACACTAATTGACGTCTCATAAGAGGTCTACGAACACACATGGCAATCTAGCCAATTGGCATGGCTAGAGACAGCAATGAGTAATACTGACATACAATGTTTGGGTTCCACCCATTCGAGGACTCCAGCGTCAGGCCAATGCATCAAATTGCTCTGCTTTTCCCATCATAATGTTGGGCTCTTTTCAGTTCAATTATTTTTCCATTGCAATAAATAGTTGTATTTTTTGTAAAGAAATTCATACTTGAGTTATAGGAAAGCCCAACACATATATACTATATATACTATAGCAGATATAAAAAAATGGCGACAGCACCCTGCAACACTAATGCCACCTAAACCACTAAATATAAATAGATATGCACTAAAGCTCAATCTACCTACAAATAGGGAGGTTCTTAGTGCACATTTTGATCAAAAAGTGTTAGCCCACCTGCCACGACAAGGCGACCTCTGTAAGGTGGGAACCTACGCTGCACATACACCCAGAACTGGGACTAAGCCTACATATATACCTGGGGATGGTAGGATCCAGCATTGAACTGATTAAAATCACCCAGGGCAGAGTGGGAGGAGTGCAAGAACAACAAGTGGAGGCAGTCACTAACCCCACATATATGGATCACATAAACACAACAAAAATTGAACAGCACATTCCAACTAAATGATACAAAATACGCAGGTGCAAGAACACCTGTGACTATATATACTATAAATGTAAGGCCTCATGCACACGACCGTAGCCATGTGCACCGCTGTGATTTTCAGGTCGGCCGGCAGCGGACTGTCATCCGCAAATTACGGGCCATGCATATGGCCGCGGCCATTATATTCAATGAGCCCGAACCGCAGAACACGGCCGTAATAAGACATGTCCGTTCTTTCTGCGGTGCGGGCTCCTGGGCCATAAAAACTACGTCGTGTGCATGGCCCCATAGAAATGAATGGGGCCGCAATTCTCCCGTGGATTTTCGGGGGAATTGCGGCCGCAAAAGCATGTTCGTGTGCATGGGGCCTAAGTTCAAAAACTAAAACCCATTGGGAAAATAGGAGGTTTTAAAACAAAACAAAACAAAAAAAAAAAACACCACAGGTTTTGAAATTAGCTTTCCCTTATTTTTCTTTAGTTTAAACCAGGAAAGGGAGGGGGGCTTTAGGTCACTGGCGTCACGGTTTAACAGAACACCTTCTGTAATTGGAGTACGATTCTCAAAAATCATTGGACAGATCACTGATCAAACAGCAGATCAAAAACTATGGGGTAGTGCCAACTAAATGTTCCTTCTAATCCTTTGCATTAAGCGAGGAGGGCAGTAGGGGACCAGGACAGTGTTCCCCCTAGGCCAGGCAATACAAAACAGCAGCCAATAAATATTGGTGTACAACGCCTAAATAATTAGCCAGATACACAGTGCATCCGGGTAAATAATTTTACAGTTTCTGGACAAATATATAAACTTTTACATACAGTATTTAGGTAAATCAGGACACCCCATAAAATGTCAGACCACCAGGTAGCCGACCGTTTGCTTTCTCCAGGGGACCAAAGCCAGTGAAGGGGTTAATTCCAGTATCCCTGGTGGTCTAGGCCAGTGAAAGGGGATAATGCCTGCATCCCTAGTGTCCAGTGGGTTACTCTAGGATTTACATTGCCCCTTGGCAGAAAAAAAGGAGTTCTGATCTTGTGAAAGGGTTATTTCCATCATAGACATTCATGGCACATCCACAGGATATGCCAGAAATGCCGGATAGGTGCGGGTCCAAATACGGGACCTGCACATATCACCACCTAGAAAGGCGGGGGTAGCGCTCCCATGAATATACCGTACTCATAACTAGAAGTCTGGTTTATTCTTTGACTGGTCCCATTATCTAAACGGCACAATAGTTTTTTGTGAAGTTTTGTATAGTAGGAAATGGAGCGGCCCCTGTAATATGCTGCCCTCACATAGGGCAGCATACGGAGGTGACAGATCGGCTTTGAGCACATACAGCTATATATAACAGGATTGCAATTTTTACAGACACATAGTCATCAAGTGTTAGGAACAAGAAATATGCCTTCGGCTGCCAACATTTGCCCATGCCAGTTACTGCAGCTTTACAGATCTTGTAATTACCGTAGTTCTTTAATACGCTTGGCTTCTAGGAGTGATTATTATGTGCTAAGAAGTCAGCAAACCTACTTCCACAAATAGACTTCCTATGTGGCCTGACATGTCATACTCCTGTTGTGCTGACACGGGTTCAATCCAGCACCTCAACAAATGCAGGCACATTCAGGCATGCCGCGATCCGCCTCCGGTTTTAATTGGTTATAAATATGATAATGGAGGCCCATTTTGAACACCAAAAATCCACACATTGCAGCCATTTCCTTCATGTGTTAAGACGGCTACGTGGAGGAAATAAACGGTTACAGAAATTAAAGAGGCTCTGTCACCAGATTTTGCAACCCCTATCTGCTATTGCAGCAGATAGGCGCTGCAATGTAGATTACAGTAACGTTTTTATTTTTAAAAAACGAGCATTTTTGGCCAAGTTATGACCATTTTTGTAATTATGCAAATGAGGCTTGCAAAAGTCCAAGTGGGTGTGTTTAAAAGTAAAAGTCCAAGTGGGCGTGTATTATGTGCGTACATCGGGGCGTTTTCAATACTTTTACTAGCAGGGCGCTCTATAGAGAAGTAACATCCTCTTCTCTTCAGAACGCCCAGCTTCTGACAGTGCAGATCTGTGACGTCACTCACAGGTCCTGCATCGTGACGGCCACATCGGCACCAGAGGCTACAGTTGATTCTGCAGCAGCATCAGCGTTTGCAGGTAAGTCGATCTTACCTGCAAACGCTGATGCTGCTGCAGAATCAACTGTAGCCTCTGGTGCCGATGTGGCCGTCACGATGCAGGACCTGTGAGTGACGTCACAGATCTGCACTGTCAGAAGCTGGGCGTTCTGAAGAGAAGAGGATGTTACTTCTCTTCAGAGCGCCCAGCTAGTGAAAGTAGTAAAAACGCCCCGATGTACGCACATAATACACGCCCACTTGGACTTTTACTTTTAAACACACCCACTTGGACTTTTGCAAGCCTCATTTGCATAACTACAAAAATGGTCATAACTTGGCCAAAAATGCTCGTTTTTTTAAAATAAAAACGTTACTGTAATCTACATTGCAGCGCCTATCTGCTGCAATAGCAGATAGGGGTTGCAAAATCTGGTGACAGAGCCTCTTTAAAGTTGGCTTTTGCAAAAGATTGATTTAGCCTGACAATATAATAAATCACTAAATTATCAAGATTAGAGTACCAGATATAACAGTTTGCAGCACGTCCTTAAATTCATGTCGATTTCTTTTGCAGTGTGTGAACACGGAGATTTTCAATGAAAGAATACATAAAAATTTTGCAAGAAATCTGCTTTAGTGTGCTTGTGGTCTAAGAAAACATTCAAGACCTAAGTATTTAAAATTCACTACTTAAACGTGGATCCCGTAGAGCCCACGTATGTACACACAGCCACAGGATATCTATTTCACTACGTGGCACCGTATGGCGCCGGGTTATTCCTCGACATTATGGCATCTGATGAAGCATGCCACGAAAAAAACTCAGTATGCCTCTGTATGAAACCAGGTGTATGGAGGTACAGAAAGTCCCTTCAAGTTTATGGGTGCTCTTTTAAAACCTTTGAGTGGTACGGAGCCACAATACAGCCATGTGAATCAGCCCTTTGGATCTAAATTTACCGCAAACAAGAATGACCATTGGTAGACACAAAAATACTGAGACCCCCCCCCCCCAACACATTTTTCAAAAATTGTTTAGAAGAAAATCCACCATTAAACACCATATTTTTTCCCCAAAAATTGTGTGAATTCATTTATTTCCTAATTTTACCTAAAAATTCTGTGTTGATTAATAAAATTTCTTTATAGCGAGCTCGGTTGTCAAAGCTCCATAGCCTACATGGATACAACAGAGTTCAATTAAACTATTTTGGCCACAGCCACCGCTAGAGGCAGCTTAGAAGTTTTACCGCATACGGTTTTTACATTGAACACAATAATAAAACATTATGCAATGTGATCTTAAGCTCCCCCTAGTGGTAGCTGCAGGTAGACTGAATTTTATCATTTAACGGTGTAAAGAGAAGCAGAGGTTATGTAATATTTTAGTTAGTCCTAGTTCACATCATGTTCTGGCTCTACGCTTAGTGTGTACATTAGGAAAACTCCAAGCGTATGCGCTAAACATATCCATAGGGCTCCATTAGCGTGACTGAGGCCTAAAGAGTGTTCTTTTGACCTACCTTGGGCTATTATATCAGTATACCTTTTGTTTTTATTTTTTGAGGGATGGACTACGCTACTACATCCCCCAAAATAAAGTATACCACGCAGAATGTTTTTTAACATGGGAGAATAAGTTTAATATTTATAGATGACGTATACTTTAAACGGATAACCTATTAGTCTATAGGTGACGGATGTCTAGTGGTATCAATCAGCCATGGACTATAATGGCATCTGCTCAACATTTACATATCATGACGTATACGTTTAACATATATCATTATAGTCTATGGTGATGGGTGCCACTGTTAGGCATCTGTCACAACCTACGTTTAACGTAAATGTCGGGAGCTTTTCCAGGCCGTGAGCCCGCTCCATACAACACCCCTTCCCCTATGACTTATATGTACCATGATTGGTTGTAAATGGGTTAACCTAGAGGATTCATTTTGGCTCATTGGAACTTGAAAAAAATTGGATGCAATGGCTTTAAGGACTACTATAAAAATAAGAAGTAGAATAGTCAAACAAAAACTGAAATAATAAAATGAAAGAAAATGTATATTCAACATACCTGGAGCCCTCCACCTGAATGATTCTGCTACCGATTCAGCATTTCGGTCCCCAGTTATTTGTCCAAAATGGCCGTCGGTCAAACTTCCCTATGCAGAGTGTTCTTAGGAGCTAGGAGACACACCACCCTCCACTGCCTTCCGTTGGACAGGCGCTGAGGATGTCCGAGCATTGGTCCATTGAAGAAAGGTGGATTTGGGGGGGGGGCAGGTTCATTTTTTTAGATTAGACTTTCTAAAGACGCAAATCAATGGCAGCCTGATGTCAATGACATCTTAAATTCCAATTTCATTGATTTCATACCACACATTATCCGAACCGCTAACTTTCCAAGGATAAACCGCTTGATTTCTGGTGAAAGCAAATTAAGCAATTTCTCCGTGATTACAATTCCTTATTTCTTGAAAGTTTGCGGCTTGTAAAAGGAAATTGCTCATAATACAATTACTTAAAAGATAAAGTGGAATCTCCCCAGGACTACTCTTCTCTCCTACCGGACGTCATAGATGTTTATTATGGAACTGCTCAAAACACTATTTAGTAATTTAGCCACACAAAACTTAGAACTTCACTTTATACTAGTAATAATCAAATTTGTGTAAAATTATTATTTTCAATGTCTGGCACACAAATCCAGCAGCATCTACTAAAGGTATATACGATTCACTGACTGCCCTTCATGAATTTGGTAGCCAGGTGGAAGAATGCATAGAGCTGAATACAGTCACAGGGAGCATCAAGATCTGTCTTCCGGTGGCAAAAGCAGCCACAGACCACTCCTGCTGGGCAGGGAATGTACACATAATGCAGCTGGCATACGCTCACCCCAAGAGAGGCCGTATGGGGGTTTACGTGGTAAGGTGTATGAGTACATCTTGCAAGCAACGAATCAGAAAAAATCCAAGTGTGGAAAGACAGGAATCTCAGAAATTCGACCATGGGGACCATTGCATCCAGAAAGTTGGAGTAAGTGGTTGTTTCAGCAGACAATATATCCTCTGTACACATGATGCGGTTTAATAAAGCGTAAGACCTATTCCTAGAATATTGCTTGGATTCGGTCGTCTTCTTTAAGAGCAATTATGTCCTTTTGCGTATTTTCAAGAACGTAGGTTCCTTGGATGTATGCATTTGCCTTTGTTTATAAACACATATACATGGAGACAGATCCAAAGATATACGCGCCATGCATGGAATATCCTTCTTTGAAGTTTCATAATTTGATGAATAGCTTTCTAAAGTTAGGAACGAATAACTTTCTAAACCTAGGCTTAAATAACTTTCCAAACTTAGGGCTGAAAGCTATATGCCAAAGGGTAATAATAAACGGCTATGAATATGCGCAGCATATTGTATTTATTTCACAATAATCACTGGGGACAGCGACGTCTAACCTTCCACCCCAGATGTACATTTCTGTGAGAGCTCTTAATACAAGCATATCTCCAACACTAGTCTCTAGAACCAAAGAAGACGAGGGATTATCAGATCCAAGGAAAAGATCATATTAATGAAGTCAGAATCCCCAACTATTCCAGCAGAGAAAGACATTGGTGTCTTAACAAACACGACTGTTGAAACATTTAGTACATTATAACATAAGAGATTGTTGTACGTTTTTATCGGTTTCTTACAGTGGCCATATACATTTAATCGATGTCGGACGAGCGTTAATGTGTTTTCAATGGGGAGGGTACAGTAGGTCACTGGCAGACTCCTCTGGCTGCAGCATTTCTTCCCTGAGAACAAAAGGATCGGGAGTTCAAATTCAACATTATCTGTCGGGGTAGGATCGGAAGCCCCCATTCACATTAGATAGTCGGCCGGCCGGTTCTGCTCTTTAAAAATGCATATTTTCTATCAATGACCCTGTTGAGTAGGCAGGCTTTTCCTGGTGTGATGCGAGTGCTCAGACAGAGGTAGAGACACACACAGAGACCGAAAGAGAGAGAAAGAGAGAGACACAGACACACACACAGTTAAAACAAAGAAAGAAAGCGAGAGAAAGAGAGCGAGAGAAGAGCAAGATAAAAAGTGAGCATATGTGAGAGTGTGACAGAGTAAGTGTGCGTGTGTGTGACAGCATGCGTGTGTGTTCACGTGTACCCCCACCCTGTTCACCATATTACTCTAGAGGGATTTTTGGGGACCCAGTAGGTTTCTGAACATTCACAGAGAAGGGGAAACTGCAAGTTGCGGGAAGATGTGACTTTTTTTTCAGTCTGGTGTCATGAATGGTAGTGCTACGGTCTACGTTGCAGGACAACTGTGAGAAACTAGAATTCCCTAGAGTCCATAAAACATATTTTATTTCAGTATATCACTCATGCTTGTAAAGGGAGTAATTCCTATAAGAATATTTCAGGAAAGCAGAATTACCTCCCATACCCTTTTTTCCTTACTAATAGGACTTTAAAATGTCATGTCACAAAGTTTCTAGTGTTTGAACTTTGACAATTCTAAAATGTTTTAAAGGCTATGGACACCTTCGAGGGCTGCTTGCTTTTTTTTTTTTTTTAATGAATAGATTAATCAGTGTGATTAGTGTAACTTTGTAAATCGTTTTTATTAAAAATTCCTTTTACTTTTGGATATACAGCTGTTCTCGGTTCTCTATACAGAACAGCTGTATCTTTCATTTTGCACTGAATCCGTCAGTCCCGTGGACCTGACGGGTTCAGTGTCACCTGGTCCTTTGTGTCAGAGACACGCAGGATCCACCGGTAATTGATCACATCTAAGTTAAGAACTAAGACTTCTGTAACGTCCACGGTCACAGACTCCTATCATCCTGGAGACATCTTCCTCCCCAGATATGCCAGCACATGCGGCCATCCTGTCCTGCAGTGACCACTGGGGTGCGCGCTCAAGTTCATTCCCGACCTTAATGGGCCAGAGCACACACATGTTTTAGATTGACTGATTGCTCCCATGATCACCCTGGACTATAAGAAAGGCCCTGCCCCTTCCTTCATTGCCTGAGCTTTGTTGTGTTTACCCGTGTAGTCTTTGCAAATGGTCCATTAGTGGTTTCCAGTTCCCAGTGTTCCCGTTACTGCTACCTGTGTCCCATGCTACAGTGTTCCTGTGCCATGGAGAGTTGGAGTCATGTTGTGTTGTATACTACGACTGCAGTGTTTCACCGCGCCAGGTGTCTGCCTGCTGCCAAGGTCTCATCCAAGCCTGCCATCGCTACAGGTACCCTTAGGCTGTGTTCACACTGAGTATTTTTGCTGGAGGAAAATTCCTCCTGCAAAAACTGCTCCAGACGTTTTTTTTCACAGTGGTTTGGCAAAAACTTGTCAAAACACTCGTCGAGGCTTTTTTCCCCGTTTCTGACTGATTGAAATGGGGTTTTGGAGGCGGAAACCGCCTCAAGATAGGTCATGTCGCTTCTTTTTACCGCGGCGCGGTTTTTCCGCTCACGGTAAAAAAAACTCATCCGCTTCCCATTGAAATCAATGGGAGGCATTTTCGGGTGGTTTTTGACGAGTTTTGTGGAGCGGTTTCTGCGCCAAAAAACTCGTCAAAAACACTCGGTGTAAACAGGGCCTAATTCAAACTATCCACTTGGCCTTGGTATCCTGTTTGGCCAGCTGCTATCCCGCTACGGCGGTACAGCCCAGTGGGTCCACACACCCACCGTGACAACTTAGTTCACATCTGAGTTGTGGCATACGTTTTAGAGGGTCCGTTGAAATGTAAAAAAAAAAACAGACAGACTGATGCCAGACTGAATGAAACAGAAGGTAAAATATGTTTTTTGCTTTTTTTCACGGACCAGTTTACCGGATCTGTAAAAAAAAAACTGACACTTTTTTTCTATTTATCTTCAGTTCTACTCAGTTTTTATCTTTGGATCTTTCTTGCTTTCATTTTAAATCTATGCATGTGCAGAAAAAAAGACGGATCCGTTAAACGTAGTGCATAACTGACACAAAATGTATAGTATATCCGTTTTTATCCGTCATTCATTGACTTCAATGCTAGGCTAAGTTCACACTGGTGTTAGTATAAGTTTACCTCTCTTCCGTCAGAGGAAGAGAGGATCGAAAGATTAAAACGGAAAGCAGCGGTTCCATTAGAATAATCATACAGTTCTGCAGACTGCACCCTTGCTATCGTCAAAAAAACAAAACAAAAACGGAAACCTAGCGAACAGAGATAAACAAAAAGCAATTGAAACAAAAGAATTACGATTGAAATTAATGGTAATTCTAACGGAACCGTTGCTTTCCGTTTAATCCTTCGATCTGCTCTTCCTCGAACGGAAGAGAGGTAAACGTATACTAACGCTAGTGAGAACTTAGTCTTCCAGAAAAGCAGAACGGTCCTTTCCGTCAGGTTTCCGTAATTCTCGACTGAAACAATAGCGCAGCAGACTACGCTATTGCTTCAGTCAAAAAAACACGGAAAGCTGACGGAACGGAGCACAACTGAAGCAAAAACAAAAGCCATTGAAATTAATGGGTTTTTTGACTGAAACGTTTACTTCCGTTCTTGTGGTCATCTGACGGATCCGCTAGAATGGAAGGCACAAATCAGACGTGACCGATGCCTTAGATGTGATAGTTTACAGACGGATCCTGCCTGTCAGAGACACGCAGGACACGCTCTCACTGAACTCGTCAGGTCCGCGGGACTGACTGATTCAGTGTAAAACGAAAGATACAGCTGCTCTGTATAGAGAAATCTCCAAAAGTAAAAAGGAATTTTTAATAAAAACTATTTACAATGTTACAAATCACACTGACTAATCTATCAAAAAAAGAAAAAAAAAGCCCTCAAAAAGGTGTCCATAGCCTTTAACAAAATATATATATAAATTTAAATATGTAATGTAGGTGTACAACTCTTCTCAGAGTGGATTCTAGTACAGTTTATAAAAAAATAATGAATATACGCATGTAAAATCCGCACCAAAAACTGCAGTAAACCCAGCCAAACAAATTATTTTTCTTATTTAGGACCATCTCATAACCGAAAAGGTTTGATAATTCAGCACCTATCAAGTATTTTGCCAGATTATAGGAACTTTAGTGTGTGTAAAAACGTTGGATATTGTCTGACACCTTCTCTCCTGCATAGACGCGGAGAGGTTAAATCACCGGAGCTCGGTAATCTAAGTAAATGGACGTCAAAAGAATGAAAATTCAGTTGAAAGTGGTGTGAGAATACCCTGCCGAGCAGGAATAAATAGGTAGCCGTCTACCTTTCCAGCTACACAGGAGACTACAAGCAAACAGCTGTCAACAAGCCTATGCATGACTGCAGTCAAATTACAAATAGTAAGGGGATAGGTTTTTGAACTCTGTGCCAGCAAAAGATCATGTATCTAATCCATGAAAGAATTACAGACCTCTAGACTGCTATTATTTTATTAGCCATACCACTTACATTTTGATCTCTCCCGGTAATTTTGTTTGAACTTACCTGACAATGATACCTTACGGGACCAATTATAGGACACAGTTCAGTACTTCTTCACAAGACACATTCAGCAGCAACTACAGAGGTTATAGGCCTTCTTATCAACAGAGAAAACGCTGAACTTAAAATGATGGAAATACGAGCAAGGCGATGGTAAAAATTATGTAGGGTAAAAAAAAATAAAAAAAATAAAATCATAAAAATCAACCATGGTATTAAATACGGACCTACTGTAAATATAGTACGTCATATGGATTGATGTAAAGGTTTTTATTTTCACTTTTTTCTTGGGTCTAAGTATTTTCTCTAATATTGCAGCCACGAATATGGTATACAATATGCTGCGGAAATACATAAATAATGCCTATATAGTCTCTAAACAAACACATGAAACTTTGTGTATAAGGCACAGAATACATCTGCGTTGAAGGCTCAATTAATGGCCTCCATCACAAATCCAGCCAAAAATAATGGAAACAACAGTGCAGCATGCTGCATTGTTATTTCCGGTAATCCCACAGACACCTTGACGGAAACTCGACGGAACACATTAAAATCAATGGATTCCATGGTGGCCGTCATACGATGAAACCGGAGCTTCTGTTATTTTCATTGTTCTACTCCTCTGACAAAGCAGAAGAACGGAATCGCCAACGCAGGTGTGAACACGCCCTAACAGTAAAGACCACACTGGGGTAGAGCAAAACCTTAAATGGATGGGGGATATAGTAAAAAAAATGTAATACTATTTAGGGGCATCCCATGCTTAAAAAATAAATAAAAAATAAGTAATAAAACGTATATTGGTAAAATTAACAGAAAAAAAAAATGCACTCACCCTTCAATTCCACAGGCCTTCATGCGGCGACTATTCACTCGTTCCCCGCTGGTCTTTGTTTACAAATGCTGCATCGATGACGTAACTGCAGTAGTCAATCAGCAGTAAGGATAACTTCAACATTTTAAGAATAAAATAATAATAGGAGGCGGCGGCACAGAATCCATTATTCACCCATTGCAACGTTTCAACTTAGTTGGAGCCTCGGCGCTAGCAATGGGCGAATAAATGGATCATGGATTCTGAATGCCGTCTCCATCTATTATTATTGGGTAACCTTACTGACAACAGACAGTGATTGGCTGCCGCAGTCATGTGTCCAGAAGATACGTCATCGATGCACCGTTGTAAACAGAGAGCAGTGATTAAATCATTTTAATAACTTTATTAAATAGAAAGTGTAAGGTTTGTTTCATACTATGCACAAATCCCTACAAACAAGCACGGTTTGACCACTGAGGAAAGAGTCCTGAAAGAAAGATTGCACAGTGTAAAATGATATCTGAAATGAACCTTCACCGTTGGGTCCTGCATGGAAGTAAAGGAGATTTAGAGTTAAACTTCAGCCAAAAACAGAGTTTCCTATTGCAGTTATTCAGGCAGATGTTGCAAAGAACATGTAGGTTGCCATGTGCAGCTAATACTTGCAGATCGCAATGTTCTTGTGGAGCTGAGCATGTGTAATAGGCATTGACTTCTAATGTTGGCAACACATATTGCTGGTCGATACCATGACACTTCTACACCGGTGCTGGTACAAGGACCTTTGTAAGAATACTTTGTTCTCCCCCCAAATTGACTTATAATAGGTGCATCAAGCATCCATTTTGTTTTTGACTGGCTAGAATTGTGCAGCACGCTACACTATTGTGACCATCAAAAAGCGACAGACCCTTGATGGAAAGGAAAGGTGAACAGAGGTCAAATTCCCACAGTGCACCAAAGGATATATGCGTTACCCACAACTGTGCTATAAGAGATGTCGGCCCAGTTGGGCATCACATGCAAGAGGCCAAATGAGGTTTGGCTAAAGTCTTTCTCCAGTTTCCTGTACTCGAGATTCACTTCATTTATACAACTCTTTGGGACATTTATTCTGGGCATCTCATGGTTTCTTTTTATGGTAATTTATTACAAAATTATTTCACCAGTTGTCCAAGTGTATTTAACAAAAAAAAAAAATTAACTCCACAAAAAATTCCTGCTGTGGGGTCTGGACCTCCAAACACATTTAGCTGTGTAGTGGGTAAGCAATCACATACCAGTTGGGGGTGATGCATTTAACAGACTAAAGATCTTGCCCAACTTACCTGGCACATCTCAATAGAAAACTGTAATCTACTTTCTACTCACTTATTCAATCTTTCAAATTTTTTACATCAAAATGAGAAGATTAGAAGCTGTTGTGTGCCTTTCCCATCATATCAGTTAGTAATGTCCATTTTCATGGCAATTTCAAAGTCAAGGAAGAAACTTTCTAATCATCAGAATTACAATGTTGGAAGAGCGCCAGCTTTGAGAGAAAGCGGATGGCAGAGAACAAACCGTATGAATATCGCAGCGCGCTAACAGAAAGAAACATGACACTGTTCCTAACACAAAGGGGGATTTGCCTTGGCACATGCAACAACCTCAGTGGCAGCTGTTTTTTACTCGTATTAGGCTAGAATCACACACATAGGTTTTCATGCATTTTTTTTGACTCCAAACACAGAAGTGGACACAAAAAAGAAGATGCATCAGTCTTCTCTTTATAGTGTGCGTGTGCGTGTGCGCTCCTGGCCTAATGAAAGCAGAAAATTCAGAAAATTGCATTAGGTATTGCTAAACAGTCATAGACAACAGTGAGGAGTATTCCAGGCCAATGCAGGACTTTAAACAAAAAAAAAAAAAAAAATTAAAAAAAAGTGCTATTGGTTTAATTGTATGCCTTTGCATGGAATAGCGTAGTCTGCTACGCTATCCTATGCAGCAAATAAAAAAAACTGTAAATTGGGCCCTACGGATATGCTTGGCATATGTGCCAAAAAAAGCTCTACGCCAAACGTAATGCCCAAAGTGTGATCAGAGCCCAAGTCATAAACCCACTGATGACGATGCAAATAAAGAGTAGGTGCTCTACAGAGTAACCAAGGGATTAGATTACTAGTAACCCACATTGTAATTGGGTTTGCTCCTTTCAATGCAGGACAGCAAGCTACACTCCCGGCAGCCTCCTTGCTATTGATATCCATGTCACATTTAGGCTACATGCACACGACCGTTGTTTTAGTCAGTGTGTTATCCGTTTTTTTTTTAAAGGATACAACACTGACCCATTCACTTCTTTGGTCCCTTGCACACTACCGTGTTTTTCATGGATCCGTGCGGGGGCCGTGGGACTAGGCCACAAGATCCAGAGCAGGTCCTATTCCCGTCCGTGTTTGCGGGTTGGCCTCACCCATTCAAAGTCTTTGGCAAGGTGAACACCATGGATGGCACACTGAATAGGACATGTAAGGAGTTTCTTGCAACGGACACACGCTCCGTGAAAAAAACACAGATTGGTGAATAGCCCCATTGATTTGTACGGGTCAGTGTGATGTCCGTTAGAATTTTCCTTGTAGAATATTTGCCTTACTCCCACAGATAAACAAATGATAGCAGTACCCAAATCTAGTATTATTTATATGTACATCAACTAGCAACAATGACCTAATATTGCTCTTGAATGTTACGTGAATTGTTTAAGGTTCAAAGGTTGCAACCATCTGATAATAGCCAGGCAGGAAAACTGCAAGAGCAACTCCATTGCTACTTAAATAATTCTTAGGGCGTATAAATCGTCCGTGTGACAGCCGTTAAAACAACGACCGTCACACGGACACGCGTATTTTAATGGGGCCGTTCACACGCTCCATTGAAACAACGGTTGTGTGAAGTGTCCATGAAAAAAATAAGACATGTCCTATTTTTTGGCGCTTCACGCATCCCCCCCATACACTCTAGTCTATGGGGGATCCGTGAGAACGCGTCCCGCAAGTGTGCACCTCGGACATGGAAAACTGCAGTCTCTCACATCCGGGGTCTCCCACGCTTGTGTGAATGTCGCCTTCACATTCTGCGTAGCATCTGCAAATATTTTAATCAGATGGGATCAAACTGCGCTCAGTTGACAGTCAAAGCTCACGCACATGCTCGAATTCTAACCATGTACAACGGCACCAATAGGCTTCTAAGGGGGTTACATTTCATATGTATCGGGAGAGAGAAAATAAATGTGGCATCATCCACAGGACGCTATATCGCAAAGCCATTCTCCCTTAGAAGCAATGCTACAGTGTGCAGGAAAGTAGTAGTAGTTCATCTAGATACTTTTCACAGATAAGTACAAGCGTATAGACATCGGGCGATCGGTGAACCATAAATCGCTCATTAAATAAATGCCTTTTAACGAGTCCGAATAATCTGTTGATTTACATAAGGTCAGATCAGGAGCTGCACAAACTCCTTTCTGTGTCTTACCCTTCTAGATATAAAGACTAAAACAGAAATGAATCATTCTGGGTTTTCTCATTAGTCCGTTATCTACACGTGCAAATAGTGAAGCCGTAATCCTGACAATTACATGTCAAGCCTCGTGACATCTCATCAATCATGGATTTGCAAATCAGCATCCAATGTCAAAATCTTTAGCATGTAATTGCTTTTTAATGGGGATGTCAGGCATGTGTACAGACGCATCTCATGCAGGACAAAACACTCACTGCTATTAGTACGGATTCAATTAGCGGTTTAATTAATAACAGTAAAAGAAATCTATTAAATAAAGATCATGTGTGGAAAATATTTAAAAAGATATATTTAGTTAGCTCTGACCTAATGGGAAACAACCGATTTTACTCATGTTAAATTACAAATGGAATCCAAATGGTCAATGCAAGAGTGAGTTCATACACATACACACTGTATACACACACACACACACACACACACTGTATACACACACACACACACACACACACACACTGTACAAAGGCTGTCCTTAGATAAAAAGACCATCAATAAACCAGCCACGATAATTTTCTTTACGGGTGCCCATACACGTAGCAGTTATGCGGAGGTGCTGCATGAACAAAGACATGGTTGCAAACGTGAGCAGTTTGCGATCAAGTCGTGTGTGGTTTTGCCGGGTGCGGCACACTGCCATCACAAAGACAAGATGTGTGCGGGCACCCTAAAGGGGTTATCTGCTTTGTACAATCTCTTTTTGTTCCCTGACGATAAGCCGGTTCCAGTGTGTCCAGCTACTGTAACCCAGTCCTCAGCTATAATCTGTGGGGGGAATCCGGAAGAAATTGTTCAGCTCCCCTACAGCGCCGCCATAGGGGAAATGAAGTATTACACAGTGCCTATTCAAAGCAATGTGTAAAGGCCCTTTTACACCGGCAGATAAGCGGCCGATGCAGCCGAGCAACGAGACATCGTTGATCGGCGCTCATATGTTCCTGTCACACAGAGCTATGTATGGGGACGAGCAGTCGTTACTCCGATCGCTCGTCCTCCTACATTATCATCATGTCAGCAGCGCGTCTCCCTGTTTACACTGGGGGGGATGTGCTGCCGACAACAATAATATTTAACTTTTTTAAAACTATACGACCAGCATATGATCGAGCGTTTCCTCGTTCATCTGCTGATCGTTCAACTGTTTACACAGGGCAATTTTCAGCAACGAGCGTTCTACGATCCCTCGTCTGCCGATAATCATCCTCTGTAAAACCCCCTTAATGCATAGAAGTGCTGGTTCCCCCAGAGCAAGAGGAGCTATTTGGAGGCACTCCTTTCACTTTTAGCTCAACGTTTTCTAATTGGGATTAACAACCCCTTTAAAAAAAAAGAACTCCTGCACATTTTATTTTTGCACATATCATGGTAACTCGCCAGCTATATTCTAGCGGTGTCACTTGTTTCTCCCCAGCTCAGTTGCATCTATACATTTTGAGCCCTTTCATTATGGGCAGCTGTGTCCCGTGATCTCAGTCTGACCACCAGAATTGACCATGCTCCCATGTGTAGACAGGAGGTCAGTCTCTCCTGTGTGGCTGACTTCCTGTGAACTACAGAGGGGAAGAAGGAACCAATCTACTAAAACAGGTATACATAAGGCATACAGAAGAGCCCCTACATTATTCTTCAATAAAAGCCGGTGCTGCACTAAATAGACAAAGACAAATTGCTGAAGTGTTTCTCCAACGTGTACCCGTTTTGTTTTTTATACCACCAATTAGCCAACTCCCGAAACGGTTACAACCATAAAATAACTGATCACACCATTAACAGCGCATTGATAGCGATTGCGATTATATTTTCAGTCGGTACGGTAATACTGAGCATTGTGTGCATTCACACTGGGCAATTCTGATTACCAATGATCGGAGTCACAAGTAATCTAAATAATTTCCAAGTGGAAACCGGACTTTACTCTAAGCCTTAAATGCCTTTTCGAGAGAAAAAGGACACCAATCAATTTTCTCACCATTCGGTGTATGGTAGTCAACCGGTGTCTGGTGGTGGGTGGTACAATCAGCAGACCCAGCCTTGGTACCTACCATAACCAACTGCTCAGGCTTGACTACTTTCACAGCATGTTTCTCAGCAGTATCCAGGAGCTACACCCATGCGTTGAATCCTCGACTGGATTGATCTAACGATCCTTATGAAGCAGCGTCCTCCTGCGGGCTGTGTAGGTTTTGCTCACGCTGTGCTTTCACAAAGAGTGGCCACACTTCACACTATCTTTCTATTAACATGCCACTCAATGAGCTTCTGGAGCAGTCTAGAGAAGTTTAAGCCAGGAAAACCACTTACAGATAGAACCGATTTATCTTCGGTCACCTCTATGTTACAGAAGCTTCATTTCAACATTTCTGGCCAAAATCGGTTTTATGCCTTTTCAGCAATAAATAATAAAACAAAAAAAAAAAAAAAAAAAAAGGACGTACTTCAGGAGAATGGTTTAAGAAGTGGACTTGTTAATGCCCTTAAGGAAACACCATAGTTTGGTCCTTCAGGATATAGGGACTTTTTTTAAATCACCGAATTCCAAGAGCCATAACTTTTTATTTTGCTGGCTTGTTTTTTTGCAAGAGGAGTTGTTTTTTTTCAATGTCTCCATTTTGCGGTACATCATTTATTAATTAACTTGTATATATTCTTTTAGGGGGAGGGGGAAAGGTTTTAATACTTTTGCACAATAAATAAATTTTATGGGGAAAAAAATCCTTTTCATTCCAAAATAATTAACTTTATTGAAGTAGCTTTAAGAGGGATCTTTTTTTGCAGGAAAATATATGTCGTTTTAATTGACACCATTAAAAAAAAAAAACAAAAAAAAAAAAACAACAAAACGTTATTTTCCAAAATTCGCCACACTCTATAAAGGTTATCGTTATCCTATGGGTCGTTACGATACACTATAATTAAATCTTTCATGTAAAAAAAAAAAATATATATATTCCTAGTTCCCAGCACGTCTCCCCCGCTCATTCCTAGTCCCCAGAAGGTCTCCCTCAGATCAATCCTAATCCACAGCATGTCTCCCCCAGCTTATTCCTAATCCCCAGCATGTTTCCCACAGCTCATTCCCAGTCAGCATGGCTCCCCAGCTCATTCTTAGTCCCCAGCTCATTCTTAGTCCCCAGAATGTCTCCCCCCAGATCAATCCTAATCCCCAGCATGCCTCCCCCAGCTCATTCTTAGTCACCAGCATGGCTCCCCCAGCTCATTCCTAGTCCCCATTTCATTCCTAGTCCCCTGCATGGCTGCCCCATCTCATTCCTCGTCCCCAGCACGGCTCCCCCCAGCTCATTCCTAGTCCCCAGCACGGCTCCCCCCCAGCTCATTCTTACTGCCCAGCATGGCTCCCCCCAGCTCATTCCTAGTGCCCAGCATGGCTCCCCCCAACTCATTCCTAGTGCCCAGCATGGCTCCCCCCAGCTCATTCCTAGTGCCCAGCATGGCTCCCCCCCAGCTCATTCCTAGTGCCCAGCATGGCTCCCCCCCAGCTCATTCCTAGTGCCCAGCATGGCTCCCCCCAGCTCATTCCTAGTGCCCAGCATGGCTCCCCCCAGCTCATTCCTAGTGCCCAGCATGGCTCCCCCCAGCTCATTCCTAGTGCCCAGCATGGCTCCCCCCAGCTCATTCCTAGTGCCCAGCATGGCTCCCCCAGCTCATTCCTAGTGCCCAGCATGGCTCCCCTCAGCTCATTCTTAGTGCCCAGCATGGCTCCCCCCCAGCTCACTCCTAGTGCCCAGCATGGCTCCCCTCTCAATCCTAGTGCCCAGCATGGCTCCCCGTGCGCAACCACATCCAGACAATTTACAGCGCACGTAAACCCAATTTATGGTCTTTTCAAAGAGTTTCCTACTAAAAAAAATTGCTATAAGAAGTGCAATCAGATTAGGGTGTGGGCAGCTTATAGAGGGGCAATTTCCATAGACTATGTTGATTGTAAAAATCAGTCACAGAAAAATTCAGTATGTATGGGGGAAGGGAGGTGTCTTCTCAAAGGAGTGGTCTTCTGGGGAGGTTTCACTGTATATACAGACACACACTATAGTTTATTAACATGTTTGTTATACATTACTTTGATATGCCAAATTTTAAAACCCATTAACCTCATTCACACTGTAAAACATTTGCAAAATACTGATCCAATACGCAAGACTGAATGAGGCCTTATTCACACAGTAGAAACAGAACTTAGGCTGTGTTCACATCAGCGTTGCCATTCCGTTGAGGGGTTCCGTCGGAGGTTTCCATCGTGTTAACTACTCAACGGAAAGGCAAACTGAAACCTTTGCTTCCGTTTCCCTCACCATTGATCTCAATGGGGGCAGAAACTTTGGTTTCCGTTTGTCATTGTTGTGACAGGGTTCTGTTGTTTTGACGGAATCAATAGCACAGTCGATTGCGCTAATGATTCAAGAACAACGGAACCCTGTCACACCGGTGACAAACGGAAACCATTAGCAACGTTTCCATCACCATTGACATCAATGGTGAGGGAAACGGAAGCTAAGGTTTCAGTTTGCCTTTCCATTGAGGAGTTAACCCGACGGAAACCTCCGACGGAACTCCTCTACGGAAGGGCAAACGCTGATGTAAACAGTCCCTTAAAGAGGCTCTGTCACCACATTATCAGTGCCCTATCTTCTACATAATGTGATCGGCGCTACAGTGTAGATTACAGCAGTGTTTTTTATTTAGAAAAACGATCAATTTTGACCAAGTTATGACCTATTTTAGATCTATGCTAATGACTTTCTTAATACCCAACTGGGCGTTTTTTTTAGCTTTTGACCAAGTGGGCGTTGTGAAGAGAAGTGTATGACGCTGACCAATCAGCGTCATACACTTCTCTCCATTCATGTACTCAACACAGTGATCTCGTGCTGTCACTTACTCACACATTAACGCTACTGAAGTGTCTTGAGAGTGAATAGACATCGCTTCCAGCCAAGACGCGATGTCTATTCACAATCCCGACACTTCGGTAACATTTGTGTGGGTTAATGACAGCAAGCGTGATCACGCTGTAAATGACAGCACAGCGTGATCTCGATGTGCTGTGTGAGTAAGTGACACACAAACGTTACCGAAATGTCGGGATTGTGAATAGACATCGCGTCCTGGCTGGAGGTGAAACTTCAGAAACGTTAATGTGTGAGTAAGTGACAGCACATCGTGATCTCGTAAGATCACTATGTGCTGAGAACATGAATGGAGAGAAGTGTATGATGCGGATTGGTCAGCGTCATACACTTCTCTTTACAACGCCCACTTGGTCAAAAGATAAAAAAGGTCCGGTTGGGCATTAAGAAAGTCATTAGCATAAATCATAACTTGGTCAAAATTGATAGTCTTTCTAAATAAAAAACACTGCTGTAATCTACATTACAGCGCCGATCACATTATGTAGAAGACAGGGCACTTATAAAGTGGTGACAGAGCCTCTAACTATATAAAGAAAACCTATGTATTCACTTTGCAACAGACGAAACAAGAGACAATGTACATATTTTTAATTGCAACACATATAAATATCGCAGCCTCATAAAATTCAGAAATGTATATCATGTCTCTAATATTATGAAACAAATGCATACCCCCTAGTCCTATCCACAGCTACACAACCTCTGTCGTCACTTGGAGGATTCCAAGCTAACTATACCATAATCTATTATAAGCGCTGACATGGTAATGTCCATATGTCAGTGACGCTGGATATGGACTTGTGATCTTTTTAATGACTGTTATTGGTAAAGACTTGGAAGATGACATTGGAGACATCAAATATGTACATCTTCAAACCACAAATTCCTGGTTGCAGCATAGCCGGTAAGCACAGTGGAGGCAGTCACTAGAAACCCCTAATGAGTCTGCAGTCTAGCACTGCACAAAGAATGATCAAAACGGGAAAAAAATAAAAAATAAAATTTAATGCCAACCTGTAAAAGAGATGCAGCACAAAATGCAGAACTATGCGCACTGGAATGAACTGAACAATAATCCTGTAGCTTTTAAAGTGTTAGCCCAAAAACAAAAGGGGATTTAAAACAGTCTAAGGCCCCCTGCACACGACGGTGCCCGTTATCACTGTCCGTGATTATTGGCACGGCTGAGCACGGACAGCCACCCACATTTGCAGGCCGTGCTCACATATAAAACATGGGAGCACGCTCAGTAAAAAGCAAAAAATAGGACGTCCTATCTTTTGCGGAGCCTTTCTACAGCACAGAAATCTTCCTGTAAGTGAACGGGAAGGTGTCCGTGGGCAATAGAAGTGAATGGGTCCATAATTACAGTCCATAATTATAAATTCTACAGTTGTGTGCATGGGGCCTAAGGCCTTGTTTAGATCTGCGTTGAAGGCTCCGTTAGGGGCATCCGTCGCAGATCCAGCCGAGACAATAGCGCAGCATTTTTCTCTTCTTACGCCACCAGTTGGCTTACTTTAGACCAATATTTTGCATCATACCTAATTCTAGACATTTTTCAAAACTGTATAGTGAGGCGCAAAAAGTGTCTAGAACACATAATAAATCTGGAGCAAGACATACACGCCTGTTTTTTGTCACAAATCGAGACAGAATTCTGGCCAATTTAGCTTAGTTAGGCCCCATGCACACAACAGTATTTTCATCTATCCCGAAATACTGTCCATAAATACGGATCCGTATATAGGGAAGTGTGTCCGTAAATACAGTTCGTACTGCATCTGTATTCCATCCGTATATACGGATCTGTACAAAAAGGGAGAGGTTTCAAATTATATCATCAACATGTTGCCTAGCAATGCTTCTGTAAATACGGACTGTTTACATATGCACATCAGTAGCCGTCCGTATTTACGGAAGCTCCTATAGACTTCTATGGGAGAGTCCTTGCCGTAATTACTGACAAGAATAGGACAGGTTCTAGAATTTTTTTCAGCTCGTACACCCATCAGTAAAAATACTGAAAGGTGTCTGTGGTCAATAGAAACGAATGGGTCCGTAATTACGGTCGGTAATGACGGTCAGTAATTACTGATTAAAAATACTGTCGTGTGCATCGGGCATCTCTCCCAAAATTCTCCCAGTTGCAATGCTACAACTGTTACAACTTATGCTAATCTAATAGTATACTTGATATAGCTGAACTTTTACATTTACTTCCTGTTAAAATTTGTTTTATCCATGCAAATTCTGTGTGAAGTTACTGCCACAAGGTGTCTCACTTTCTAATCTGCTGTCCACCTACTGTTGTCACTCCGTCACTAAAAAAGACAGAGAAGAGGAGACGGACTGAACGAAGTGTGTGCGTGCGGGGGGGGGGGGTTCTCTTCACAGCCTGCCAATAGAAGTCTATAGAGATGAGAGTTAGCAAGGAGAGAAAGGCACATACACTGCCCATGGAAGTCTATGGAGAGGGGAGGCGGCAGCAGTAGGAGGGATGAGGAGCGGAGAGGGAGACAAACAAAGACAGGCTGCCCATAGAACTATATAGAGAAGTGAGTGGGAAGCAGAAGGAAAGACAGACATGTGGCTGTCCATATTAGTCTATTAAGAGGGGAGAAGGGAGAAGAGCGAGACATACACAGAAGTGCTTCCCATAGAAGTCTTTGGAGAGGGGAGAGGAGGAGGAGGAGGAGGAGGAGGAAGCAGAGAGAGGAGACACAGACTGCTGGTAAGAGTTATATTTCATCCCAGTGCTGGATTCAAAGCCAGTCAGATAATGACCAGAAATAATGTCATTCCCCATGTACACACATAGGATAGCCTATTCTGATGAAACCAGGTGCGAAACCAGAGTTGGGGTGATGGACAGTGTGAAGGTAGTTAGTATGGCATATGGTGGGTAATGTCTGCTTGTGTATTGAGCTTGCATTTCTTTCCATGGATAAAATATCAAGTAACATTTTGGCAATTTTTCCTATGCAACCAATATTGTGAAAAGCTCCTGAAAAGCTAGGTACGCTTTAAATATTTTAATGGCCCAATCTACTACCATTTCAATCAAAGAAAATGGTGAAAACCTGTGCACTATTTAGGCTGTGTTCACACTACGTTTTAGGTCTCCTTAAACATATATACGCCAGGGAAGGCTCCCGATGTTTGCCTTTAACGACTGCAGTGACTGATGCCTGACAGGGTTGCACGATGCATCGAAAACTCGATACGGATTTGATGTCGTGCACCCTCAAACGGTTCGATGCCGTTATTTCATGTATTCCGATACCAAGCTGTGTGGTCGCACAACTTAGTATAGTAACACATAAATGTTGTTAGACCGGGGCTGCAGCTGTGAAATTCAGTCATTGCCCGCTCCTGAGTCCTGACAAGTGTGCGCTCGGTCAGCATGATGTGATGCGGCCGGCGCTGCAGTAATGAACGCCGGCACTGAAGACAGAACATGCACTGCAAAACACCACCATGTTTGGCCTTCAGTGCCTGTGCCGCCGATCATTAGTGCAGCACCGGCCACATCACCTCATGCTGACCGCGCGTGCACACTTGACTGGAGCGGGGCAATGGCTGTATTACACAGCCGCAGCCCCGCTCTAACGGCGAACATCAGAGAAACCCCTGATCTCCGCCGCTATTCCCTTCAATGCTGCGATCAAAGCTAACCGCAGCATTCAAGGGGAAAATGAGAAGGGGGGATGCCTTTTGGATCGCGTCACAGTAAATCCATGTGACGCGATTGAGGGACATACCATATATGGGCAGAAAGCCCAGGGTCCATTGAAGTGGACTTATTAATGTGAGCACGAGGTATCATGAATTTTGAACCTCCATGTGCCTCTCATTAACCCCTTAGTGACCGGCCTATTTTAATCCTTAATGACCAAGCGATTTCATAAGTTTTTCCATCGTCGCATTCAAACAGCTCTAACTTTTTTTATTTTTGCGTCGACATAGCTGTATAAGGTCTTGTTTTTTGCGGGACAAGTTGTATTTTTTAATAGCACCTTTATAGGGTACATAGAATTTATGGATTAACTTTTCTCTATTGAGCGCCATATCGAAGGGGTTAAACGGGCGCGCTCGAGCAGCGCTGCCCCAAGCCATCAGCTACCGGAGGTGCAGGGAGCTTTTCAGCTCCCGGCGGAATTGCTTTATTCTGATGCAGCGCCGTGAAAAGGCGTATTGGCAGTCACTAACTGGTTAATAATAATTAACCCCATTGTGTCCCTCACACATTAACCCAATGTTGTCCATTATGACTGAGGAACATGTTGGGGTTAATTACTATTAATGTGAGGCACATGGAAGTTCATCACACCACGTGCCTCACATCAGAAAATGGAATAACTTTTTTTTTTATTATTATTGTTGTTGTTGGCAAAGAATCGTTTTGGTATCGAGGTACTACACAAAGTACCAGTATCAAAGTCCAAATTCCGGTATCGTGACAACCCTACTGACAGTGGCATCCGTCACCCATATAGGAGCCGAATAGGTATGGCAAGCTTATGGGGGGGCGGGGTTTCAGTTCCCAGACTGAACCAATCACAACTTTGGATCTTTTAATGCGACCCTTCCATGTGGCTCAACGCTACCTAGAATATTTTAATATGGCTGTAAAAAAGGCTTTAGGCCTAGTTAATTGCCCTTAATTTGTCTTTCTATAGCTCATGTTTGGAGAAAAGCCCAAACTGGAAAACAGATGTTTGTAATGTAAAGGTGTTTTCATTTTAACATCAGCATTAAATTTTTTCTATTAATATAACATATTATTCGCTAGTGGCCTGCTTTAAATCAATTTACATGTCCTTAAGGATCACAACAGTGGCGTGGTGGATGACATGCTTAGTCTAAAATCTAGGATACCTTTCCGTTGATCTTCATACATATGGGAAACATTAGAGGATTGCCATTAGAAACACACTGCGCTCAAACGTATCAAGTTGCAAAAAAACATGTGTTTTTGTTATAAGAATTAAATCAGAGTATGTGGGCACAAATGAAGCATATTTGACAAATGTGGACGTTAAATATGTGAGCTCATACCAACTAATAGATCATTTGCGTTCAAAATTTGGAAAAATGCTATTATATTCTATTGCAAAGCTAGATTATGTGATACTGAAATTCACCAGGAAAATGGAGGGGTCACATACAATACAGACACCGAGGGTGAGGGTCATATGGTGTCATATGTGGTCTACAGCAAGTGCTCCTGCTACTCAAATTAGCTGTAGATAAAAGAAGAGGTCACAATTTGGCAGAAAAATAGATCAAGTGCGTTTTCCCTAGGTAAGGCTCGATTCACATCTGCATTGCAGGCTGCGCTATTCTTTCCGATAAAACCACATACACCCCAACGGAACTCATTAAAGTCAATGGGTTCCGTCGGCGGTGTCCTTGGTGCAACGAAACCATCGCTTCTGGTTTTCCCTCTGACGGAGCAGAACAATGGATAGCAGCAACGCACGTCTGAACATAGCTTAAGTAATATACTAAACATGCAAGTAGGACTAGGATATGGTGGTGGTAAGTATGAGCTCTGTAATGGCTATCACTGGTGGTGGTCACGCAGCAAGTTAGGCCCTGTTCACAATTTTATTTAGGTTTAGTTTGTTAGTCAGTAAGGCTAGAAACTTACATGCAAAACGTGTCATAGGGCTTTATTGTCAGACAGAGGCCAAAAGAAGGGCCTATTTCATAAAATTATTTTTTTATATATATAATTTTTTTAACATGGAAGCCTATGTGTGATGGATGCCACTGTATGGCATCTTTACAATAGATGACAGAACACATCTCCAATATATTGCAAAAGTATTAATTAATCTTCCTTAGCAAAAAGTTCAACCCATCATCACAGCAGGGTCGTGAATATATTGGAGATGTGGGCTGTCGGCTACAAACTACTGTAAAAATTGAACTAGTTGGAGGAGTGTTTGTCCAATTTTTTACTGTATGCCATCTGTCAAACGTATACGTCATGAGCTTTTCAGGACCTATACGTTTAATGGATACCATTACAGCCTATGGGTGATGGATATGTTTAACGGATGATTAATAGTGGCATCCGTCACCCATCAGCACTATCGTATATGTTTAAGGGAGACGTCATGAAAAGGGTCATGAGCGTTCAGGACAAATCCGTTAAACGGATACCATTATAGCCTACGGGTGACGGATGGCAATGTTAGGCATCCATCGCAGACTAGGATTAACGCATATGTCTAGAGCTTTTCTCAGTATATACATCAAATGTAGGCTAAAAAACTTGACGCTTGTCTCCATCGGACCCATAGAGAATGACTGGAGTGGCAGCCCATCTCCCCGACCTCCGCTCTATTCAAAATTCTCCTCACTCCGATCGCGTTGTACGGAGGAATGGGGGCGTATGGACCCCCAATCTGGTGACCAGTGGTATATAGCCATACTTCCACTGGTGATTAGCGGATTGTCGCATGTTAGAGGCGCGGAAACACGCGGCAATCGCTACCTCATGAGAACAACCCTTTAATGGCACATAGGCTTGTTGGAGGTGCAACCACAGGGACCGCTACCAATTCCAAGAATGGTGGCAGTTTCCACATGTCGGAATATATATATATATATATATATATATATATAAAAACCTAGTTATCAGGAACAGGGTATCTCCATTCTTGGGATCAGCGAGGGTCCCAGAGGTTAGAGCTCCAGCAACAAAACATATATAGCGTAGTCAATATGCCATTTAAATCCATTGTAGGAAAACCCTTTTGAAGGACTTTAACCCGCTCAGAATCGAGCCTATTTTGTCTTCAGAATCGCAGGATTCATTTTTGCGCCGCCGCATTTCGAGAGCCATTACTTTTTTTATTTTCTGTCAACGTAGCCATATGAGGGCTTGTTTTTTGTGGGATAAGTTATATATATTTTTCAATGGCGTCCTTTTGGGATACATATAACGTATTTATTAACTTTTTCTGGGGAAACAGAATTTTTTTTTTCCCTAGAGACACAACTTTTTTTTATTTTTCGTCAATGTAGCTGTATGAGGGCTTGTTTTTGCAGGGTCAGTCATATTATATTTTTTTTTTTAAATGGAGACAATTTTGGGGTACATATACATTAACTTTTACTATCATTTTTTTCCTGGGGGACAGGGAATAGAAAATAAAAGCAGTTCCGCCATTGTTTTTCCTGCAGGTTTCTTTTACGGCTATCACTGTGCGGTTAAAATCGTGTAAAAAGGGAATTTTTTTTAACGTGAACACTTTTTTTTAATTGACTAAATTAAACTTTATTTAAATTTAGGTTTTGTCCCAATAGGGGACTTTACAACGTGATCTTTTTATCGCCGATATAATGCTTTGGTATACTTAGTATAACAAAGCATTAATAACAACCGGACAGACAATCTATTAGGCCGTGCCTAATAATTATACAGCTATGGCAGGCCAAGGGGCCGTTGTTATGCCACTGGCTGCCATAACATCCCATCGAATTCGGGGGGGCCGATGGGTGAAAGAGGGTGCTCCTTTTCCTCTAACCACCTAGGTGACAGTCGCTATTGACTGACATCTAAAGGGTTAAACAGCCGGGATCGGAGGGATGTCCAATTCTGCTCGCTGCAGCGAGTGGTCGACTGCGCTTAGCAAAGGCACGGCTCCTGTGCCACCCAGTGGATGTAAACGTACACCCGTTTGTGGAAGGCAACCACTAAAACGGGCATATAGTTACGTTCGAATGCAAGAAGGGTTTAAAAAAAACGAATAAATAAAAAAAACACGAGGTCCGTTTTTTCCTTTAGGAAACAAAGGCTCCAGAATAGGGTTGTCAGATTTGGACAATCCCTACTCGTTAGAAGAGTCCCCTGAAAAAATAAACAGATTGTAAAGTGTGCCCTTGCTAGGACCCCCATCGATCAGCTGTAATCTGTGGGGAAACCTGGCAGTAATGGTTCAATATCCCTGCAGCACCACCACAAGAAAAATTAAGCATTACACAGTGCTCATTCAAATCAATGGGTTGTCTGCGTAAAGCAGGAAAAGTCCTCCAGAGCGAGATGCGCCCTTTGAAACAGCTCACCACTCTGGCCAATAGATAAGGATCCTGAACAGGGGTTCCCTTTCTATTAACTCAAGATTCCCTAATAGGATATATGAAAATGTTTTTTCTAAACTAGGAAACCACTATAAGAACTGTACCAAAAATGTAGAAGATATGGAGTATATATATATATATATATATATGGATACTAATTTAGCATTCAATACAACCACATAAATTACCAGAAAGGACAAAGTACCTTATGCACCACTTCTGTCTAGCAAATGGATTGGATCAATATGACATCGATCAGCATCGGGTGCGTGACAGGTGCCAGTTGAAGACAAGCAAGGAATTTAATGTAACCCTTTCATGCAACCTAGCCAACGTGTGTTAACAAGAAGGACACAGATGGAATGGAGTAGGACTGCAGGATCAGACTACACTGGGTTTTTGTTTGTAGTCTGTAACCATAGACACACAAGTCTGCAAAGGAGCCGTGGACACAAGGTTAGGATCATTTTTAACCCTTTAATGATCAGCAATTTTTCCCTCCTCACCTTCCAACAGCCAAAATTTTTTATTGACATAGGTGTATGAATGGTTTTTTTCAGAACGAGGTGTAGTTTTTAATGGCTTCATTTAAATTTACCATATAATGTACTGGGAAACTTTGAAGAATTATTTTGTGGGGTAATTTCCCCATTGTTTTTTGGATTTTGTGTTTTATGGTGTTCACCCTGCAGTAAAATTGACATGTTAACTTCATTCTGCTATACCAAATTTCTACAGTTCATTTTATGTTTTCTTAATTTTGTGTTACCATATTTTGAGGCCCAGATCTTTTTTACACCCATGTATTGAAGTATAGTGTGTTTTCTACCGGCTCCTATTAAGCCCTTCCTCTGGCCGGGCTTAATAGGAGCGTAAAGATGGCAGACGTGTGCCTTCATTGAACCCCCAGGCTGCCATGACAACCATCGGCACCACATCGTGTGGCCAGTGGGCTGTTGGAAGGGGCTACTCATCTCTTTCTTACGGCTTGTTGTTATTGACCACGGCATCTAAATGGCTAAAAGCTGGGATCGGAGTTCACTCCGATCCCGGCCTTAGAGCAGGGTAGCAGCTGTAATGTACAGCTGACACCCGCAGCGTATGAAGCGGGCTCAGCCCATAAGCCCACTTCATACAACCTCCCCTCCCCCTATGACATATGTACCATGCTTGGTCCTAATTGGGTTAATCTAGTTGCTTTATTAGAACACTAAAAACGAAAACGTTGCAATGACTTTAACCCCTTCCCTCTTTAGCCACTTTTGACCTTCCTGACAGAGCCTCATTTTTCAAATCTGACATGTGTCACTTTATGTGGTAATAACTCCGGAATGCTTTCACCTATCCAAGCGATTCTGAGATTGTTTTCTCGTGACACATTGGACTTTATGTTACTGGCAAAATTTGCTCGATATGTTCAGTATTTAATTGTGAAAAACACCAAAAATTAGCGAAAAATTGCAAAAATTAGCATTTTTCTCAATTTAAATGTATCTGCTTGTAAGACAGGCAGTTATACCACACAAAATTGTTGCTAATTAACATCACCCATATGTCTACTTTAGATTGGCATCGTTTTTTGAACATCCTTTTATTTTTCTATGACCTCACAAGGCTTAGAACTTTAGCAGCAATTTCTCACATTTTCAAGAAAATTTCAAAAGGACATTTTTACAGGGGGCAGTTCAGTTGTGAAGTGGTTTTGAGGGCCTTATATATTAGAAACCCCAAAAAAGTCACCCCATTTTAAAAACTTCACCCCTCAAAGTATTCAAAACAGCATTTAGAAAATGTCTTAACCCTTTACACATTTCACAGGAATTAAAGCAAAGTAGAGGTGAAATTTACAAATTTCATATTTTTCTGCAGAAATACATTTTTAATACAATTTTTTTTTATAACACAGAAGGTTTTACCAGAGAAATGCAACTCAATATTTGTTGCCCAGTTTCTGCAGTTTTAGGAAATATCCCACATGTGGCCGTAGCGTGCTACTGGACTGAAGCACCGGCCTCAGAAGCAAAGGAGCACCTAGAGGATTTTGGGGCCTTATTTTTGTTAAAATATATTTTAGGCACCATGTCAGGTTTGAAGGGCTCTTGCGGTGCCAAAACAGTCAAAATCCCCCAAAAGTGACCCCATCTGGGAAACTAGACACCTCAAGGAAATTATCTAGGGGTGTAGTGAGCATTTTGACCGCACAGGTTTTTTACAGAAATTATTGGAAGTAGGCCGTGAAAATTAAAATCAACATTTCTTCAAAGAAAATGTAGGTTTAGCGATTTTTTTTCTCATTTCCACAAGGACTAAAGGAGAAAAAGCACCGCAAAATTTGTAAAGCAATTTCTCCCGAGTAAAACAATACCTCACATGTGGTAATAAACGGTTGTTTGGAGACACGGCAGGGCTGAGAAGGGAAAGAGCGCTATTTGGCTTTTGGAGTTCACATTTAGCAGGAATGGTTTGCGGAGGCCATGTCACATTTACAAAGCCCCTGAGGAGACAAAACAGTGGAAACCCCCAACAAGTGACCCCATTTTGGAAACTATACCCCTTGAGGAAATTATCTAGGGGTATAGTGAGCATTTTGACCCCACAGGTTTTTTGCAGAAATTTTTGCAAGTAGGCTGTGAAAATGAAAATCTACATTTTTTCAAATAAAATGTAGGTTTAGCTAATTTTTTTTCATTTCCACAAGGACTAAAGGAGAAAAATCACCATAAAATTTGTAAAGAAATTTCTCCCGAGTAAAACAATACCCCACATGTGGTAATAAACAGCTGTTTGGACACACGGCGAGGCTGAGAAGGGAAAGAGCGCCATTTGGCTTTTGGAACTCAAATTTAGCAGGAATGGTTTTCGGAGGCCATGTCTCATTTACAAAGCCCCTGAGGGGATAAAACAGTGGAAACCCCCCACAAGTGACCCCATTTTGGAAACTACACCCATTGAGGAAATTATCTAGGAGTATAGTGAGCGATTTGACACCACAGTTTTTTTGCAGAAATTATTGGAAGTAGGCCCTGAAAATAATAATCTACATTTTTTCAAAGAAAATGTAGGTTTAGCTAATTTTTTCTCATTTCCAGAAGGACTGAAGGAGAAAAAGCACCACAAAATTTGTAAAGCAATTTCTCCCGAGTAAAACAATACCCCACATGTGGTAATAAACGGCTGTTTGGACACACGGCAGGGCTTAGAAGGGAAAGAGCACTATTTGACTTTTTGAGATCACATTTAGCAGGAATGATTTGCGGAGGCCAGGTCACATTTGCAAAGCCCCTGAGGGGACAAAACAATGAAAACGCCCAAAAAGGGACTCCATTTAGGAAACTACACCTCTTGAGGAATGCATCTAGGGGTGTAGTGAGCATTTTGACCCCACAGATGTTTCATAGAATTTATTAGAATTAGGCAGTGAAAATAAAAACAGTCCTTTTTCTTCAATAAGACGTAGCTTTAGCGCAAATTTTTTCATTTTCTCAACAAATAAAGGAAAAAAAGAACCCAACATTTGTAAAGCTATTTCTCCCGAGTACGGCAATACCCCATATGTGGTCATAAACTGCTGTTTGGGCAAACCGCAGGGCTCAGATGGGAAGGACCGCCATTTGGAGTGCAGATGTTGCTGGATTGGTTTCTGGGCACCTGTGGGCCCAAAACAGTGGAAACCCCCCAGAAGTGACCCCATTTTGGAAACTACACCCCTCAATGCATTTACCAAGGGGTGTAGTAAGCATTTTAACCCTGCAGGTGTTTTGTAGAAATTAGTGTGCGCTCAATGTTGCAGAGTGAAAATGGGATTTTTTTCCATAGATATGCCAATATGTGGTGCCCGGCTTGTGCCACCATAACAAGACAGCTCTCTAATTATTATGCGGTGTTTCCCGGTTTTAGAAACACCCTACATGTGACCCTAATCTTTTGTCTGGACATATGACAGGGCTCAGAAGTGAAGAGTACCATGCGGAGTGGAGGCCTAATTTGGCGATTTACAAAGTATTGGTTCACAACTGCAGAGGCTCAGATGTGAAATAATAAAAATAAACCCCTGATAAGTGACCCCCACTATGGAACTGCACCCCTCAAGGCATTAATTAAGGGGTGTAGTGAGCATTTTCACCCCACAGGTCTTTTCCATAAATGAATGCGCTGCGGATGGTGCAAATTAAAAATTTATATTTTTCCCTAGATATGCCATTCAGTGGCAAATATGTCATGCCAAGCTTATGACGCTGGAGACACACACCCCAAAAATTGTTAAAAGGGTTCTCCCGGGTATGACGATGCCATATATGTTGAAGGAAACTGCTGTTTGGGGACGCTCTAGGGTTCAGGGCCGAGGGAGCACCATTTGGCTTTTGGAGAGCGGATTTTGCTTGGTACTATATTTGTTTGAGTATTGCTGGTGTTTTATAATGTGGGGGTACATGTAAGCGGGGCGGAGTATATAAGGGGCATAGTCAGGTGGTATAAAAAAATAAAAATAATCCATAGATGTGTGTTAAGCTGTGAAGCAATCCTTTCTGCACAGGCCGGTGTCACACTGATAAATGGTGTCATTTCTTATCCCCCTTTTGGTCCACACCCCGCTCCTTTGTAGTTTGGGGAATTTTGCAGGGAAAGTGTTGTCCTGGTATAATACGGGCACCGTCGCTTCCAGCGGATATGTTTGGGCCCTCCCCTTCGTGGTTCCCTAATTTTAGGTCCTTGATAAATCGCCTCTTGAAACAGAAGAAATGTTCCCCTCGGGCACAACTGCATATTTTTTTATTTCCTGACTTATTGGAGCCATAACTAATTTTATTTTTCATAGACGTAGCGGTATGAGGGCTGGTTTGTTGCGGGACGAGCTGTAGTTATTATTGGTACCATTTTGGGGTACATGCAACTTTTTGATCACCTTTTATCCTATTTTTTGGGATGCCAGGTAAACAAAAAAACGCAATTCTGGCACAGCTTTTTTTGTTTTTTTATACAGCGTTCACCATGCGTTATAAACTACATGTTAACTTTATTCTGCGGGTCAGTACGATTCTGGCGATACCTAATTTATAGCACTTTTTTATGTTTTACAACTTTTTGCACAATAAAATTACTTTTGTAAAAAGAATGTATTTTTTCTGTCGCCAAGTTATGAGAACCATAACTTTTTAATTTTTTTGTCGACGGACGTGTATGAGGGCTTGTTTTTTGCGGGACGAGCAATAGTTTTTATAGGTACCATTTTTGGATACGTGCGACTTTTTGATCACTTTTTATTGTAATATTTGTAGGGCAAAGTGACCAAAAAACAGAAACTCTGGTAACGTTTTTTACGGTTTTTTTTTACGCTGTTCACCGCCTGCAATAAATAATATAATATTTTGATACCTCCGGTCGTTACGGTCGTGGCGATACCAAATACATATGGTTTATTATTATTTTTCAATAATAAAGGACTTGATAAGAGTAAAAGGGGGAATGTGTTTTATTTGATTACTTGAAACTTTTATTGTTTTCAAACTTTTATTTTTTGCACTTTTTTTTACACTTTTTTATACTTTTTTGATACTTTTTTTACACTTTTTCTCAAGTCCCACTAGGGGACTTGAAGGTCCAACGGTCAGATTTTTTTTTTTCTAATACATTGCACTACCTATGTAGTGCAATGTATTAGATCTGTCAGTCATTCACTGACAGCAAGCCGTTTAGGCTTCGCCTCCCGGCGGGGCCTAAATCGGCTTCCGTAATGGCAGAGCAGGAGACCATTGTGTCTCCTGTTGCCATAACAGCAGTCGCCAGTCCCGATTGCCTGTCAGGGCTGGCGATCTGCTAGTAACCGCTACGATGCAGCAATCGCTTTCGATTGCTGCATCGAAGGGGTTAATGGCAGGGATCGGAGCTAGCTCCGGTTCCTGCCGTTACAGGTGGATGTCAGCTGTACAGTACAGCTGACCTCCACCGCTGATGACGCCGGATCAGCTCCTGACCCGGCGCCATCTTGCCGGCAGCTACGGAAGCCGATCAGGCTCCGCCGCCGGGCGGATCCTGACCGGCTTCGGTGCTAGGCAGACCGGGAGGCCAGTATTAGGCCTCCGGTTGCCATTGCAGCCACCGGAACCCCGGCAATTTCATTGCTGGGGCTCCGATGAGCTGCAAACACCTTAAGTGCAGCGATCGCGTTTGAGCGCTGCACTTAAGGGGTTAATGGCGGGGATCGAAGCTAATTTCGGTCCCCGCCGTTACAGTCGGATGTCAGCTGTAAGATACAGCTGAGATCCGACCATGATGGCACCGACTCAGCTTCTGAGCCGGTGCCAAACGTTTGACGTACATGTACGGCATTTTGCGGGAAGTCAATGCTTTCCATGACGTACATGTACGTCAAATGTCGGGAAGGGGTTAAGGACTACTATAAAAATATAAAGTAGAACGATCAAACAAGAACTGAAACAATAAACCGAAAGCAAATCTGTGCAGTACAAGATCGAATGTTTGTAGCATGAACACGTATAAAGTGCTGTGAACACTTCTCATTAGCCGCTCTCCTCCAGTAGGATCACTGATGACTTGGCATCGGCAGATTAATACAGATCCTTTTCATTTCACGCTCCAGTCCAACACATGAGAAAACCCAAAAGCTGCAATTAATTTGCATTGCTCCATAAAACCTTTAATCATGGTGTTTTAGGATTCATATACGCTTTCTGTTTCCCAGATTGAGTATTTTATTGTTTTCAGTTCGGCAGAGCTGGTTAGATTTCTGTAACACTTTAAATCAAAGATCGTATAGTTTTGGCTGGTCCAGCAGGTCTACAGCAGTATCACAAACACAATCAGAGAGGAGAGGAACGCCGCTGATTACTGCCTGCGAGGCCTTTATTATCAGCTTCACATCAGAGGGAACACAATGCTAGAAAATTCATGGAATAGTCCAAAAACGTTATTAGTAACCGGCGAGTTCTAGCTTAATGAAATCCAGTGCATGGCTATGGAAAGGTGTCCTATGTCTGCGCAGTTTACAGACAATCTATACAAAAAGTTGAGTAATTTCGTAAATACATTACATATCCTACACTGATCCTGAGTTAGGCCCTTTTAGGCCTCATGCACACGGCCGTGCCTGTAATCAGGACCCATAATTGCGGGTACGGCCGGCCGCGGGCCGCATTTTCGACCCGTTCTCCGATAAAAAGTATGAAAGCACGGCCCGTAAAACGCAGAAGACAGAACATGTTCTATCTTATGCGGTACATTTCTACGACACGAACACCTATCCGTAGCAATACGGACAGGTGTCCGCGGGCAATAGAACTGAATGGGTCCGTAATTGCGGCCCGTATTACATCGTGTGCATGGGGCCTTACACGGGCCAATGATCGAGCGTTCATCTGAACACTCGTTCCCGATCATTGCCCTGTGTAAACATGTGCTGCCGACATGATGGAAACGTATGGGGACGAGCGATTGGATCAACAATCGCTCGTCTGCATACATAGCGAAGCATTGCTCCTTGCTGGTTTTCCCATCCCAGATCGGGCCGTACAATGGGACCCTTACAGCCTCTATTACATGGTTTTTCTTCAGGTGTCCAAACAGGTTTTTTATTTGCAGGAAGAAAAAATTGGTGGACCATAAACGGCACTGCTGGTAATAAAGGTAGAAGCAGTTCCAGTGTTTTGAAATACAAAAATAAATAATTTATTGTAAAAGACTACGCGTTTCAACGCTGAACCAGCGTCTTCATCCGGCCAAGAACTGTTTTTTTAGCAGATAGAATACTGAACTATTTATTTCTATGGGGCCATTCACACGTCTGTTTTTTTTTTTTTTGCGGATCTGTGTCTCCGTTCCACAAATTACAGAACATGTCCGACTCTTGCCTGTATTTGCGGTCCATCTTTACCATTCTAGTACATAGGTCCGCAAAAAAAAAAAACATACCGCACAGGGAAGCCACTAGGATCCATGTTTTACTGCACATTATTTTCTACAGTGTTCTATTCATTTTTTTAACAGATGGCACAATGACAGTCATTTCTATGGGACCATGCACACATCGTGTTTCGTGCGCCGATCCGCAAAACTCACAGCAGGCCCTATTCTTGTCAGTTTTCGCAGATCTGTTTTCCCTATTCTATTCTATGGTCCGCTAAAAAAAAACAGACCGCACACGGAAGCCATCCGCCTGTGGTCCGTGTGACAAGGATGTGTGCATGAGGCCTTATAGACTCACATTTTCCCTTTTTAGTAGTGGAAGCAATCAACAATTTTTTCGTAGACCCCAATAGCTTAGCGGAGCTGCTGCAATGCATTCTAGGAGTTATTATTCCTTACATTAGCATGCTGTGCACATAAAATGAAAATGATTATAGTAAGGTCTGTGCAGACAGTGCTGTGAATTTCCTGCGATCACAAAGTTTAGAAATCAGACGATTGATCATGTGACCAAAAGCTTCCTGTATAGCCATAGGCAGTGCTGGCATAAATATTGGTTCAGTCCACACATGATGCTGTAGTGTGCAGGCAATGGACATGGCAGAGCTAAAGTGTGGAAAGTACGGCAGTGAACCTAAAGTGCGTTCACAGGAACGTATAGAATACAATAGCCTCCCTAGCGCGTGCAATGGGTGAGGAGAGTATGGTAGTGTGATCAGGATACTACAGGAAGGTACAAACTTTTTGGGTTATTTTCTATTGAGGTCTACACTCATTTTTCCACCCATGATACTAGAAATTACCCATGCATCTCTGACCTTCAAATGAATGTTCTCACTTACCCTTATTGCCATACCACCCAACATCTGAATCCCCATTCACAGGACAGTTATTTGCCCTGCCCCAAACCAGAAATGGCCACAAACCTCCCAGAAGTGCCCCCTTTTAGGCATATTTACATTAGCTCCGCCCATTTGGGGGTCCGTTTCGCAGAGAAATTTTGTGATACACGTCATTTGGGAGATACTCATGTAGCCTCTAAAAGAGAAGCTATACATTTCAGATGTTCGGGCATCGACCGCCACAAATTCAGGTTTCTGAAAAGACTGGTAAACATTTCCAATGTTTCTTTAGTTAGGGTAGGGACCCACGTAGCTAGCCACCGTGCGGCCGAACACCAACTGCAAATCTTGATTGTTAATGTGCGTGCATTTTTAACCTGCGAAAATGTCAATTATTTAAAAAAAAATTGCCGAATTACGGTAAAACCATGTGTAGGTAACGGCTGCTATGTGTGTCCCTACCCTACAATCACCATTTCCAATGCTGTAGGACACATTCCTATAAAAACCTGCAGTCCAATTTGTGATGTGTCCCTTTAATGCATGTTCCATCGATCCCTGCGCGGCTGCGCCATATTGAACACCAAAAATACCACAGCTGTCATGAGCTGAAAGTTCACGAGTCACTGTAATTTATCCCCAACGGTCCCGGACCCACCTTCTACAATTATTTCACAACTATGCAATCAGCATCTGCCGTTAATAATAGCACAAATGACTGGCCCAAGATATCACAGTCTGCCCTCAGTAAAGATGGCCACCAAATCACACGACACGTGGAAAGCACAGCCTGTAACTCACCCCAGGTCTTCCCAGCAGCGTTATTTTTACCTCGTATAGATGTACAACACCGGCCTAAATAGAGACCAGTACATTGAGTGACATGAACCAAATCCTAATGAATAAGCACTTTTACCGTAATACACATTGATTCTGTACAGATCGATTAAAAAACACAGCAAAAGCTGCATTACAATTAATCACAAGAAATCTGCATCAGTTCATGAGCGTCAATCAAAACGATCGATGTTGGATGGACCTGTGCTGACGAAAGAATATTCTGGGGAAAACCCTTACAGCTCTTTAACCCTTTTAGGAGCAGCCAAATTTAATCTTAAAAAAACCCTGAATTTTCTTTTTAATTTCCATCCCTCCACATTTCGACAGTCTAGGTTTTCTGTTTTTCTAGAGTTCTTTGTAAGCACCATTTTGAGATCAAGAATGGTTAGCGATGAATTTAATGTAGTGGTATGTCTTTATGGCAGTAAATTAAATCTATACTATAAGAAGGCAGCAGCTTGAGAACACCTGCCCTAACATGCATTCACGCAGGACAGACCTGGGCCGCCATGACAAACCCCCTTCTTATGGGCAGCTCGGCTCAACATAGCAGCCACATGGAGTCTTTCATCTTCATGGTATCTGAAGTCTGACTTGTTGCTACGGGCAACTGCTACACTTTTCCATTGGATCAAACGACCAAGATTGGAGGTTCCTGGGATCTCATAATTTAGTAAAGTCCCTCTCCCCCGAAGAAAAGGGTTAAATAGTATTTTTACTTGGGCAGCCTAAGGCGTCATGCACCCGGCCGTAGCCACATGCACGGCCCGTGATTACGGCACAGACGGCCGCGGAGTGTCATACGCAATTCTGTGATCGATTTAAAAAAGCCTGGACCGCAAACCCGGACCGTACAAGGTCTTGTCCTCATGAAAAAAAAAAAAAAAGTCTATACTCACCTCTCCTGGCACTGCTTTCTGAACAGCCACAATACACCAGTAAATTACGCTGCTATTGGCATTTGTGCAGAACATGTACTGTACAGACATAAGCCACAGGATCAGTACTCCTGATAAAGCATAAAGCACTATGGCTGCAGACATTCTACACAAAGGGTTAATCATTAATCCAATGATTAAATTGATTACATTTCCAAGAATAAATACATACACTAAAATGTCTACATTTTTTTTACAACTTCTGGACATGTCGTACAGAAGTTCTCATTGGCGGGGACTCCTGGTTTAGGACACCCAGTGATCGCTGAGTGAAGGGACAGTATAGTGGGACGCAGTGCATGGACCCCCACAGAGAAAAACGTCTGACATGTGAAACATTTTCAATGCTGGAGGGAAACATTATAGCAATTGTCCAGCTATGGGGTTTTTGTTGTCTATTGGGTGTCTAAGGTAGTCTGAAATCTACCTCCAAGTTTTAGAGGATCGGGCTTCTGCGTCCATCATGCTCTACATTGTAGCACAACTCCCACCGAGTACTTAGTGCATGGGGAGATTGTAAACTAGAAGCAAAGAAGTGTCTTACGACGCAGTCAAATAGGGGTTATTGTCACACTTCCTGCACAACTGTGACAGCCTCTGTGTGCCAGAAAGGGATAATAATTTGCGCCAGTTTCTGTGATGTTTTTGAGTTTTCTACCCAAGAAAACTGGTAAAGAAAAGTTAAAAGTTCCCCTCTAATCAATATATCCCAAAGATAATAAGCCAAAAAATGTAAACTAGGACTCAAAAACTCAGTATACAGTCATGTATAGGGGAAAAAAAATGAGAAGAGAATTATGTCTCTATGAAACAAACTTACAGAATCCCTACATTTCTGCATCTCATGTATCAAACCCAAGTATAAAAAGAGGAAAGATTGAGCCCGGCGCTTTATTAAGCTGGTAGCGGCGGGATTACAGCAGCAGCTGCTATTTCTATGTTTATGACGCGGCAAGTGTGAGCCTTAGAAGCAACACTTTGAACTATCCATGAAACAAGCTCGATAATAAACACGAAGGACCAGCTGAGGAGGGAAAATAAAACAGAAGTCCGAGGGAAGGGAAGGATCATGTGTGTGGTGCTGGGGGAGGGGAACGTCGCTTCACTGAAGAGAGAGATAGAGATATGCGAGCGAGAGATGGATAGATATACTTACTCGTAGCCACGGCGTGCTTGTGCGCGCGAGATAGATGAGAGAGAGGGAGAGAGAGAGATGAAGAGAGAGAGAGAGAGAGATGAGAAGAGAGAGAGAGAGAGAGAGATGAGAAGAGAGAGAGAGAGAGAGAGAGAGAGAGAGAGAGAGATGAAGAGAGAGAGAGAGAGAGAGATGAAGAGAGAGAGAGAGAGAGAGAGAGATGAAGAGAGAGAGAGAGAGAGAGAGAGATGGAGAGAGAGAGAGATGAAGAGAGAGAGAGAGAGAGAGAGATGAAGAGAGAGAGAGAGAGAGAGAGAGATGAAGAGAGAGAGAGAGAGAGATGAAGAGAGAGAGAGAGAGATGAAGAGAGAGAGAGAGAGAGAGAGAGATGAAGAGAGAGAGAGAGAGAGAGAGATGAAGAGAGAGAGAGAGAGAGAGAGAGATGAAGAGAGAGAGAGAGAGAGAGAGAGAGAGAGAGAGATGAAGAGAGAGAGAGATGAAGAGAGAGAGAGAGAGAGATGAAGAGAGAGAGAGAGAGAGATGAAGAGAGAGAGAGAGAGAGAGAGATGAAGAGAGAGAGAGAGAGAGAGAGAGAGAGAGAGAGAGAGAGAGAGAGAGAGAGAGAGAGAGAGAGAGAGAGAGAGAGAGAGAGAGAGAGAGAGAGAGAGAGAGAGAGAGAGAGAGAGAGAGAGAGAGAGAGACTTACTCGTAGCCATGGCGACACGTCCCTCTGATGTCGTCCTGCTGCCCGGCCTCCTGGGATGACATTTCATCCCATGTGACCACTGCATCTTGTGATTGGCTGCAGCACTCACATGGGATGAAACGGCAAACCTGGAAGCCGGGCGTTCTGGGTAGGTAGAAACTTTTTTTTGTGAGTTGCAGTTTTTGAGGCAGAATGGCAGATGTTATGCTGCACAAAAAAAAGAAAAACACACCGCAGATCAATTTCTGAAAAAAATTTCAGCGGGTTTTTTTACGCATTTTGTTCAAATCTCATGCACTTTGCTGCTACGGCATTAGGGCTTATTCAGACTAACGTGTATATATAGTATGTGTGACGGCAGGTGTTTTTTTTACGGCGGTCACACAGCTGCATGTATTTCCATGGGGCTGTTCACACGGCCTTTGTTTTAAACGGACCGTGTGAAAGGCTTGTGAAAAAATAGGACATGTCCTATTTTTGTCCGTTTTCACGGATCCCTCAATAGACTCAAGTCTATGATGGATCCGTGAAAAACTGCCGTATTTTACATCCGAGTTTACACTATGTGTGAACCCAGCCTAACACCATCATTGCTCAAAAGAAAAAGACTCTTATTAGACGCTGCAACGTGCACGGGACTGCTCGCACTGTTCACGCTCTTCTTCCTTCTATACGGATACGGGGGTAGAATGCCAAATACTTGCCCTGAATAGGGCTGCCAGCGCTGCAACTCTTGTCTTGCCAAATGCACTCGAATACAGATTCTTCTTTACACGTCTTCTCTAAGATACCAAGGGTCCAAGACGTTGTGGTTATGGTGCGGTTAAAACCACATCTAAAAAAAACGCACCCAGAAAATTTGAGGTTTTTTTAAAGCAATTTTGTGCGTTTTTAGCTGCGGTTGCAAGACGCAACCGCACATCGCAGTAAAAATGCAGGTGGTTTTCGGATGTGGTTTCAACTGCAACATATGAATGAACCCTTAGGCTATGCTAACACCTTTAAGATTTGTCATAGGCAAATCCGACTTCAATATTTAGTCTTCGCTTCCATTTATAATGGAGCCAAATGGATCCTAACAGACCCTATTGACTTAAAGGTGTTGGACGAGATTTATTTTTTCAGTAAATTTAAACACACATTGCACATATTTACAGTTGAATAATATACTTACCCGTGCAATCTTGCTTCTGTTCTCCGCTCTGGCTGTTCTTTTCTTTGGATCACATGACTTCTGACGTCACTTTTTCAGGCACCTCCACTGTCGTGTCGTATCTCGATAACATGGTCTCGCCCAAGAGAGACCTCGGATGGGATACGACACGTCACTGGTGACGTGTCGTTTCGGCGTGTGCTGGTTGATTACTGCCCGCCCAGCCTATGTAGCTTTTCACAGTGAGCGCGCCTATGCGTGTTCACAGTGAAAAAGGACGGCACCTGCGTAGGACTAGCCCAGTCTGCGAGGTACAGTGGCAGCATCGGCACTTTTAGATCATACGCTGCCAAAGCCTACACATAGTAGGATTTCATAAGGGATTATCCAACACGTAGCTCTTGAGGCCAGGGGCGTAGCATGTGCCCCGGGCGCAACTAGGTGGTAGGGAAGGGGGGGGGGCGCCGAAGAGCAGCTGATTGCTGCTGATAGGCGCCCCCTATGTCGGACACCTGCAGCAGCTTTAGGAAAAGCCAGGAAATTATGGCGTTCTGACTGGGGTCTGTGACGGCAGGGGGTGGACCAGTCCAGTCACATTACCTGTCACCTGACCTCACGTCAGTGACATGAGGTCAGATGACTCAGGTCAGGGGACAGGTCCACTCCAGTGCTGCAGCCTTCCAGCTCTGCCTCTACTCTGTGCTCTGCTGTTACACACGCCGAGAAGCAGAGAGGAAGCTCCGCCCACAGCCCGTCCTGACCTGTCAGCAAGGAGACATGGTGAGTGTCTGTGTGTATATGTGTGTGTGTAGTGTGTGTAGTGTGTGTAGTGTGTGTAGTGTGTGTAGTGTGTGTAGTGTGTGTAGTGTGTGTAGTGTGTGTAGTGTGTGTAGTGTGTGTAGTGTGTGTCTCTGTCTTTGTATGTGTATATGTTACAGTGTGTGTGTCTCTCTGTCTGTCTGTGTCTCTGCATGTGTTTGTCTCTTACATCTACTACATTATCTGTTCTCAGAGAGTTATCACTGTGTTATCTGTGATGATACATAGGACTTCAGGCAACATCTACCACATTATCTGTAATCAGAGAGTTATCAGTGTGTTATCTGTGGTGTTACATAGGACTGCAGGTAACATCTACATTACAGGGGATCATGGGTATGGTGGGTTACAAGACAGGAAACAGACAGCAAGGGATGTAAACAAACAGAAAGAGCAGCAATGACGATGGAAATCAAACAAACTGGTAAGTTTAATAGGGGGTATTAGGGAAGGCAAACTAAGGCTGGGGGACACTTTTTAGAATTTTTTTTTTTCCTGGACAACCCCTTTAATTGGGATTCAACATTTTTTTGCAGTAAAAAATACCAGAACGCTTGACGGAAACCGGTGGTGTAAGTGTGAACAGAGCCTCAAACTAAACAGTGCATGCAAGCAAAACGTGTATATGTGGCAAAAGAAAGTAAAGCGTACAAAAAGAACACTCATTGCCATTAATTGCCCAGTGTAAACAGTGCAAACGCTCGATCATCTGCTGATTGTATAGTTTTAAAAAAGTGAAATATTATCGGTGTCGGCAGCGCATCTCTCTGTGTAAACAGGGAGACGAACTGCCGACATGATAATAATGTATGGGGACGAGCGATCGGAGTAACGACCACTCGTCCCCAGCCATAGCGCTGTGTGACAAGAGCAAACGAGCGCCGATCAACGATGTCTCGTTGATCGGCACTCGCTACACTGGACGAATATCAGCAAGAGTAAAAGGCCCTTAATACAAAATCAGGATGTGACTGTTTTACAGTTGCCCTATCCACAATGTAAAGTGGTCTATACAATTCAATACCATCCCAATATGATGAAAATTAACCAGTGATGTGTTCTGCAGAAGCGGACGAGTCACAGAACTTCCAACAATGGGAATATGCACCGCTATACAAACCACGGAATGAATATTGAGGTAAAAGGGGCATAAGGGAGGGTGCAAAACATCAGGCATACTTTATTGCACCCCCCACAATACATGGGAGAGGAGTTGTAAATACATTCTGTAACCTTAATACCCCATTAACCTTTTTGCCAATACCTATTTGGCCCTTTTAATGGCGATACCAGGAGTCAATTAAAATGTCACCTATTTAGGAAAATTCCAGTTCTCCATTGGGTAAACATGTAAATAGTTTGGAAATATTTATTAGCTTTCAGTGAGGGGGGGGGGGGGTTTACAAATTTCTAGTATGTGTCTCGGTGTCATTCAATCTCAGAGCTCAGAGGCCGAAGCGGTTTTAACAGACAACAGGGGGAATTTATCAAAGCTTGTATGCAGGAAAAGAGCCGTCTCTCCTAGAAACCAATGAAGTTGCTGCTTCTATTTTTCAAAGGGCCTCAGAAAAATGAAAGCTGGGGGCTGATTGGCGGCTATGGGCAACTGCTGGGGTTTCTCAACCAATATCGGTGGGAGTAAGACTGTTGGGACCCCAAATAAGGCCTAGATTGAAGGGTTACGTCACATTCGGCTGCATCGCTATCTTCAAAGTTGAGGGCTATGCTATTTTGGAAACAAGCTGAAAGGACCATAGCCCCACTGATCAGACATCAATGGCATATATTATAGTGGGAAACTTCTTTTAAAAAGCTATGTCCACCTTTACATACAATTTTTTTATTGCACCAATGTGTCTAAAATTAAAGGGGTTGTCCCAAGATTAAATATTTGCCATAAATAATGAATGGAGCAGCAGGGCGCAAGCTCAAACTGCCGCTCCATTCATTCGGAGGACCGGGACCCCCGTTCTCGGGACCGCTGTAGGTGCCAGCGGTTGGACCTCCAATGATCAGCCTGTTATCACCTATCCTGTGGTTAGGGGATAAAAATTAATCTTGGGACAACCCCTTTAACCTCTTCAAATCTGACATGTGTCACTTTATGTGGTAATAACTTTGGAATGCTTTTACCTTTTCAAGCGATTCGGAGATTTCTCGTGACACATAGTAACTTATATTAGTGAAAAAATTTGTTCGAAAAGTCTGTATTTTTTTGTGAAAAACAAACATTTTGGGAAAATGTGCAATTTTCTAAATTTAAATGTATCTGCTTGTAAAACAGATAGTAATACCACACAAAATAGTTACTAGTTAAAATTTCCCTCATGTTGGTATCATTTTTCTTCAAGTCCTTTTATTTTTCTAGGACGTTAAAAAACTTGGAACTTTAGCAGCAATTTCGAACATTTTCAAGAAAATTTACAAAACCTATTTTTCGGGGACCAGTTCAGTTGTGAAGTGGCTTTGAGGGCCTTATATATTAGACAGTCCTCATAAATGACCCCATTTTAAAAAACTTCACTCCTCAAAGTATGCAAAACCACATTCAGAAAGTTTCTTAACCCTTTAGGCGTTTCACATGAATGTAGGAGGTGAAATTTCCAAATTTCATTTTTTTTTTTGCCAAAATTTATTTGGAATACATTTTTTTTGTACCACAGAAGGTTTTCCTCGAAAAATGAAACTCAATATTTATTGCCCAGATTCTGCAGTTTTTAGTAATATCCCACATGTGGCCCTAGAGTGCTAATGGACTGAAGCACCGGCCCCCGGAGCAATGGAGCACCCAGTGGATTTTGGGACCTCATTTTTTTTTTAGAATATACTTTAGGCACCATGTTAGTTTGAAGAGATCTTGTGGTGCCAAAACACTGGAAATCCCCCAAAAGTGACCGGAAACTACACCCCTCAAGGAATTTATCTAGGGTACAGTTTTTTTGCTGAATTTATTGGAATTAGTCTGTGAAAATGAAAATAAACTTTTTTTGTGTGAAAAAAAACATGGAATTTTTTATTTTTTTACAAGGAATAAAGGAGAAAAAGCACCCCAACATTTGTCAAGCAATTTCTCCCGATTACGACAATACCCCCCTCCCCCATATGTGGTAATAAACAGGTGTTTGGAGCCACGGCAGGGCTCAGAATAAAAGGAGCGCTATTTGGAGCACAGGTTTTTCTGGAATGGTTTTCGGGTGCCATATTGCGTTTGCAGAGCTCCTGAGTTACCAGTACAGTGAAAACCCCCAAGAAGTGACCCCCATTTTGGAATCTGCACCTATCAGACAATTTATCTAGGGGTGTGATCACTTTTATGACCACACAGTTTTTTTTTTTTTGCTGAATTAGGTGGAATTCCGGCATGAAAAATAAAATGTTACATTTTTAACAAGTTTTTCAGACACTGAGCATGTTGGTGAAGGAAAGCACCGACATTTATTGGGCTATTTATTCTGAGTTCAGAAATACCCCCTAAGTGGTCTAAATAGGTGGTCTGGACACTTAGCAGTGCCTGGAAGTGAAGAAGCGCCACAAGGATTTTGAGGCCTTATTTTTACTTGGATGATTTTTGGCCACAAGCATAGGCATACAAATATTGTGCAGATCATACACATTTGTTAGAGTATTAGGTATTCATCTAGGGTTATAATGAGGGTTTTTCGTTTTGTTAAACGTTTTTTTTAGTGTCCAATTATAAAAATGGGTAAAAGACCAGAATAATAAAGGGAGTGTTGGGGGTGGGGGGTTAAAAGTATAACGTTTTTAATCCAAAGAGATGTGTTCGATGCGGAAGCAGTCCTTCATGCAGAGTCCGGGTTTGGATGGCAGGTGTCACACTGATATAGGGTATCTTTTCAGATACCCCTTTCTGTGCAGACACGGCACCTTTTTTGTGCCCTGCGTTTTTTTGCTGTACCTGACGCTTCACTTGGAAAGTTCTGCTCAGGAACAATTCGGGAAACACTACTTGGTACTCCAAATATGTACCTCGGTGGCCAGCTTTACGGAAAATTTAAAATTAATTGTATAGTGCCATCTGGACAAGGTACACTGCCAATTTGTACCCATTTTACTTTTTCGCATGGCACTATATGGTTTTAAAACCTGATCATTCAGGTCAACTGTTAAAGGGGGTGGGGTAATAGTGGGATTCACTGGTTAGTGACACCCACTATTACTACCGCCTTTATAATCAGGGTCACCTACATTTTCCTTATACTAACGTCGATCTAATTGACTGCTGCTACTCATGGGAATAAGACCGTATAGTAAATAAAGATAATATTTATTAACATACAGTAATCACTCTCATATATAAAATACAGTAACTAATCACAGTACAGTATAAACATGGTATCACAATCCTAATTATACCGCCACCCACTTACCTAAACATACATATGAATACAGTTACGTTACAACACAATACACATAAGTTACTTGTTAATTCTCACACGCTCACTATCTCTGTCCCACTCCCTCCTAATATAACTATCCCTATACACTAAGGGTTAATACGGGATAAGGAGGAACAAGGGGAATGGGTTTCTGTGTACCTGGGGATGTGCATGTCAAGGGTCACTGCAGGGTACTTAGGGCAGCAAGGGTAAACAGGGTTCAGCAAGGGGTTAACTCAGGGACAGCAGGGGCACCAAGGGTTACTAAGGGAAGCAAGGGTTAACTTAGGGACAGTACTCATGTTGAGCAAGGGGTTAACTCAGGGAACTTCAGGGACACTCAGGGAAGCAAGGGTTAACTTAGGGACAGTACTCAGGGAGTAGGGACAGTACTCAGGGAGAGCAAGGGGTTAACTCAGGGAACTTCAGGGACAATAAGGGTTAACACAGGGACCCAAGGAGAGCAAGGATTACAGCAGTAGGAGACAGGGACCAATCACAGCAATCGTCGGCAATGGGCCTCTGCTATTGTACCGGGAATGGTTTTAAACATAAATACAATGTGATCAGGGCATCTGTACAGATCCACCAATAACATTGATCGCCGTCATTGGACCACTATTATGGGTTCATTGCCGGTGACAGGGGAGTGTCTGCTGTTGGGGACAGCGGATCTCCCGATTCCCTGTGAACACTGTCACTGACAGCGTGCACGTCTCAGTAACTGTACATCCTGGTGTGGGAAGTAACCGCTCGTCAGAACATACAGTTGCGTCCTGGCGCACCTAGGGGTTAAGCAACTTTGCAAATAGTCTTGATTAATAGATCTGCAGACCTATGTGTCTCCACGGTTACAAAGAAGACTTTCATTAATCAAAACTGTCCTTGCTGCCCATAGCAAACAATCACCTTTGTGATAAATCAGGCCTTTTCTTGCTGACCTATTGACCAGAGGTCAGCAACCTTCGGCACTCCAGCTGTTGTGAAGCCACCATGCCCAATGACCTTTGTCAGACATTCTGGGAGTTGTAGTTACTATAGACAGTAAAATAGGGGTGGAGGGGACGGACGGAACAACTGCTGGATCAGACTACACAGGGTTTGTTTATAGTCTGTAACCATGGAGACACAGGTCTGCATAGGAGCTGTATACACAAAACCGTTGAATATTTTTAATCATGACTATTCGCAAAGTTTCTTAATCTTTTATTTTAGATGCATTGGAGTAATAAAAAAATTATAAGAAAAAAAATTAATACATTTGTTGTAAAAGTGGACGAACCCAAATCAGAAGAGCCGCTTGGTGAACTATCAGATATTACACATAATAGAAATAAAGCAGCGCCAGTCACATGACACTTGCATTGACTTTCACTGTGGAATATATCAATACTTTATAATCACAGGTTAATATTAAAAATTATTAATATTATACAGAAATATAAAATTCCAGCCATTCATTAAACATGACAGGCCCATCACAAAACATGAATCACTAGACACGTGAAGACTCGGTCTGTAGAGAAGACTCGGGTCATGCTGGGACTTGTAGTTCCACCTCAGGGTAGACACTTCTACACTACAGACAGGTATGGAGAACAGGGCTGACACCGCCAGACGTGGACACACTCATAACCCGCACTCAGGTCCCACAGCCGCCCCCTCACCTGTGCGCACACCCGCAACACTCCCGTGCTCTGGTATCCGCTCTTCTTCACCAGTAACAGCCCGGAATACACGGCTCCAGCACCGGCCACGGCCACTCCAGCCATACGTGTCAATCTTGGCGATATCCGTATCCCAGGGCCCCCAAGGGCCACTAATTTACGAACAAAACTTGGGAATCCCGTTCTCCAAGCCGCCATCTTCCCGGAAGTGTCAGCTGTCACTGGACGCTCAGTTCTCGCGAGGAGCAATCACCTGGTGTGTGTGTGACGTCACCGCCGCTGATCAGGTGACGCTGCTTGCGGAGTAGAGGGGTCACTCGCCCGGCGGCTTCTCGTAGGTGTCTCAGTGTAAAGGCTGCGCAGCTTCACGACACCGGAACAGCACCATTGTAAATACTTCACGGCTAAGAGGCCACTACTAGAGGAACAACAGCAACGATTAAAACAATTCATCTAAGAACTCAACAGTCAGGCTATGTTCACACTGCAGAGAAATACAATGTGGATTTGGCCAAAATCTAAAGCTCACCCTCGGATTTCTGCGGCAGTTTTGCGGTAATAGCATCCGCCATTCTGCACGGAGATTAGAGCCATTCAATGGATTTAATCTGCGTGTGGCTACCCAATGCTGTTTTCGCGGCATGTCATTTCTCTTTTTTTTTTTCAGTAAGGCGGATTGCAAACCCGCCCGCTGGAAATGACACCCTGTCTAAACAACGGATCAGTTTCCCATTAAAAGCAACTGGACGCAGCAAACTAAATTTGCGCTGATTCCAATGCGGAAAACTTGGAAAAGGTCGAATTATGGATCTTTGTTATAGGGATCCACAATACGGTGCGCCCATGGCGGGCTCCGGTTTTATGTGGGCCTTTGAGCGATAGAGTCACAGTGGCCCCCATTAGGCCTCAACATCTTTTCATCTACCCAGCGTACTATGTACCGATAATGACACCAGTGGCTCTAAGGCTATGTTCACAAGTCGTATTTGTGCCGTAGTTTTAACTATTTTCCTGGGTTGCTTTTTTTTTACCAAAAGACAGCAAAGATGTGTAAACGTGCCCTAAGTAGGCGCGAAGCAGCTGCCTGCCGCAAAGGTAGCAATGTAACATTGTCACTGCTCAGATAACTTGTTCTGATCGCTAGAAGAATTGTAGTTTTTTTGCACTCCATTCCAACAACCAAAAACGTCTGAAAATACGGAGCGGTTTTCAAGGGAGATCATCTCCTGATTTTCAGGCGTTTTTTTAGCAAGTCGCGTTTTTCACGGCGTTTTGGAGCTGTTTTTCTATAGTCAATGAAAAACGGCTAAAGAAGTGACATGCACTTCTTTTTCGCGGGCGTTTTTTTACGTGGCCATTTTTAAAAACGGCCATGTAAATAAACAGCCCGTCGGAACAACGCCATGTTTCCCATTGAAATCAATGGGCAGATGTTTGGAGGCGTTCTGCTTCTGATTTTTCGACCGTTTACATCCTGAAAAGCGGCCGAAAATAAGCCGTGTGAACATTACCCTTAGAGGTCTTGTTTTTGGCGGGTAGAGTGAAAGTTTTTGTTGGGCAATGTTTTGCGATACACATAATATTTTATTACGGGGGATATTCAGAAAAAAAGCTCTCAGTATTTACATTTTTTTTCACGCCATTTACCGATCACCATAAATCATGTGATAACTGTTTTCTACGGATTGTTTGGTTATTGGGATACCAAATATGCCCATGTTATATTTTTTTTTAATACAGTGTATTAACACCTTATCGACGTATAACAAGTAGTGCCAGTGTGCCCATACAAATACACAGTTACAGCCCGGCACTAATGGCATAAATCAGAGGGACCTCTGATCTTCGCCCCTTAACCCTTTAAATACAGCAATCAGCACTGATCGCAGTAGTCAAAGGGAAAGACTGAAGGTATACCCTTTGATGGCGTCACAGGAAATGCCGGTGATGCGATCGTGGTTCATACTTGTATGGACAGATACTCTATTGAAGGACCACAGGGCTGTCTGTCTATTGAAGGACCACAGGGCTGTCTGTCTATTGTAGGACCACAGGGCTGTCTGTGGCTGTCTGTCTATTGAAGGACCACAGGGCTGTCTGTCTATTGAAGGGCCACAGGGCTATCTGTCTATTGAAGGACCACAGGGCTATCTGTCTATTGAAGGACCACAGGGCTGTCTGTCTATTGAAGGACCACAGGGCTGTCTGTCTATTGAAGGACCACAGGGCTATCTGTCTATTGAAGGACCACAGGGCAGTCTGTCTATTGAAGGACCACAGGGCTGTCTGTCTATTGAAGGACCTGAAGAACCACAGGACTGTCTGTCTATTGAAGGACCACAGGGCTATCTGTCTATTGAAGGACCACAGGGCTGTCTGTCTATTGAAGGACCACAGGGCTGTCTGTTGTCATGGAAGTCAATGGCTCAAAATATATTAGACTGAAATTTAGACGAGTCCAACAGACTCTCAGGCCAGGCACTTTATCCAGCATCATAATCAGGATATTTCATACTGATATATATCGAGAGAGGAGAAATAACACACAGACGCTGCTGATATGCTCAAAATACTCCTCTGGAGGTTTATTTCCAAACGCAAACTATAATAATATCATTCAGAGGGGGTGTAGGCTTGAGGTTAACCAATCAGAGACAATGTGACAATAATTCTTATTCAGCCAATTACAGACACTATATATTCCAGATACATCATTATAATTCTTCACACATTAGGTTTGCAGGTGGCCTTATCTCTCTTGGCTAGAATGTTCCCGTGGAGATGGGGGAGGCCTTCCCACAAGCATATTTGCCACCCTCCCTTCTCACTCCCTGTGCCTTCTCTGCAGGCTTCATATGGGAGCCAAGGTCAAAGATAAAACATACGAAATCAACATTACTGGCGTTAAAGCAACAATGACTTTCCTATTCACTACAAATGAACCAAGATGGGAACTCCAGACAAGATGGCTGCTGGACGAAACTAAATTATTTAAACATTATCATCACTTTCACATAATACATTTCTTAGTAATTCGGCATCCTGCTTGATAATTCACAATGTAATTTCATACAGAGAATATAAGCAAATAAACCATCCTTCACACTGTCTATTGAAGGACCACAGGGCTGTCTGTCTAACGAAGGACAACAGGGCTGTCTGTCTAACGAAGGACAACAGGGCTGTCTGTCTAACGAAGGACCACAGGGCTGTCTGTCTAACGACGGTCCACAGGGCTGTCTGTCTATTGAAGGACCACAGGGCTGTCTCTCTATTGAAGGACCACAGGGCTGTCTCTCTATTGAAGGACCACAGGGCTGTCTGTCTATTGAAGGACCACAGGGCTGTCTGTCTATTGAAGGACCACAGGGCTGTCTGTCTATTGAAGGACCACAGGGCTGTCTGTCTATTGAAGGACCACAGGGCTGTCTGACTATTGATGGACCACAGGGCTGTCTGTCTAACGAAGGACCACAGGGCTGTCTGTCTAACGAAGGACCACAGGGCTGTCTGTCTAACGAAGGACCACAGGGCTGGCTGTCTAACGACGGTCCACAGGGCTGTCTGTCTATTGAAGGACCACAGGGCTGTCTCTCTATTGAAGGACCACAGGGCTGTCTCTCTATTGAAGGACCACAGGGCTGTCTGTCTATTGAAGGACCACAGGGCTGTCTGTCTATTGAAGGACCACAGGGCTGTCTGTCTATTGAAGGACCACAGGGCTGTCTGTCTATTGAAGGACCACAGGGCTGTCTCTCTATTGAAGGACCACAGGGCTGTCTCTCTATTGAAGGACCACAGGGCTGTCTCTCTATTGAAGGACCACAGGGCTGTCTGTCTATTGAAGGACCACAGGGCTGTCTGTCTATTGAAGGACCACAGGGCTGTCTGTCTATTGAAGGACCACAGGGCTGTCTGACTATTGAAAGACCACAGGGCTGTCTGTCTAACGACGGTCCACAGGGCTGTCTGACTATTGAAGGACCACAGAGCTGTCTGTCTATTGATGGACCACATGGCGCTCTCTCTATTGAAGGACCACAGGGCTGTCTATTGAAGGACCACAGGGCTGTCTCTCTATTGAAGGACCACAGGGCTGTCTGTCTATTGAAGGACCACAGGGCTGTCTGTCTATTGAAGGACCACAGGGCTGTCTCTCTATTGAAGGACCACAGGGCTGTCTGTCTATTGAAGGACCACAGGGCTGTCTGACTATTGAAGGACCACAGGGCTGTCTGTCTATTGAAGGACCACAGGGCTGTCTGACTATTGAAGGACCACAGGGCTGTCTCTCTATTGAAGGATCACAGGGCTGTCTGACTATGGAAGGACCACAGGGCTGTCTGTCTATTGAAGGACCACAGGGCTGTCTGACTATTGAAGGACCACAGGGCTGTCTGACTATTGAAGGATCACAGGGCTGTCTGACTATGGAAGGACCACAGGGCTGTCTGTCTATTGAAGGATCACAGGGCTGTCTGACTATGGAAGGACCACAGGGCTGTCTGTCTATTGAAGGACCACAGGGCTGTCTGACTATTGAAGGATCACAGGGCTGTCTGACTATTGAAGGACCACAGGGCTGTCTGACTAATGAAGGAACACAGGGCTGTCTGACTATTGAAGAACCACAGGGCTGTCTGACTATTGAAGGACCACAGGGCTGTCTCTCTATTGAAGGATCACAGGGCTGTCTGACTATGGAAGGACCACAGGGCTGTCTGTCTATTGAAGGACCACAGGGCTGTCTGACTATTGAAGGACCACAGGGCTGTCTGACTATTGAAGGATCACAGGGCTGTCTGACTATGGAAGGACCACAGGGCTGTCTGTCTATTGAAGGATCACAGGGCTGTCTGACTATGGAAGGACCACAGGGCTGTCTGTCTATTGAAGGACCACAGGGCTGTCTGACTATTGAAGGATCACAGGGCTGTCTGACTATTGAAGGACCACAGGGCTGTCTGACTAATGAAGGAACACAGGGCTGTCTGACTATTGAAGAACCACAGGGCTGTCTGACTATTGAAGGACCACAGGGCTGTCTCTCTATTGAAGGATCACAGGGCTGTCTGACTATGGAAGGACCACAGGGCTGTCTGAGTATATTCCCTGTTGTTAGAGCTACTAAGGTATTATCTTGGGTATGCCCTAACAACTGCCTGTGTTCTATTTGTACACAGGCTAATGTACTAACATTTAGATAAACAACAGTAATTATAGTTAAAAATCTAAATGTAAAATTTTTTATTGTAATACATTAAAAATCAGTAAACAAAAAAAACAAAATATTGCATTTAACCCCTTAATGATCAGGCCATTTTGCGCGTTAATAACCAAGGATTATTTTTTGTTTTTTCACGGACGCATTCCAAGAGTCGTAACTTTTTTTTTATTCCGTCGACATAGCCGTATAAAGGCTTATTTTTTGTGGGACGAGTTGTATTTTTTAATTGCACCACTTTTGGATGCATATAATATATCGATTAACTTTTATTAATTTTATTTTAGGAGAGAATTGAAAATAAGCAGCTATTCCAGCATTGATTTTCACGTTATAAATTTACGCGGTTTCTATAGAGCATAAATAACATGTTACCTTTATTCTATGAGTCGGCACGATTACGGGGATACCAAATACGTAAAGGTTTTCTATGTTTTCCTACATTTGCGCAATAAAAACCCTTTTACAAAAAAATTACTTGTTTTTGCATCACCGCGTTTCAAGAGCAGTAACGTTTTTTATTTTTCTGTCGATGTGGCCGTATGTGGGCTTGATTTTTGCGGGCCAAGGTGTAGTTTTCATTAGTACTATTTTGGGGTTCATAGGTCTTATAGATTAACTTTTATGTAATTTTTTTATGGAGAGAAAAGAGAATTTTGCCGCTGTTTTTTGCATTTGTTTTGGACGCCGTTCATCCGGCAGTTTATTTAATGTGTTAATTTTATTGTTCAAGTCGTTACAATCGCGGGGATACCATATATGTGTACGTTTTATTTGTTTTGACACTTTTACTAAAAAAAACACTTTTTGGGAAAAAAAAGTGGTTTTTATTTTATTTTGACTGTAATTTTTTTATTTTTTTTTCACAAACTTTATTTAACTGCTTTACATTTTTTTTTTTAGTCCCACCAGGGGACTTCACTATGCGATCTGCTGATCGCATATATAATGCTTTTCGTATACTTAGTGTAAAACTGACGGGCAATCTGTTAGGCCATGGCCTAACAGGCATCTGCCGAAGACAGACCTGGGTGTAAAGGATCTGCCGGGTACTACGTCTGTGTATACTCCCGGGATTAATCATTCGACACCTGAGGCCAGACCTCTTAGACTGACACCGGCTCCCACCAACCAGGGTGGCAGGCTCAGGAGTGGGAGAGCCTATCGCGGCCTGGTCAGTCGGAGTTAGCTCCGCCCCCTGTCCATTTATACCTGCCGTGTTCTCTTCCTCAGTGCTTGTTATTCTTCTTGGATTCCTGGCCCCACTGCTGCCTTGCTCCAGCCTGCTTCTGCCGTGCTTCTGCCTTGCTTCAGTTCCGCTTATCCTGCTTCGCTTTGCCTCCGGCTTGCTTCCTGCTCCGTGCTCTCGTTGGTATACTCCACTACATCCTGATCCTGACTGACTCATTCACCGCTCCGTTTCCTCGCGGCGTTCCGTGGGCTACTGCCCCTTCCCTTGCGTGTTCCCTGTTTGTTCTCCCTTGCACTTAGACAGCGTAGGGACCGCCGCCAAGTTGTACCCCGTCGCCTAGGGCGGGTCGTTGCAAGTAGGCAGGGACAGGGCGGTGGGTAGATTAGGGCTCACTTGTTCCCTCACCTCCTTCCTGCCATTACACTGGGGGCCTTTGTTAGGCCCCCGGCTGCCATGGAAACCTGACGCCGCCCCATGATTTCTTTGCGGGGGTGCCAATGGGGTGACAGAGGGAGCTCCCTCCCACTGTCAAACACATTAGATGTCGCTATTGTCAGTGGCATTTAATGGGTTAAATGCGCTTCGATTCCGGCAGTTTCGGCAGGAGCCAGGCTGTGTATAACAGCCGTGCTCCTGCCACTGATCGCGTGGATACACTGGCAGTATATCCGTCCTCCTGCGTTAAGAGGTTAAAGGGAACCTGTCACCAGCATTTCACCTATTAAACCAGCAATACCTGGTGGTAGCGGGTGAAAAATCATTTCTATATAACCTATAATTATCTTCTTAGTCGGCTCTGTAGCTTTAGTATTTAGCTTTTTAGTGTTCCCACACCGTATGCTAATGAGCAGAAAAGAGTCAGATCTTCATTTGAAAAGAGTCAAATCTTCGTTTTGAAAAGAGTCAAATCTTTATTCCTCAAGTCTTTCCGAGTTTACCTCACCTTCTTACTTTTGATTGACAGCTCCTCGCCTTCCCCAGCACACAACATCCCGCGCTTGTGCATTGATGTCCTCCTTTGGTATGTGCACACAAAGGGACACCGGATTATTACGATAAAAGGCGCAAAACGTTTGCAGACCGTTATTTACAGTCGGAGGAGGAGTTTAGGAAAGGGGATAACGGCAATGAACTTTTTATAGCAGCAGCTAGTGAGGGAGAAGTAAAGTTCAATAGGTGAAATGCTGGCGACAGGTTCCCTTTAAGTTCCAAAATATTAAATAATATAGACATATACAGATATATATATATATATATATATAGATATATATACATTTATTGCACCATTTATGATAAATGGTGTATGCCATAAAAAATTTTTAAAAGACTGTAGCGGAATTGCTTTTTTTCTGCATTTTTGCCAAACTAAAAATTTATATAAATTGAATGCTAATGTATATCTGCCAAAAAACCACCCAAGCAAAAGACAAAGCCTCCTACAGTTGTATCCAACACAAATTAAAAAGTGATGAGCGCCAAGATGAAAAGAGGAAAATTGAAATAAATTGTTTTGGTCCTCAAGGGGTTGACAACAAATGCAAATGTAATTTCTGGTTGCGTTATTTTTCTTCAAATGTGAACTTTACCGGGAAAATGTTAAAATTTTTTAGTGCAATTAGAGGACTTTTCATAATTTTTTTATATTTATTATGTCCTGGCAGATTTTAATCTCTCTATATAACGATACAATCTGTCTGTGAAATAATAAGGCCTTATTTACACAAACGTGTCCGATTTGTGTCTGCAAAAACCGGGCCCCTCTCCATGCATATGAATGTCAGTTTTATGTCCATGTGGTTTACGCTCGGTTTTCTCGTCGATTTTCTCCTCTGCAAACACTTCCTGGTTTTATTTTTACATTTTTCTGCATTTCTTTAGCAACTGATGTGTGAAAAACAGCACACAGGTATCGTCCGTATGCTGTCCGTTTTTTTTTCATGCACTCAATTTGCGTCCACAAAAAACGGACCGTTTTTCATCCACATGGATGTCTGTGTTGTATCTGTGTGGTTTCTCTGTCATACAGTGTTCTCTATATTTCTGAATTTCTTTAAAAACGAATATGTGAAAAAGTGGACAGCATACAGATATCATCTGTGTACTGTCTGTTTTTTTGTTGCACCTGATTTGCTTCCGCAAAAAAAACGGACCGGTTGTCATCCATATGAATGTCCGTGTTGCATCTGTGTGGTTTCCGTGTGTCATCCGTTTTTCTTGTCCGTTTTTCTCATCTGCAAACACTTCCTTGTTCTTCTCTCTCTGCATTCCTTTGGCAACTGTTGCGTGAAAACCGGATATAAAATCGTGGAATCAGCGCTACTACCCCTTCATTCTTAGGATCCAGTATTTCGACCCCAACGGATCTTAAAAAGGCTCTGTCACCAGATTTTGCAACCCCTATCTGCTATTGCAGCAGATCGGCGCTGCAATGTAGATTACAGTAACGTTTTTATTTTTAAAAAACGAGCATTTTTGGCCAAGTTATGACCATTTTTGTATTTATGCAAATGAGGCTTGCAAAAGTCCAAGTGGGCGTGTTTAAAGAAAGTCCAACTGGGCGTGTAGCTACTTACCTGCAAACGCCGATGCTGCTGCAGAATCAACTGTAGCCTCTGGTGCCGATGTGTCCTCGCTCGTCCGACACGATGCAGGACCTGTGAGTGACGACACAGCGTGATCTCTCGAGAACACGGCTGTGTCTGCACTGCCACAAACTGGGCGTTCTGAAGAGAAGTGGATGATACTTCTCGTCAGAACGCCCAGCTAGTAAAAGTAGTAAAAACGCCCCGATGTAACGCACACAATACACGCCCAGTTGTACTTTTACTTTTAAACACACCCACTTGGACTTTTGCAAGCCTCATTTGCATAAATACAAAAATGGTCATAACTTGGCCAAAAATGCTTGTTTTTTAAAAATAAAAACGTTACTGTAATCTACATTGCAGCGCCTATCTGCTGCAATAGCAGATAGGGGTTGCAAAATCTGGTGACAGAGCCTCTTTAAGGACACAACATAGTTTGGGCCTTAAAGGGAACCTGTCACCAGCACTTCACCTATTGAACTTCACCTATCCCTCACTGGCCGCTGCTATCAAAAGTTCATTGCCATTATCCCCTGTCCTAAACTCCTCCTCCGATTGTAAATAACGGTCTGCAAACATTTTGTGCCTTTTATCGTAATAATCCAGTGTCCCGATCTCCGTACGCACACACCAGAAGAGGACATGAATGCAAAAGCGGGGATTATGTGTGCTGGGGGAAGGCGAGGAGCTGTCAATCAAAAGTAAGGAGGCGGGGTAAACTCTGAAAGATTTGAGCAATGAAGATATGACTCTTTTCCAATGAAGATTTGACTCTTTTCAAACGAAGATCTGGCTCTTTTATGCTCATTAGCATATGGTGCGGGAACACTAAAAAACTGAATACTAAAGCTACAGAGCCGACTAAGTAGACACTTATAGGTTATATAGAAATTATTTTTCACCCAATACCACCTGATATTGCTGGTTTAATAGGTGAAATGCTGGTGACAGGTTCCCTTTAAGGCTCAGAGCCAATTTTTAAACCTATCCAAGCGATTCTGAGACTGATTTCTCGTGAGATATTGGGCTTTATGTTAGTGGTAAAATTTGGTCATTATATTCAGTGTTTATTTGTGAAAAAAAGCAAAATTTAGAGAAAATTTGAAAAAAAGAGCATTTTTCTGAATTTAAATGTATCTGCTTGTAAAACAGATGGTTATACCACCCAAAATAGTTACTAGTTCACATTTCCCATATGTCTACTATAAGTTGGCATCATTTTTTAAACATTTTTTTTTTTCTAGGACGTTACAAGGCTTAGAGCATAAGCAGCAATTTCTCATATTTTGAATAAAATTTCAAAAGCCTCTTTATTTTTAGGTACCAGTTCAGTTCTGAAGTGGCTTTGAGGGGCCTATATATTAGAAACCCATATCAAACACCCCATTTTAGAAACTAGACCCCTCAAAGTATTCAAAACAGCATTTATAAAGTTTATTAACTTTTTAGGTGTTTCACAGGAATTTGAAGCAAAGTAGAGGTGAAATTTACAAATTTCATTTTTTTTGTCAGAAAATCCTTTTTATTCAGTTGTTTTCTGTAAAACAGAAGGTTTTACCAGAGAAACGAAACTCAATACTTATTGCCCAGATTCTGCAGTTTTGAGAAATATCCCACATGTGGCCCTAGTGTTGTAATGGACTTAAGCAAAGGACCACCTAGAGGATTATGAGGCCTCCTTTTTATTACGCACCATGTCCGGTTTGAAGAGGTCTTGTGGCGAACAAAACAGTGGAAACCCCCCAAAGGAACTTATCGAGGGGTATAGTGAGCATTTAGATCCCACTGATTTTTTGCTGCATTTTGTGGAATTATTCTTCGCAAATGAAAATATAATTTTTCCGATAAAAGGTACGAATTTTTAATTTTGACAAGGAATAAAGGAGAAAAAGCTCCAACATTTGTAAAGCAATTTCTCCCGATTACGGCAATACCCCACATGTGGTCATAAACTGCTCGTTGGACAAACGGCAGGGCTCAGAAAGGCAGGAGCCCTATTTTGTATCTCCGGGGGGGGGAGTGGCTTGACCTCTTCCGACCGCTGTCTGTAATTGGAGTAGGATGTGGGGGGCGAGGTCAGTCCCCGTCGTCTCACATCCTCTCTGATGACGCGCTACCGGAAGTGGGGCAGCGCCATCTTTGTACCCAGCATCAGACGCCGATTTCCTTCATCCGGTCTATGCCTCCTCCTCTCTCATCTGAAACTCCTTAACACCTGTTCTATGTACTATATATGGTCGGGCATAAGTAGTTTGACCCTAACCCCGGACGAAGGCAGTTGCCGAAACGCGCGTCGGGTACAGACGTCTCATCTACGCCTCCATTATGTCCACCGGTATGTTCCATACTTTTTTCTTGCTTAGCAGCCGTGATTAAGTCTCATTTGTCATTTTTCGGTCATTCTTTGACCTAAGTGTAATTGGCATTCCAGCACTGTCCTATAATGTCCACATTACTGGTTGCGGTTCGTATTACCTTTTCAAACCTATCCATTAATCGCTACGCCTATATTTGACATCCCCATACACTTGACATTTGCTTGTCGGATCATACATTTGTCAGAGTCTGTACCCCCTGATGGACTCTATGACGCGGTGACACACATTTTCAACAAACTACTGGACCGTCCGCGGGATATGCCCATAGAAATGGACAGAGTTCACAGACTGGCGGGCTCCTGGAACGGAGAAAACAACCGACCCAGAGATGTAATCTGTAGAGTGCACTTCTACAAACAGAAAGAGGAGATTGCCCGGAGAGCTTGGGAAAAGGGGGCTGTCCCTTTCAATGGTGCCGAGATTACAGTCCTGCCAGATGTCTCAAGACTGACACACTCCATACGCAGAATTGTCTGCCCATTACTAGAAGCGACAAAGGCAGCAGGTGCAACCTACAGGTGGGGACACCCCTTCCACATCATCCTTCGCAGACACGGAATGTCATTTGCGGTTCGTTCTCCGGATGACCTAGAGGAGGCCTTCCGATTCCTGGAGATCCCACCGGTGCGGTTACCGGACTGGACTGAACCCCCGGCACCGTTTTCTCTCAGAGGAGGACTGTACTCAGATTCTGTGTCTCATCCTCCGCCTCGTCCAGGAGCTGAGCTGACTGAACCCCGACCTCCAGAACGTCGATCCCCGCACCGAGACTGTGGATGCGGGCCCGGTGACCCTCGTTCTCCAGGACGGCGTGCTCAGCGGAGGGACTGACTGATCTTTGGTGCTCTTATGTGGACATTTATTTGTCACTCACTCCACCTTTTTCTTCCATAGGGCTCTTGGAGGGCAGTGAAGATAGCGTCGTTGCTGGTGTTGCTCTTAAGCCATTTGTATTGCTGTGGGTCTGTGGGGAGGGGTGGTCTTTTCCAGTCGGTGATGTTTCAATTGTTTCACCTGTTTCACCAAGGGGGGATGTTGGTAATAGTTGATTTGGTGAGTCCGGGGCTTAGATGCCATTTATTTGAAATAACTAGTTAACTACTGAATTACTGAACCACTGTTTTTGCATTGCTGTCTTTCCTCGTTCCCTGTTAGGGTTCCGTGTAGCTGTGTCGTACTCAGAGGTCTTCTGTGGGCGACATAGCACACGTCGAGTAGTGGAGAGATTTCGAACTCCGACTTTAGAGAACTCGTGTTTTCTGGCACCTTCTGTATTGCTGCTCCTGTACAGGAGCTTTTCTTCTTCTTTTTCTTCTTCTCTTTCTTTTTCTCTCCCCCCCGTCCCCTCTGTCCATCCCTAAGTCCGCTATCATGTCTGACATTACGGTTGTCTCCCTGAATACGCAGGGGCTGAATATTCCTGAAAAGAGGTCCTCCATTCTCCGTCTTCTGTGGAAAAGAAAAGCGCACGTAGCCTTCCTGCAGGAAACCCACTTTCGGGCGGACTGCATACCGAAGCTCACGGACTCCAACTATCCGGATGGGTATCATAGTGTATCCCCTGACTCCAAGACCAAGGGGGTCTCCATCCTGATCTCGGGTTCTCTTCATTGGGAACATGTGGAGACTTGCACGGATGGAGCGGGCCGGTACCTTTTCGTAAAGGGTAAGTTGGATAACACATTGTACATACTGGCCTCATACTATCTCCCTAACACTGGTCAGGTGGCTTTTTTGGACAGAATTTTAGGGGCGCTGGATGGCTTTCTGGAAGGCACCTTAATACTGGGGGGGGGGGGGGATTTAAATGTCACATTGGATCCCATATTAGACACCTCGCGAGGGCACTCCTCTCTACCCAGGGTAGCTCATCGTCGTATAAGACGATTGCTGCATGAACACCAACTGGTAGACGCATGGCGGGTCCTGCATCCCTCCACCAAAGACTACACGTTTTATTTGGCACCCCACAACTCCTACTCCAGATTAGATTACTTTTTCTTGCGTCATACACATCTCTCTAGCCTCACATCGTCCTCAATAGATGACATAACGCTATCTGACCATGCCCTTATTACCCTCACTTTAGCCCACCCAACGGCTCATTCTCGCTCCTGGCAGTGGCAACTGAATGAATCGCTCCTACAGGATCTGACGGTAGTATCAGATGTTCGAAAAGAGCTGGTGGAGTACTTTGACACAAATAACACACCGGAGTTGGACTCTTTTTGTATCTGGGAGGCGCACAAATGCGTGGTGCGTGGTTCCTTTATACGAATTGGGGCCAAACTTAAGAAAGAACGGACAGCTCACCTCCGGGACTTACTGGCCAAAATACATAGACTGGAGCAATCTCATAAGGTATCTCAGGATAGGGTGTTAGGGGCAGAACTGGGGCAGTTGAGGGAGCAAGTACGCTCACTTTGTCTTTCAAAGGCAAGGGCCTCCTTAGTTAAATGTAGACGGCACTTTTATGAATATAGTAACAAGCCCAGTAGGACATTGGCCAGAGCTCTTCGGAAAACCCGCTCCAGCACCTATGTCCCCCACGTCCTAGGCTCACATAATAAACGTCTGCAGCTCCCGCACGACATCTCGGAGGCCTTCCGTGCCTATTACCACTCTCTCTACAACCTCCCGAGGGCACACTCTTCTCCGGATGGCAGCAGCCAGCTGGAAAAGATTGAGCAATATCTTCGGTCTTCGGGGATGAAATTTATCCCACCAGAGGCTATAGCGGCCCTGGAGGCTCCCATTTCCCCGGAGGAGCTGTCGTGGGCACTGGAGGACTCACCCACGGGGAAGGCACCGGGTCCGGACGGATTGTCCCTGCCATACTATAAGACATACTCAGACTTGCTCTCGCCTCACTTCCTCCGGGCCTTCAATTCACTCACTACGGGGGGCACCATCCCTAGAGACACGTTGAGAGCCCACATCACGGTCATACCCAAGGTGGGGAAGGATCCATCCTTGTGTCAGAATTATCGTCCAATTTCCCTACTGGATGTAGATCTGAAACTATTTGCGAAGATTTTGGCACATAGGATGACCACACTCCTACACAATGTGATACATACCGACCAAGTAGGTTTTATGCCCTCGCGGGAAGCGCGAGATAACACCACACGGGCGATTAATTTGATGTACCAGGCGGCAGTTTCGTCCCTTCCCACTTGCTTTTTGTCAACGGACGCAGAGAAGGCCTTCGATAGGGTCAGCTGGGATTTTATGCTAGCAACTTTGAGGCATGTAGGCATGGGGACTAATATGATGTCCTGGAACTCGGGTCTCTACTCCTCCCCATCAGCTCAGGTTAAGGTCAACAGGCACTTTTCATCATCATTTACAATCACTAACGGTACGAGGCAAGGCTGTCCCTTGTCCCCATTGATTTTCATCTTATGCTTGGAGCCCTTTTTGTACCATATCCGCTCCAACCCGGACATTACGGGTTTGGACTTGGGAGGCAGGCCTCATAAGGTCGCCGCCTACACGGATGACTTGCTCTTCTTCCTTACGGCACCGAGGATTTCCTTGCCCAAGCTGATGGCGGAGCTGAGCAGATACTCAAGATTATCCAACTTCAAGATCAACTACCAGAAGTCAGAGGCCCTCAACATCTTGTTGCCGCAGCCTCTGGTTGCTGACCTGTCTGAGTCCTTCTCTTTTAAGTGGGCTAGGGACTCACTTAAATATCTGGGGATCCACCTTCCTAGTGAACTTTCCTCCACTCCTTCAACGGGTAAAGGCTGACCTGGATTCCTGGACGTCGGGCACCTTTACCTGGTTTGGTGGGTGCGCGATATTCAAAATGAATATTTTACCATGGATTCTGTATCTTTTTCAGGCCCTACCGATACATATCCCACGCCCGTTCTTTCAATCCCTGCTGTCTCTTTTGTACAAATTTATCTGGGCAGGGATATCTGCGCGTATTGCCCGATCCATGCTTTTTCGTGCAAAGTGTGAGGGGGGCATTGGTCTTCTGGACTTTGTCTCCTATCATCATGCCTCTCACTTGGCATGAATTTTAGACTGGTTCCGACATAGCGGGATTGGAATGGAACAGGAATGGAACAGGCTTTCATGAAAGTCCCTATGCAGGCCCTACCTTGGTTGAGTAGGCATGTTCCCCTGGTAGCTCGGACGCACCCGACAATCGGTCCCACCTTGGCAGCTGTGGCGTGGATTTTTCCTCGGGCAGAGATCTCACCGTCCCCCTCCCCGCTGTTCCCGATCTTGGGCAATCCAGCCTTTCCGCCGGGAACGGACTGTGGCCCTTTCCAGCTTTGGTTGAGGGCAGGTAAGGGACAGGCCGTACACTTTTTGCAGGACGAGATGTGGATGAATAGCGCTCAGCTACAGTCTTTGTCGGACCCGGTCTCTTTCACGGCGTGGCAGGTTACCCAGTTGCGACATTTTCTAGTGTCATTAGAGCATCCAGCGGCACACTCGCGGGGTAGCTGCCCGTTTGAGCTCTTATGTACAGGCACGTGCACGATTCGACATTCGTTTTTCTAGACTTTATACTCTCTTGATCTCACCCTCCAATCTGCCGCCACCACCTTACCTGCTAGGTTGGGAATGAGACATGGGCTTGACTTTAACATCTGAACAAAAGGAGCGCTTGTTCACCATGATGCATAAGTCTTCTATGGCCAGTAGATTCCAGGAGGCAGGGTTCAAGATTCTGTCTCGTTGGTATAGGGTGCCTTCCAGATTGCATGCAATGATCCCAGCGGCCTCGCCACTATGCTGGAGATGTGGTGACCATGTGGGTACAATCATGCATATTTTTTGGGACTGCCCGCTCCTGACGGATTTCTGGTCAGAGGTGTGGCGCATTTCCTCGAAATTTACAGATTTCCCCCTTCCACGATCACCGGGCCTTTTCCTGCTCCATCTGAGTGAGGTACCCCTGTCTACGTATAGACGCTCGGTGGTTCGCCATTTGGTGAACGCGGCTAGGGCGTGTGTCCCTGCACTTTGGAGACAAACCTGTCCCCCGTCAGTGGGCAAGTGGTTCGGTAAGATTCAGGAGATTATGAGAATGGAGGACTTCACGGCATCAATGAAAGGATCCCATGCTTCCTTCGTCAGAACATGGCGTGATTGGATCAGATTTCAAACCACTGCGGAATATAAGGCCATTAGAGTCTCTGCTTTACTTTCTTTCCTTTACTGTATTTCTGTTCGCCTACAGAATACTATGCACGGCTGCAGGTTCAGGGTGCATATCGGAGATTCTTTCCTTCTAGATTTGAGCGATGTTCTATTGTTCTTGTGATCCTATGCACTTATGTAATACAGGTAGTTGACCTGTGGTCAGTTGATTGTATTGCACTGGCTTACTCCAATTGTGTTGTGTATAATTTGTGTTACAAAAATGAAAATAAAAGAATAAAAAAAAAAAGAAAGCCGTGTGAGGACTTGTGTTTTGTGGAACAAACTGTAGTTTCGATCAGCACCATTTTTAGGTACATGCGACTTTTTTTTATCTCTTTTTATTCCATTTTTCAGGAGGTGAAGTGACCAAAAAATTGTGATTCTGGTATGTTTTATTATTATTTTCTTTTATGGCGTTCACCGTGCGGGATAACGAAATACTTTTGTAGATCAGGCCGTTACAGACGCGGCGATACCAGTTATGTATAGTTTATTTGTTTATTTATTTTTATTAATAATAAAGGACTGATAAGGGAAAAAGGGGGATTTTTACTTTTATTACTTTTCAAACTTTTATTTTCTTATTATTACACAAGTTTTTTTAACTTTTTTACACTTTTTTACTTTGTCCCACTAGGGGTCTTGAGGGCAGGAGGCCCTGATCGCTATTCTAATACACTGCAATACATGATGGCATAGCCGGACGCCATTATTAGGCCATGCAACCATCGCCAGCCACTATCATGTAGCGGGCTGTCGATGGTTGTTTAACCCCTAAGAAGCCGCGATCACTATTGAACGCGGCTTCTAAGGGGTTAATCAGCGGGGACACCGCGATCGATCCCCGCTGTAGGAGCTGCGGCAACTGCTGTACGAGACAGCAGCTGTCACAGCTCCTGTATGTGTCGGGAAGACGGCTGAAATTGCCGTTCCTCCCGTGACGTACTATTCCGTCATGGAGTGCGAACGATGTGGTTACCATGACGGAATAGTACGTCATGGAGTGTGAAGGGGTTAAAGGATAACTAAACTTTAACAAAAACTTTTGACATGTCAGAAGTTTTGATCAGTGGAGGAACGACCACTGAGACCCCCACCGATCGCTAAAACGAAGGGGCAGATACACTCGGGTGAGCACTGTGATACTTATTCTGATCGGCTTTTTATTGAGCACGTACACCACTCGCTCGACTTTTCGGGAAAAGCTGATCAGAAACAAAGTGGCACAGCGCTCACCCGAGCCCTTCTGCCTCTTTGTATTAGCGATCAGTGGGCGTCTTAATAACTCAAACTTCTGAAATGTCACTATGACATGTCAGACATTTTTTAGTTACACTTTAAATCACTTTCACTTTGACTGGGGGCTGGAGGTACAACTGCCCTCTGCTCCATTGCCAACTAGTCTCAGGAAACAGTGATGGCTAGAAAATAATAGAAACAAGACCAACCTATAAAGTCACAAATTCAAAGTCTGCACAGAGCCATGATATAAAAATCCTTCTATATTCATTCCCCTTTACTGGGCGTAACTAGGGGGACACATTTTTGAAATGACAGACCCTTGAAAAGCAGGAATGCTTTGCAGTCATCCTGGAAAATTAAAACTGCATTTAATTGTGGGTGACCCGCTCCAATGAAATATTGGCATTCTGAAGGCCTCTATCACAGCTGCTGCGCTTAACTAAATATCTAACAAAGCCCTGGGATAAGAGCGGCTATAGACTTTGTAAAAGATACTAGAGGTAGATAGATTGGAGATTTCTAGCCATAAGAAACACGTTACAACTAATTGTCATATTATGGTAGAAGATTTCTATGAGATTCTTTTCATTAGAAAGAAAAATAATCCTGTTTATTCAGTTCCGTTGAGATATATAACAGTAAATATTAGCTCTTTATGTCCAAATCAAACAAGTAAAATTCTAGGACAAAAGTGGATTTTTTTGTGGAGATAACATGATATAAGATTATTTGCTTAAGAATTAGGTGTAGAAATTGTGACTGCTAATAGACTGTATATTTCTCACCCTAGTGTAGTGGTCTTTTCCTGTTAGTACAAAAAGAGAGGTGTGAAGGCTCCACCCATGGAAATACATCAACATTTGGCACGTACCCACCCATAGGCTGGTATGCATTGACGAGGCATATATTGGAATTACAAAGCACACCCAAATTTTGTGTTTAAAATAAAGCAGAAACAATGTAACCCTGTGCAAATGCCATCCTTTCTCGAACCATGATCTAAAATGTTCATGTCGCACCCCTTCCAGATATAATTGCTCGTGGGAGTCAAGAATGTGGAGGGAATTAAAGATGAACTTTATAATTAGTTACACGTATTGCTAAACTGATGTTATTTGTGGATCAAGAGTTGTCATGTGTTAGACAAATTTGCTGAAGTATCCTTAAAGCTCAAACGCAAGAGATCTTACAAAATAGTTTTCAGGCTGCCAGGACTAGGTTCACACTGATGGAGTCTTGAAGCAAACAGTATCTGCAACTTAACAACTCCAAGCCATTGTACCTAGAACATTGTGCATCATTTCTAGGCAGAACATAGTACTACTTGTGTAATGTTGGCAATGGACATGACATTTTTATCAGTGTATTCTGCCCTGGTCTATGGTGACTGTTGTAAACAGGGATTACCGAGGCAGACAGGTTAGATTAAACCCATGGAGAGATAGATGATCCACTGTATTGTAGCTAACGGAACACTAATGTCAAAGATACCTATGATGTTGTTAGTTCGGTTTGGCTTTTTCGAGTATTACGCTTGTGTGAAATCAGCCTTAAAGGGGTTGTCCAGATCCAAAAAATGTATGGCTTATCCTCACGATAGGCCATAAACATCTGATCGGTTGGGGTCCGACTCCCAGCACCCCTGACGATCAGCTGTTTTAGAGGGGCCGCATCGCTTGTACGAGCTCTGCTTCCCCTTCATTTCCTTTACTGCTCACACTGTGAATCGCTTTTACACTTGTAGCGGCGGTTCACAGTATTACAGCCTTCCTCCCATTGAAGTGAAGCAGCTGATCGGCAGGTGTGCTGGGAGTTGGACCCCGACCGATCAGATATTGATGGCCTATTCTGAGGATAGGTCATCAATTTTTTGGGACTGGAAAACCCCTTTAAGCTGCCCATACACATAAGATACTGCATCTCTTTGGTGAACGCTTCTTTGGCCTAAAGCTATCTCCGCTAAACTTCCCATAAACCAGCATGCTCACCCTTTGGATTTGTCGCTTCAGTCCTGTGGTTCTAGTTCTGGTATTGACTCTTGTCCAGACTATGATTCTGTCTCATCCTCCGGCTGGCTACTTCCTGACTACTAATCCATTGAAGACCCCCTGGCTACGTCCCTGCCTCTGGTACAGCGCACCGCCACCAAGTGGTGACTATTCTCGGGACTGTGACCTCAGAATCCGACCAGGAAAGTCCATACCTCCTTGTGAAGGTTAAGGGTGAACAATAGAGAGTTCCCTTATACCAGAGGTGGGGAACCTTTTTTCGCCCAAGGGCCATTTGGATATATATATAACATCATTCGCGTGCCATACAAAATTATCAACTTCAAAATTAGCCTGCTATATTTCGTCAAACATTTAATAAACTCACCCCTAATGTGATGGCTGGAAATGCATTTATGTCCTGACACTACATGAGGCCTCAGCTAAATTTCTAAATTTTAGTAGCAGGAGGAGAGTGGATGGAGCCAAGTAGTGCCATTCAGTACTAGTGAATGAGGTGGCGGTCTGAGTGAGGTCGGTGCATGCCGGCCCAGCAGTGGATCAGTCCAGTCACCTTACCTGAGTCTCCTGACCTCATATCAGTGACTCTCTGTGGTGCTGTTGCTCAGGAAAAATGCAAAGTCTCTTTTATCTTCATGTATAAAAGAGTTTTATTGCATAAAAGTAATTGCAATGCACAAGATTACGCGTTTCGAGCCTGAATCGGGCTCTTCGTCAGATACAAACTGTAGCGTCCATGGCCACGGGCCGTCGGGTTTTCTCACCTCCCGACGCCCGCAGCCATGGATCCGTAAGCGCTGGTCCCCATCTCCTTCCTAGGAGACGCCAGCGCTCACTTCCGCTCTGTTCTGCTGTGTCTCGTAGGGTGTGCGCGCACGCTTGTGCCCGGCCTTAAAGGGCCATCAGAAAACAATCATCATTATAAACAACATGATTTCCTGGTCTATAAGAAGGCCCCAGCCCTTCTGATACTTGCCTGAGCATTGTTAGTTTATTCCAGTCTGTCTTGTAAATGGTCCCTTAGTGTTTCCCGTTCCAGTTGTTACCAGTGCCCTGTTACCTGTTCCTGTATCCCGTACTGTTCTTGTTCCTGTGCCTACCAGTGTTGGAGTCAGGACTACTGCACCTGCTGTCGTTTGCCACGTCCCGTGTCTTCTGCCACGTCCGGTGTCTTCTGCCACGTCCAGTGTCTTCTGCCAGTCCAGTGTCTTCTGTCACATCGGATACTGCCCGCCACGTCTGGCGCTGCCTGCTACACCGGCCTCCATCCGTGCTGAAGCCTCAGCCACTGTCTGGACTAGATCAGGTACCCAAGCGCTGCTATCTACTATTGACTTTCATATAGACTATGACCTGGTCAGCTGCCTCTCCGCTACGGCGGAGCGGCCTACTGGGTCCACATACCCTGTGACCGTGACACAAAAACTATGAGTTTAGGTGACTCAGGTCAGGTGACTGGGCTGGTCCACTACTAGGCCGGCATGCACCGACCTCACTCAGACTGCCGCCTCATTCACTAGTAGTGAATGACACTACTTGGCTCCATCCACCCTCATCCTGCTCCTTAATGTGTGACGTCACTTACATTTAAGAGCAGGAGGAGGGCGGACGGAGCCAAGTAGTGAATGACGTAGCGGCAGTCTGAGTGAGGTCGGTGCGTGCCGGCAGGGCCAGACCAAAAGATTTTGTGGGCCTTATACGGTCCACAAGCCTGACGTTCCCCACCCCTGCCGTAGCCTCTGCACCCCAGTGTATCCATTGCCAAACTGATTGTGGCTTAGATGATCCACTTCTCTGGTGAGAAACCTAACATATGGCATATTAATGGATATATAATTTTGATCAGTGGGGTGTCCACTGCTGCAACCCCCACTGATAACTAGAACGAAGTAGCAGGGGCGTTATGAAAGCACCGTGCCATTACATCTCCTGTCATCACTCTGCCTATTACAAAGGCTTCATGTATGACTGTAATAAGATACACATTTGCTGGATGCAGCTTTCTGGTCTAGCTTAAAGAGTGAGTTAGATTGGGGGACCCCTCCATATTTAGCATGTCCTAATAGGGTACATTAACCCCATAGTGACCAGCCCATTTTAGGCCCTAATGACCAAGCTATTTTATTCGTTTTTCTATAGTCGCATTCAAAGAGCTATAATTTTGTTATTTTTCGTCTACATAGCTGTATGAGGACTTGTTTTTTGCGGGATTAGTTGTACTTTTTAATAGCACCATTTTTGGGTACATATAATTTTTTTATTAACTTTTTTGGGGGGGATTATAAAAAAAACAAATTCCGCCATTGTTCTATGCGTTTCTAAATTGACGCCGTTCACTATGCGACGTAAATAACATGTTACCCTTATTCTATGGGTCGGTACGATTACGCCGATACCACATATGTAGAGGTTTTTTATGTTTTACGACTTTTGCACAATAAAAATACTTTTGAACTAAAATTATTTGTTTTTGCATCGTCGCTTTCCAAGAGCCGTAACTTTTTTATTTTTCCATCAATGTAGTGACTTTTTGGGCTTGTTTTCTGCGGGACGAGACGTAGTTTTGATTGGTAGTGTTTTGGGGTGCATGGGACTTATTGATTCATTTTAATTATGACTTTTTTGGGGGGCAATGGAAAAAAATAGCAATTTCGCCATTGTTTTTTGCGTTTTTTTTTTACGTTGTTCACCTTGCGTTTTAAATGACATATTAACTTTATTAATGGAGTCATTACGGTCGCGGCAATACCATTTATGTGTACTTTTATTTCTTTTTTACACTTTTACTAAATAAAACCACTTTTTATGGAAAAAAATGGTTTTATTTATTTTTTTACTGTAACTTTTATTATTAATCTTTATTTCACATTTATTATTTATTTCATTAGTCCCACTAGGGGACTTTACTGTGCGATCTTCAGATCGCTGATATAATGCTCTGGTATACTTCGTATATCAGAGCATTATTGCCTGTCAGTGTAAATCTGACAGGCAATCTGTTAGGACGTGCCTCCGCGCGTCCTAACAGGCATATGTCCAGGGCAGACCTGGGGGCTTTTATCAAGCCCCCGGCTGCCATGACACCCCATCGGAGACCCGCGATTGCATTCGCGGGCCGCCGATTGGTGACAGAGGGAGCTCACTCCCTTTGTAAACAAAGTTAAATGCCGCGGTCGCTATTGACGGCGGCATTTAACGGGTTAAACGGCCGCGATCTAAGTAAACTTCGATCGCGGGCGTTGGAGCAGGAGCTCAGCTGTCATCAGACAGCAGAGCCCTGGCTCCAGCCTGCACGGGAGACCCGTGCAGGACTTAGACTAGGCCAACGTTAAAAGGCGTCAGCCTAGCCTAAGGCCCCTTAGTGACCGACGTGAAAAGGCGTATTGGTGGTCACTAAGGGGTTAAAAGGAGTTATCAAAACAAACTCTGTATTTAGCTGAAATGCTAAAAAAAAACATTGATTACTGTGCAGTCATGAAAAAAGGCCACATAAAACTCCCCAGATACTTCACTATTGAATCTTAAATTTTAGACATTTATTTGTGTGTGTGTCATTTCTTTTTAGAAAAACATTTCCGTATTCTATTGGAAAACGTTTGAAGAATATCCATCTATTCATTCCCTGGGTATATGCAAAACATAAGTTTTAGAATTGGTTAGTCTACAAAGAACTTCTCCAAGCCATTTTATACTTGGATTATCTATGGAATGCCAAGCATACGTGTAAGTGAAAGCCTGGCTTATATGGTGTACAGTTTAATGTTCCCATGCCAGTCTATAATACAGAAAACAGTGTATGGAGATATACAGTCTTTTACAAAGTAGATTGTACTTTGAAGGTAAACCCCCTTGTCAATCACTAATCCCTGTATGGCATGCAATGAGGGAGCAGGGAGGGAACAAATCATGCCTCGAATACATTGTTAGGGTATGTGCACACGACCACTTTTCAGGCGTAATGGAGGCGTTTCACGCCTCGAATTACACCTGAAAAGACGGCTCCCATACGTCGGCAAACATCTGCCCATTGCTTGCAATGGGTCTTACGATGTTCTGTGCAGACGAGCTGTCATTTTACACGTCACTGTCAAAATACGGCGAGTAAAATGACGACTCGTCAAAAGAAGTGCAGGACACTTCTTGGGACGTTTTTGGAGCCGTTTTCTCATAGACTCCAATGAAAACAGCTCCAAAAACGGCCATAAAAAACGCAGCAAAAAACGCTGCGAATTACGCGAGTTGCTCAAAAAGCGTCTGAAAATCAGGGGCTGTTTTCCATTGAAAACAGCTCCGTATTTTGAGACGTTTTTGACTTTGCATGTGAACATACCCTTAGGCTGGGTTCACACGACCTATTTTCAGACGTAAACGAGGCGTATTATGCCTCGTTTTACGTCTGAAAATAGGGCTGCAATACGTCGGCAAACATCTGCCCATTCATTTGAATGGGTTTGCCGACGTACTGTGCAGACAACCTGTAATTTACACGTCGTCGTTTGACAGCTGTCAAACGACGATGCGTAAATGGACTGCCTCGGCAAAGAAGTGCAGGGCACTTCTTTGCCACGTAATTTGAGCTGTTCTTCATTGAACTCAATGAAGCACAGCTCAAGATTTACGAGCGTCTCAGAGCGTCTCAGACGCCTCGTAAATTACGAGGAGGAGCATTTACGTGTGAAACGAGGCAGCTGTAAACAGTCTGTCTTTTCACACGTAAATGCCTCTCATCGTGTGAACATACCCTTAGGAAGCAGCTTAGATATGTGATTCCATTGCTCTAACCTCCTGCAAATTTAATACGCTGGGTGAAATAACATAAAAACGCCTGAAACAACGGAAGCTGAACACCTACAAACATCTGCCCATTGAAATCAATGGGAAAAACAGCATTTAGTTCATACGGGGCGTATTTTACGCCGCTGGTTTAAAAAACGGAGCGTAAAAAGATGCTCCGTAAAAAGAAGTAACTCCAACTTTTTTGGAGCTGATTTTCGATTGCACACTATGAAAAACGCCTCAAAAGAAGCCTGAAAAGAAGCCTCAAAAGAAGCTCCAAATGAAAAGAAGCTTCAAAAACGCCTCAAAATCAGAGGCTGTTTTCTTTGATCACAGCTCCGTATTTTCAGACGTTTTTGAGTTTGCGTGTGAACATACCCTGAGTGTAAAAGTATAATGGAATATATAACAAATATATATTATATAAAGATATTTAATAAAATCTAATAAAAAAAATAATAAAATATAAAAGAATGATACAAAGCACCCACACACACATTTTATTATAAATAAAGCTTATTTGCTATACATTTCTATGGGAACTTGTAATATACACAAATTTGGTATTATTTATTTTTGAAAATTCAAAGTTTTATTAAGTTTTTGAAACAGGCAATAGCATATAAGCAATTCACATATAGACAAAAAAGGCAAAAGAAAAACAGAGGAATAGACCCCCCATCAGAGATTTGAGAACCACATCCTGTCAATAAGAGAGAGTTGCCAACAGCATTATAAAAGGCATACAGTAAAGTTCAGTGGTAAAGAGTGGTATGGCATACTCCGGTATCTGTTCAGATGCAGTCATAAGATGTGAGACATCACCTAAAACGAAAGGGGGTAAAGAAGGCAACACAAGACATAGGAAGGGGCGGTAGTCGTGGTGAACCTGGACTCCAACCTCTGGGTTCGTTGTGAGCAAGAATTACATGGCTACCCATATGGCGCATAAATATATAGTGAAGGCGTGACTACGAGGAGCAGTACACTGCATAGGAGGCGCAAGCAAAAGAGAGGGCATCAGCTCACTAGAGTGCAGTATGCAGAAGATAAAAGGAAAGTGATCCAGCGAGACCACGTAGTTGTGTAACAGGTGGAGGCCTCTGGAGATTGGGCAATGAGATCTTCCATCCTCTGCATCATGGCAATCTCTTGAAACCAGTCATCCAAGGTTAAGGGAACTGTCGATTTCCACTAACGCGATATGATAGACTTGGCAGCCTGCAAAAGATGTCTGGTTAGAGAGCTTTTGTATGTGGATAGAGGTAAAGGAAACATAAAGAGCAGAGTCGCCTCAGGGGAGTCATGGACCAACACGTCAGTGGATTTATATATAACTCCCAAGTACTGCTGTCTAAAAGTTCCGCAAGGAGGGACAACTCCACCAAACATGGGACATGGAGCGGCACCACAGCGCCAGCAATTGTCAGGGACAGAAGGGAGGTCGAGACATGATACCACCGGGATATAATCTTAAGAATGGTTTCTTGGCCGCTTATGGCAATTGAGGCCTTATGAGAGAGGCAAAAGGAAAACTTCTACTGCACAACTGTAAACTGCCACCCCAACTCATTTTACCAAGCCTTACAGTAGAAGGGAAGTTGCTGTGAGTGTTGGGAGAGAAGTAATTGGTAAAGTGTGAAGTGTGGAGACAGTGTGCACAGGGGTTGTGAAAGAGACGCACAGGCATTCAAAGTCTGTCAATGTGTGGTGAAGGTGTGCGTGCCGCCGCTTTGCTTTCTGAAAGTGTTTCAGCTGGTTATATTCAAAAGGGTGACGGGCAGGTGGCGTGTTATCTGGATGGATCAAGGCTAATGGGAGTAAGGAAGAGTCAGAGAGAACATGAGAGAAGAGCATTGGACTATGGTGAGATCTAAGTAAGGAAAGGCTGGATTATCGGTGATAGGAATCAATTTTGGTAATTTTTTAACCGTTGCAACACATATAATGAAATTACCAAATAATTTATAGTTTTTTAGTCAATTTAAAAAACAAAATAGATAGATACATACACAAATATATGCCCCAAACACAACATAAAAGTCTACATTTCACGCAAAATATAAGACATCAAATGGCTATTTATAGGGGGGAAAAAAAGTTATTAACATTGGGATGACATTGCATTGTATAAACAATGTATACTATGCATTTGGTAGTATCATTTTAACTAAAAACAAAACCTGTAGGATATATTTATATACATACATATTTTTATATATATATTGGTGAACGATTTAAACAAAACAGAACACTTTTTTTTTTTTTTTGCAAGGCACCATACAGTTAAGTACACAGGAAAATGTAACAGATGAGTGGTAAAAAAATAAAAAAAGTCTGGTCCTAAAATCCAGAATTATCCTAATTAGCTTTGTCCTTGAGGACGTAAGCATATGGTCTATTGTTTAGCCCCTTAGTGGCCAGCCTATCTTAGGCCTTAATGACCAAGCAATATTTTACGTTTTTCCATCGTCCCATTCAAAAAGCTATAACTTTTTTATTTTTGCGTCGACATAGCTGCATAAGGTCTTGTTTTTTGCAGGACAAGTTGTATTTTTTAATACCACCATTTTGGGGTATATATCATTTATTGGTTAACTTTTATTAACTTTTTTGGGAGGAATGGAAAAAAAAACAGCAATTTCGCCACTCTTTTTTGCTTCCTAAAGTTACGCTATTTACCGTGTGGTATAAATAACACAATAACTTTATTCATTGGGTCGTTACGACGATACCAAATTGATATAGTTTTCTTATGTTTTACTACCTTTATACAGTAAAGCCCACTTTTTTTTCAAAATTATTTGTTTTTGTGTCTCCATATTTGAAGAGCCATAACTTTTTTATTTTTCTGCCGATGCAGCTGTATTAGTGCTTTTTTTTTGTGGAACGACTTGTAGTCTTTATTGGTGCTATGTCAGAGTACATGCGACTTTTTGATCACTTTTTATCAAATTTTTTTAAGGCAGGATGCAAAGAAAACAGCAATTCTTTCATTGTTTTTAATTTTATTTGTAATAGCGTTTGCCGAGCAGTTTAAATAATGTAATAGCTTTATAGTTGGAGTTGTAACGGACGTGGTGATACCAAATATGTGTAACTTTTTTACTGTTTTTTTTTTCCATAATAAAGAATTTTGTAAGGGGAAAAAGTGGGTTTTTAATTTATAGAGAAATGTGGCATGACATTGCATTGTATAAACAATGCTATGTATTTGGTAGTATCATTTTAATGAAAAAAAAAACAAAAACCTATAGGATATTTTTATATACATACATATTTTTATATATATTGGCAGGCATTAACTAGAGGCAGACCTGGGGGCCGTTATTAGGCCCCGGCTGCCATAGAAGATACCGTCACCCTGCTATCGTATAGCAGGGTGCCAGTGGGTTGAGAGAGGGGTGCTCCCCCCCTCCAAAACCACTCAGATGTGGCGCATCTGAGGGGCTAAACGACCGGGATCAATACTGATATCGATCTTGCCTGTTCGAGCAGGTCTGCTGAAAGCAGGGAGATTTAACTGCGTCCCGCTTGTTTATTTATGCTGATGCAGCGCTGTAAAAAGGCTACTTCATCCGAATAAAGTCCGTTAGTGGCTGTCGTAAAAACACTAATGGGCAGTCACTAACGGGTTCATCTTTTAAAGTGCCCACGCCACATGTCCCCGGTCCACTGCTTGCTCTTTTTTAATTAATTCCCGCTAAAACGTCCAATATTTGCATCACATTAAGCCATGGCCAACATCTGGCCACAACAGTAACGTCTTGCACCAACTGACATCACTGATGTGGCCACAGGTTGGTTGCAGGGTCACGTGATTAGGAGACCGCTATTTGGAGCTTCCTGTCTTATTTTATTTAGGGTTCATCTAAAGAGTTTCTAAAGTTCTTCACTAATTTATAGTTTATTGCCTGTTTAGCTTCTCTAGCTTTAATAGTTTGGCAGTATTTATCCAAAACTAGGAAACTAGCTGACCCCACCATTTTATTTTTTGCAGAATCCTGGATTACAAGTTGACCCCATGGAAATCTGTTTCACACTTTGCTAAAAAAGACATTCACTTTAAATCGAGCTTCATGACACCACTATTATAAGAAAACATCCAAAAGGAGACCAAATGAAAACATGTTTGTCATTTCAACACACTGACATATAACTATCCCGCAGTTTTATGGTCATGGTCGAGCACATTCCACTTTTCTCAAGCACTTCACAGATCTGATGCCAGTGAGAAGTGGAACATGTTAGTTGTGGATTGTGTAGTCAACAGTACAGAAAACAGCAAAATGAACAAAAACTTCCAGCCGCTACCCACACACGGTGCAGAAACAAAATGCATTTAACTAAGAAATGTTTAGGATGTTCAATAATTGAGTCATTTGTGGAAAATGTCTATACAAAAAAACCATGAAAAACTGTGCCATCAAATAAAGATGTGTCACACATAGTAACCAATCAGATTACAGCTTCTCTTTTTAGTAAGGAAAGTTGGAAAAAGAAAACACTAAACAATAAAGGATCTGTTTTAGGTTCATGTAGTGTTGGGATTATGGTATTTCTATAGGCCAGACAGACTTTGCAGGTACTTACAGTAGCAAGAAAAACTAAGTGAACCCTTTGGAATTACATGGATTTCTGCATTGATTACTAATAAAATGTTATCTGATGTCTGATTGTTATCACAGTGCAATATGCCTGACACCCGCTGTTAGGAGGCCGCCTTAGAGATAAGGCTGAGTTCACATCTGCGTTGTGGCTTCCGTTTTAGTAGAGCCGTTGAAATAGAAAACAAAACCTGATACAAGGGAAGTTAAAGATATTTATTTTTTTTGACGGATTTACAGGTTTACAAAAAACAGACTCTTTTCTTTCCATTTGTGTCAGTTTGTCATTCGTCATACTCCGTTTTTAACAGATCCGTTTTTATCTTTGCATTTTTTTTTCTTCAGAACAAAATCTAAGGTGACTTCAGTCTGGGCAAAATCCTTGCTGAGGAGAGTACATTCTTTTTCTGCTCCACATTTTCCTGTTCTGCAGTAATTTATTTCTAAGGCCCCATGCACACGAGCGTAAAAAAATCTCCATAATTGTGGACCGTAATACGGTTTGCAATTACGGATCCGTTCAGTTCTATTTGCCACGGATACCTTTGCGTATTGCATACGGATAGGTGTCCGTGCCGTAGAACTGTGCCGGGAATTATGGATCATGTCACACTTTTCGTATTTTACGGTTTGTGCTCCCAAACTTTGTGCGGGAGAACGGCCCGAAAATGCAGGCTGTGGCCCGCGGCCTCACATCTTATTTTCAGTTTTGATGTGTTCATTATGAGAATGAGGAGTAGGTTGGAGAGTGAGAGACGACAACTCGTGATATTGGGTCCATCTTATACTGTTTATTCCACCTTATACTGTAATCTCCGCGAACATCCAGACAAGTTTAGCGACTACCTGCGCATGACTGTTCCAAGTTTTGACCATGTCCTGCAGCGGGTTTCACAGCGACTTCAGAGAGAAGACCCATACAGTGAAGGAAATAAGTATTTGATCCCTTGCTGATTTTGTAAGTTTGCCCACTGTCAAAGACATGAACAGTCTAGAATTTTTAGGCTAGGTTAATTTTACCAGTTAGAGATAGATTATATTTAAAAAAAAAAAAAACTGAAAATCACATTGTCAAAATTATATATATTTATTTGCATTGTGCACAGAGAAATAAGTATTTGATCCCATTGGCAAACAAGACTTAATACTTGGTGGCAAAACCCTTGTTGGCAAGCACAGAAGTCACACGTTTTTTGTAGTTGATGTAGTTGATGTAGTTTGAAGTCACACATGTTAGATGGAATTTTGGCCCACTCCTCTTTGCAGATCATCTGTAAATCATTAAGATTTCGAGGCTGTCGCTTGGCAACTCGGATCTTCAGCTCCCTCCATAAGTTTTCGATGGGATTAAGGTCTGGAGACTGGCTAGGCCACTCCATGACCTTAATGTGCTTCTTTTTGAGCCACTCCTTTGTTGCCTTGGCTGTATGTTTTGGGTCATTGTCGTGCTGGAAGACCCAGCCACGAGCCATTTTTAATGTCCTGGTGGAGGGAAGGAGGTTGTCACTCAGGATTTGATGGTACATGGCTCCATCCATTCTCCCATTGATGCGGTGAAGTAGTCCTGTGCCCTTAGCAGAGAAACACCCCCAAAACATAATGTTTCCACCTCCATGCTTGACAGTGGGGACGGTGTTCTTTGGGTCATAGGCAGCATTTCTCTTCCTCCAAACACAGAGAGTTGAGTTAATGCCAAAGAGCTCAATTTTAGTCTCATCTGACCACAGCACCTTCTCCCAATCACTCTTAGAATCATCCAGATGTTCATTTGCAAACTTCAGACGGGCCTGTACATGTGCCTTCTTGAGCAGGGGGACCTTGCGGGCACTGCAGCATTTTAATCCATTACGGCGTAATGTGTTACCAATGGTTTTCTTGGTGACTGTGGTCACAGCTGCCTTGAGATCATTAACAAGTTCCCCCCGTGTAGTTTTCGGCTGAGCTCTCACCTTCCTCAGGATCAAGGATACCCCACGAGGTGAGATTTTGCATGGAGCCCCAGATCGATGTCGATTGACAGTCATTTTGTATGTCTTCCATTTTCTTACTATTGCACCAACAGTTGTCTCCTTCTCACCCAGCGTCTTACTTATGGTTTTGTAGCCCATTCCAGCCTTGTGCAGGTCTATGATCTTGTCCCTGACATCCTTAGAAAGCTCTTTGGTCTTGCCCATGTTGTAGAGGTTAGAGTCAGACTGATTCATTGAGTCTGTGGACAGGAGTCTTTTATACAGGTGACCATGTAAGATAGCTGTCTTTAATGCAGGCACCAAGTTGATTTGGAGCGTGTAACTGGTCTGGAGGAGGCTGAACTCTTAATGGTTGGTAGGGGATCAAATACTTATTTCTCTGTGCACAATGCAAATAAATATATATAATTTTGACAATGTGATTTTCAGTTTTTTTTTAAAATATAATCTATCTCTCACTGGTAAAATTAACCTAGCCTAAAAATTCTACATTGTTCATGTCTTTGACAGTGGGCAAACTTACAAAATCAGCAAGGGATCAAATACTTATTTCCTTCACTGTATTTGCCAGAGGAGCATCCAACCAGATGAGTGGCTAATTGTCACCCCGCGGTAAGTTTACATATTAAAATTTTAATTTGACTTTTCTGTTTATTTATTTTATGTGCACCGCTATTTGGCTGTAGGTGTTCAAAAATCAATTAGAGCAAGCAGGAAATGTAATTGAATATTTTTGCTAAAGTATAGTTTGCTAATTTGACGTAGGATTCTTTCAAATGTTTTTTTTTTTTTAATTAATCGACTTTATATATTTTTTTCTAAAGTATTTTTATTTTTTTGTCATTTAGGTTTCTGGCGACAGGAGTATTGAAGAACTCCAGGGTATTGAAGAACTCTGCCATGGGCCGGAGAATATACTCTGGAGATTTTGGATTACCTTCACCAATGACATTATCTGGGGCCTTTCAGATGTGTGGCAACTTGATTAAACCATATGTAAGCCGTGCGCTCATCAACAAGATTTTTTTTTTTCAACTATAGACTTACTTGAGCGAGGAGACTGGTGGATTGAGGCTTTGAAATACTGACTGGGAAATGGAGGATATTCACTATACCCATTCAATTAAAACCTGATGTGGTTGATGAGGTGATTAAGCCATGCATCGTCCACCATAACTGTGTTCTTTCTACTGAGCTACTTTTGGTTGACCCACAATCAATGGACTCTGATTTGCGGAGCATCGATCACTCTGGTCCTCAATCTACTGTGGCTGTCAACCAGATGCGGGACCATTTTGCGGAATATTTTATCTCAAATGCAGGATTGGTTGACTGGCAAGAAAGCATGATTTGATGTCTTTTGTTTTTTTTTTTTAAATAAAATGCTTTGTGGTGTATTTTTTTCCCAATTTCTGTACAATGTGAGCTCCATATAATTTAGCCTATTTGTAATCAACATAATTTCCTTAAAATATTTTCATAATTAATTTTTTATATACAGTATGTATAACAATGTTTAGCATTATTAAAAAAAAAAAATTATATAGGACGTATACCATACAGAAATGTTCCAGTCATATTGTGAACTTGTTGTGCAATGACTCATTAATAATTTATTTTTCTTTGGATTTTTCAAATTATCATCAACCGACAGCAAGGGATCACACTGTTAATAAACCAAAGTCGGCTCTTTGACATTCAGCACACTTGACCCACCTGACTGGCCTATCTCAGGGCAGCGGGCAAAGAGCCGACACTGTGCTGCAACAAGGGAGCACACCGATCCTCAAACTTTGTCTCTTTGCCTGCTGCGCTCAGCCAGCGGCAGTCAGATTGTCCAAGTGTGCAGAATGTCAGCACACTTGGGCAAATTGACTGGCCCAGCTCAGGGCAGCAGGCAAAGAGACGACACTTGGCTGCACTAAGGGATCACACTGATCCTTACCATTTGTCTATTTCTTTGCTGCCCTGATCCATGTCTCTCAAGTTGCCCAAGCGTGCAGAATATCAGCACACTTGGGCAAGTTGAGAGACCTTTGCTTTAAAATACAAAGAAATGTAATCATTTTCTTTGTTATGTATTTTCTTTGAATAATCACATGAACAATAAACACTTTTTTAAACAAATTCAAATTTCTTTGTATATTAAAATTAAATTAAGACATTGTCTTTATATTACTAAAAAATTTTGAAAAAAAATATAGTACGACTTGAAATTTAGGTCTAAATTAACAATAATGATATACATACAAGGCAATTGCCTATAAACATTATGGCAACTGCCTATATTGGGGCTGTGGGAAGGAAGACACATGCCTCTGTCTGCCAACCCCTCTATCTTCTGATGATTCTTCGGTCATGTCACGCTGCCTGGAAAATCATACAGAAGTTCTTCGGTGAGGTGTGAGAAGAGAGTAGGAATCAGAAAAAGGAGGAAATTGTTGAGTATGAGGTGTGGGAAAAGAGGTAGGTAGAGGAAAAGGAGGAGGAGGAGAGGAAGAATGAACAGAGGTATAGATTCAGAGTAAGGAGGTGGAATTAGATGCAATGGTGTAAAGGTTTGGGAGTGGGCTCGGGAAGGAGAGGAGAGATGGGACTGGGATGGGGGATAAGAGTGGGATGGGGATAGGAGTTGGATGGATGACTGGACTGGGATAGGGGATAGGACTGGATGGGGGATAGGACAGGGATAGGGGATAGGACAGAGAGGGGGAACAGGACAGGGATGGGGGGCAGTGTAGGATATCCCAGACAGTTTGAGTGCCATCCAAGAGTGGCAACGAACTTGTGATTCGTTGTAGGAAAATTTGTCGCTCCCACCCCCTCCGAACGGCGAATTAGAGATAAAATATCTTCCCTGAAACGAGTCATCTGTTCGTCTAATCCTTTCCCTTCCCGTTTTCTCCCTCCTTAACTGATTATCAAAGTTTGCTGTGATAAACGATCTTGCTGTTAAGGAGGAAGAGGTTTCTGGTAGGGGAGCCGCAGTATCCTGAACAGACATTGGAGGGAGATAGAGGGGTCCGCAGAGGTGTCTTCTTGAGTGACAGCTTCATGAGGGACTTCTGGCTCCCGAATGCTTGATGTTGTTCTAAAATGGAAAAAAAATATATGGTTATACAGGCGCAGCTAAAAAATAATTCTATGACTGAAAGATACCATGTCCTTATGCCGTCTACTAGGATTTTCTTGCACATAGTGAACAGTATAGAGATATTATATTTTTCAAAATAGTGACAGTGGCAGTTTACTAGTTATATTCTTGGACATTGTGAGCAGTATAATCGTACTTATATTCTTGTCTATAGTAGCAGTATTATAGTAGTTATATTCTTGTACATAGGGGGTAGTATTATAGTAGTTATATTCTTGTATATAGGGACAGTATTTTAGTAGTTATATTCTTCTACATAGGGGCAGTATTATAGTAGTTATATTTTTGTATATAGGGAGCAGTCTTATAGTAGTTATATTCTTGTACATAGGGCGCAGTATTATAGTAGTTATATTCTTGTATATAGGGGCAGTATTATAGTAATTATATTAGTATACATAGGAGCATTATTATAGTAGTTATATTCTTGAACATAGGGGGCAGTATTATAGGAGTTATATTCTTGTATATAGGGACAGTATTATAGTAGTTATATTATTGTATATAGGGACAGTATTATAGTAGTTATATTCTTGTATATAGGGGCAGTATTATAGTAGTTATATTCTTGTATATAGGGGGCAGTATTATAGTAGTTATATTCTTGTATATAGGGACAGTACTATAGTAGTTATATTCTTGTATATATGGAGCAGTATTATAGCAGTTATATTCTGGTATATAGGGGCAGTATTATATTAGTTATATTCTTGTTCATAGGGGCAGTATTATAGTAGTTATATTCTTGTATATAGGGGAAGTATTATAGTAGTTATATTCTTGTATATAGGGGCAGTATTATAGTAGTTATATTCTTGTATATAGGGGAAGTATTATAGTAGTTATATTCTTGTACATAGGGACAGTATTATAGTAGTTATATTCTTGTATATAGGGGCAGTATTATAGTAGTTATATTCTTGTATATAGGGGGCAGTATTATAGTAATTATATTCTTGTACATAGGAGGCAGTATTATAGTAGTTATATTCTTGTATATAGGGGCAGTATTATAATAGTTATATTCTTGTATATAGGGGCAGTATTATAGTAGTTATATTCTTGTACATAGGGGCAGTAATATAGTAGTTATATTCATTTACATAGGGGGCAGTATTATAGTAGTTATATTCTTGTACATAGGGGCAGTATTATAGTAATTTTATTCTTGTATATAGGGGGCAGTATTATAATAGTTTTATTCTTGTATATAGGGGCAGTATTATAGTAGTTATATTCTTGTACATAGGGGGCAGCTCTGTGCCGGGGATTCCGCTTCTAGAGAGAGCCCCTGACGTCACTGTAGGAGCGGAATCCCCGGCCGACACTCTGACCGGGGATTCCGCTAATGGAGAAGCCCCTGGCGTCACTATCCATATATGAACACTGACATCAGTGGCTCTCTCTAGGAGCAGAATCCCCAGTGTCAGATCGCTCTGTGCTGGGGATTCCACTACTGGAGAAGCCCCTGGCGTCACTATCCATATATGGACAGTGACGTCAGGGGCTTCTCCTGGGGCAGACTCCCCGACCACAGCGCTGCCGACGCTGAGGCAGGGGATTCCGCTTTTAGAGTTAGCCCCTAACGTCACTGTCCATATATGGACAGACATCAGGTGCTCCCTCTAGGTGCGGAATCCCCAGCCAGATGGATTCCGCTCCTACAGGGAACTACAGTGGTGCTGCTTACCCAGAATTACAGGGGGGTGGTGCTGATACAAGCAGGGGAAGTGGCGCTATCTGCAGGCGGTGGTGCTATTTACAGAGGGGATGTTGCTATCTACACGGGGCTGTCGCTATTTACAGGCGGGGGGCACTATCTACAGGGGGATGGTGCAATCTGCAGGGGGTGGTGCTATCTGCAGGGGGGTAGTGCATCTACAGATGGTGGCGCTATCTGCAGGGCGTGGCACTATCTACAGTGGGAAATATGGCACTATTTACAGTGGGCACGATCTATGTGGGCACTGGCACTATCTACAGTAATATTGTGTCACTATCTACATGGGCATACTCTCTCTCTCTCTCTCTCTCTCTTTCTCTCTCTTTCCCTTTCTCTCTTTTTCTCTCTTTTTCTCTTTCTCTTTCTCTTTCTCTCTCTCTCTCATTCTTTTACCATTCCAAGCGATTCTGAGATTGTTTTCTCGGGACATATTGTATTTTATGTTAGTGGAAAAATGTATTCAAGAAATGTTGTATTTATTTTTGAAAACACAACAATTTGGCGAAAATGTACATTTTTCTAAATTTAAATGTATCTGCTTGTAAGACATAGTAATACCACACAAAATAGTTACTGGTTAATATTTCCCATAAGTATACTTTACGTTGGCATCGTTTTTTGAATGTACTTTTATTTTTCTAGGACGTTACAAGGCATAGAACTTTAGCAGCAATTTCTCACATTTTCCCAAAAATTTACAAAACCTATTTTTTTTATGGACCACTTCAGTTCTGAAGTGGTTTGAGGGCCTTATGTATTAGAAAGTCCCCATAAATCACCCCATTTTAAAAACTGCACCCCTCAAAGTATTGAAAACAGCATTCAGAAAGTTCCTTAACCCTTTATGCTTTTCACAGGAATTAAAGCAACGTAGAGGTGAAATTTACAAATTAAATATTTTTTGCTGAAATAAATTTGTAATACATTTTTTTTGTACCACAGAAGTTTTTACAAAAGAAACGCAACTCAATATTTATTGCCCTGATTCTGCAGTTTTTAGAACTATCCCAGATGTGGCTCTAGTTTCCTAATGGGCGGAAACACAGGCCTTAGAAGCAAAGGAGCACCCAGTGGATTTTGGGGCCTCCTTTTTTTTTAGAATGTATTTTAGTCACCATGTCAGATTTGAAGAGGTCTTGTGGTGCCAAAACAGTGGAAACCCTCCAAAAGTGACCCCGTTTTGGAAACTATACCCCTCAAGGAATTTATCTAGGGGTATAGTTAGCATTTTGACCCCACAGATTTTTCACTCAATTTATTGGAATTAGTCTGTGAAAATGAAAATCTATTTTTACAAGGAATAAAATAAGAAAAAGCACCCCAACATTTTAAAACAACTTCTCTCAATTACAGCAATACCCCATATGTTGTAATAAACTATTGTTTGGACCCATGGCAGGGCTCAGAAGGAAGGAGCACCATTTGGATTTTGGAGCGCAGATTTTGCTGGAATGGTTTTCTGTGCCATGTTGCATTTGCAATGCCCTGGAGGGACCAAAACAGTGGAAACCCCCCAAAAGTGACCTCATTTTGGAACCTACACCTCTCAAGGAATTTTTCTAGGGGTATAGTTAGCATTTTGACCACACTGTTTTTTTGCTGAATTTAGTGGAAAGGGAGTGAAAATGAAAATCTACTTTTTTTATGAAAAGAAAATTGACATTTTTACAAGGAATAAAGGAGAAAAAGAACCCCAACCTTTGTAAAGCAATTTCTCCCGATTACGGTAATACCACATATGTGGTTATACACTGCTGTTTTTTTCCCACGGCAGGTCTTAGAAGGGTAGGAGCGCTATTTGGCATTTGGTGTCATGTCACATTTGCAAAGCCCCTGAGGTACCAAAACAGTGGAAACACCCCAAAACTGATCCCATTTGGGAAACTAAACCCCTTAAGGAATCTATCTAGGGGTAAAGTGAATATTCTAACCCCACAGGTCTTTTGCAGAATTTAGTAGAATTAGGCCATGAAAAATGAATATCAATGCTTTTTTCACTAAAATGTTGCATTTTTTCATCTTCACAAGGGATAAATTAGAAAAAGCACCCCAACATTTTTAAAGCAAGTTCTCCCGAGTACGGTAATACTTCACATGTGGTCATAAATGTGTTTTTTTTAAATTAGAATTTAATTAACCCTTTCAGGACTGATCCATTTTTTGCTTTTTCAGTTTTGTTTTTCACTCCCCGCCTTCCAAGAGCCATAACTTATTTATTTTTCTGACAATAAAGTGGTGTGAGGGCTTATTTTTTTGCGGGAGGAGGTGTAGTTTCTATTGACATCATTTAAAGTACCATATATTGTACTGGTAAGCTTAAAAAAACTATATTTTAGGGCTAAAATTGGAAAAAAAACGGCGGTTTTCATGTTTTTTGGGTTTCGTGTTTAGGGCTTTCAACGTACTGTAAAAATGACAACTTAACTTTATTCTGCGGCTCAATACGATTACGGTGATACCACATATATTATACTACTTTTGCAAAGAAAAAACTATTTGTTAAAAAAAAATTGTTTAGTTTCACCACATTCCGAGAGCCATAACTTTTTTATTTTTTGCTCGATTGAGCAGTGTGAGGACAACTTTTTGATCACTTTTATTTAAAAATTTTAAGAGCTAAGGTGACCAAAAAACAGCGTTTTAAATTCTTTATTTTTACGGCATTCACCGTGCGAGTTAAATAATGGTATATTTTAACTGTACGGACTTCTACGGATGCACCAATACCAATTTTTTACATTACTTTAGAGGAAAAATGGGAAGAGGTTTTTTAAAAAACTTTTATATATATATTTTCACTAATATCAACTTTATTAAAATTTTTATTACACATTTTATTAGTCCCCCTAGGGTACTTGAACCAGCGATCGCTAAATTGCTGGTACAATACACTGCAATACTAATGTATTGCAGTATATTGTCATTTTTACAGGCTTCTGTAACAACGCGATGGCTGTTCCTGTCCGTTAGTTCTGGGTATCAGCTGTAATACACAGCTGACACCCAGAGCGTATGAAGCGGGTTCAGCACGTGAGCCCACTCCATACATCACTTCATGATGTGCTATTACGTCATGGTGCGTGAAGGGGTTAAAGCGCAACGGATGGTGCAAAGTGAAAATTGCAATTTTCCACTGATATGCCATTTTAGTGCACAATGTGTTGTGTCCAGTTTGTGTCACTGAAGACAAGTACCTTATAAAATGTTAATCAGGTTCTCCCGGGTATGGCGATGCCATATATGTGGACGTAAAACGGATGTTTTGGCACGCTGTGGGGTTCAAAAGGGAGGGAGCGCCATTTGGCTTTTGGAGCGCAGATTTTGCTTGGTAGTTTTTCTGTTTGGGGTTTTGCTGGTATTTTAGTTTACAATGTGGTGGCATATGTAAGCTGTACATCAGGGGCATAATAAGAGGGTATAATAATGGGGTAAATCAATAATAATCTGCAGAGATGTGGCCAGTGTCGCACTGAAAAATGGTGCCCGAACTTATCCGCTTTTGGAACACTGCACATTTTGCATCGCCATTTTCTGAGAGCCAGAACTTTTTTTTATTTTTTCTCCACCGGATCTGTGTGAGGGCTTATTTGTTGGGGGACAATCTGTAGTTTTCATTGGTACCTTTTAGGGGACTTTTTGATCACTTTTTATTCCATTTTTAGCAAGCAAGGTGACCAAAAACCATCAATTCTGACAATGTTTTTTTTTTTCTGAATACCTATACTGATATAGACCCTAGACAAACGTCAGAAATTAAGTGTCCGCACATATCAAAAACAACAAATTAAATACCTATAAGTATACGTGAGGACATATCAAATATCCCAAACTAAATAAATGCCACAAAGTACACAATATGTACCATGAAAAAATAGAAATACTTTATTACAATAATCATAAGAACATATTGGCCATCAAGATTTAAAAAACAATTATACAGACAAATTAAAAATAGTGTGGAGATACGATGAGGACTACACAGATAACATGCAAATAACATATAAACTTCATGTGATGCCGTAATGTACAGAAAACTAGCTTCAACAGAAATGTATGTGCACTGGATTAATTAAAATAGTGCAAAAGGTATCATAGGGCAAAATGCCATAGATACACTACACAAATAGCCAGTGACACCAAAGATTATTCAGAAATATATAGATATGAGTCCAATATGAGAGTACATAGGTCTAAGAAAGAATCACCCAACATAAAGGACCAGAGAACTGTACCGACCCGTTTGTTGCATGGTGAGCCAAAAACAACCTATCTCCACACACTACGCCCCGATGCGCGTTTCGCCGTCAGCTTTCTCAAGGGGTACTGACTGATAGGATGGCAATCATTATAAATATAGAATATGATGGGAGGAGATTCAAAAGAATCCAATAGCCACACGAAATACACAGCATATAGACATCACAATCACAAACATAACAAGTGTAAACTGTGCATACCTTGATTACAAACTCGGAGTGGCGTACGTAGCTATCCAGACCCATGTGTGTGGGCGCCCTGAGGGTGCACAGTGCGCATGCGCACCCGCATCATCCAGGAGCACCGGAAGTGGAGCACAATGCAGCCCGCACATCAAGTGAAGAGAGGAGAGTGGCCATTTTGGAAAATGGCATACATGCCAGAAATACAAGTTTAAAAACCGAAACAAAAGGGACATGCTAAAGACGCTGAGGCAGATCCGCCACCCCAGATCGCCCCACTCAAGTCGGTGAGAAAGGAGTGGAGGATGTGCCTCAGCACCCCAGCACAATGTAAACACACCCATTCAAGAGAGTTAATATATACTGGTAAAACCCATTAACTGTCAACATTTCATAAAATATCACACAAATTAATGTATACATACTACATATTGTTTACAAGCACATATGCATAAAAATAAAATAAAAAAATATAAATATATATAAATAAATAAATAATAAAATAATAGTGAAGGTGAAATGTAAAAGTGAGGGGAGTGAACACAAATGCACACGATAGTTTTTTTTTGTGTTCACCGTGGGCTTTAAATGGCATTTTAACTTTATTCTGTGGGTTGATATGATTATGATGTATATAGTTTTTTTTTAATGGTTTGCAGCGTTTGCACAATAAAATCTTTTTTTTTTTTTTTTTTTAAATAATGAATTCTTTGTGTCACCATATTCTGAGAGCCATAACTTTTTATTTTTAAGTCAAAAAAGCTGTTTAAGGGCTTGTTTTTTTACAGGACGATTTGTAGTTGTTATTGGTACTATTTTTGGATACATGCAACTTTTTATTACTTTTTATTCTATGTTTTGGGAGGGGTGATGACCAAATCATAGCTATTCTGGCATTATTTTTTTTATAAAAAAAATTGCGTTGTTCAACTTGCAGTTCAAATAACATTCGTTTTATCGTTTGGGTCGTTACGAACGCGGTGATACCAAATATGTGTACTTTTTTCTTCAACGTTTTCATTTTTTTCCTATAATAGAAGACTTATTATAGGAAAAAAAGCTATTTTTGTTTTTTTAACTTATAACTTTTATTTTTACTTTTTTATAAAAAAATTCTATGAACTTTTTTTTAACTTTTTTTTGAGCCACTAGGGAATTTGAAGACTTGCAGCACTGATCACTGCTAAAATACATTACACTACCTATGTAGTGTAATGTATTATAACTGTCATCGTGATGCTGACAGTCACTCTGACAGGAAACCTATCAGAGCCAGCCAGAGGCTGGTCCTCATAGGCTTCCATACATGGCAGACTCGGAGGCCATTGTCTGGCCTCCAGTTGCCATGCCAACCATCGGCACCTCCCATGATCGCATCGCGGGGGGTGCCGATGTTCTACAAACCCTTTAGAGAGAACCTTTCACCTGCCCATCATGTGCAGCTGAGTGCAGCATGTAATGGGCAGGATTGCACAAACACTGGGGCACTTTAAAAAAAATTCTACCCTCCTCCGTTATTTAGATATCGGTGCCGTTATATTTGGTGCACGAAATTTAAATAACCCCCTGAACTGTCAATGGGGTGTGTAATGGCAAGGGGGCTTGTAACTATGGCTGTGACACAGTCCAATCAGCTACGGACAGTGTTACAGCACGCTCTCACTCTTCAGCTGTCAGCAGACAAGGACAAGACTGATCTTTCATGAGAGATCACAGAGTCTTGTACTGGTCTGCCGAACTGGCAAGGGGGCGTGCCACTGCTACGGACAGTGTAAGAGTTGGAGAGAGGAGAGCGCGCATGCACACGCTCTCCTCTCTCCTCGCTCTTGCTGTAACACTGTCCGTAGCTTATTGGTATAAGTAACACGACCCCTTGCCATTACACGCCCCATTGACAGTTCAGGGGGTTATTTAAATATCGGGCACCAAATATAACGCTACCGATATATAAATAACGGAGGAGGGTAGAAAAAAAAAAGTAAAGTGCCCCAGTGTTTGTGAAGCGCTGCCTATTATATGCTTCACTCAGCTGCACATGTATGGGCAGGTGAAAGGTTCTCTATAAATGTGGCAAACGCAATCGATTGCCAAATTTAAGGGCTTAATTGATTAAATTAGCGGCGATGGACCGCTGTCCGGCAACAGTGGAGTGTCGGCTGTCAGGGACAGCTGACCTGCCAGTTCTCAGACACTGTCCATTAGGGCAGTGTGTACCAGGAACCGCGCAGTAGCTGTATGTCCTGGTGCGGGAAGTAACCCCTCACCAGGATGTGCAGTTATGTCAAGGTGCGGGAAGGGGTTAATGTGAGCTAGCAGCCTTGTAAAAACAGCTACCAGGACCGGGCTGCAGCTCCACTGTATCTGCAACATGGCAGACAATGATAACACCTTCATGATTGTAAATTAGAGAAAAGGAGAGGTCTTTAGAACAATCATCTGAGCTTTATAACAAGGGGCTCCACAAAGGTACTGTGCATTAGGATGTAAACGCACTGTGACGTTTTTATTTTTCAAGGGATACATTTCCAGGAGTAATAACAGGAACGCATCACAACACAGAGTTCTAAATAAAGATGTGCTAGAATTGTTATCTTTTGGAAGAAACAAGGATTTACTATAACAGACGTGTCAGTAGAGGAGATAGTAGACGTCTTCTCTGATTGTAGACCTTCTCTTTCCTTTACTTCTCCATCTGGCCCAACTTCTCCTAATGACTACAGTGTTTCTGAAGCCATCCCCAGCCAATACAGCAACCCAAATAAATTCAAACCCCAGAGCAGACCCCTATATAAATTCAGACCCCAGCCCACACCCCTATATAAATTCAGACCATAGACCCCTAAATAAATTCAGACTCCTGCATTAATTCAGACCCCTTAAATAATGCAGACCCCAGGGGAATGGAGGAGTCAGAGTGTGTCATTTTTTAAATACATTTGCAAGTACTGTAAATTTGTATGATATGTTGATTTGGCCACTTTTAAAATAAGGAGACAACACCTTTAATTCAGACCCCAGAGCAGACCCCTAAATTATTTCAGAGCCCAGACAAGACCCTTAAATTAATTCAGACCCCAGACAAGACCCCTAAATTAATTCAGACCCCTCTATATACTTACTCTCCTCGCTCCAGGGCTTCTTTTCCGTTCGGACACATGGTCCTAATGCTGGCAGCGTCAGAACGTTATGTGCACTGGATGAATATAATAGATATTGGCCCATTCAAAAAATTTACCCCGTTACCCCCTAAATCCATTACTGCCACTGATATGATTAAAACCTTAGTAAATTCTAGTAGTGCTGTGATATCCCTTGTGCCACACCAGTATCTAGAATTGGCAACAGCTTGTGAGCCACATGCAGAGGACCGGTGTACATACTGGTCTGCAGGATGCTCCATGACTACATAGGATTTGTTAATACTCAGTAATAGTAAAACAATACAACAGGAAGTGAGAGTCAAACTTATATCTCATTCTAGATCTTTACACACATTGAAACTTCTGTTGTAGAACTTTATACCTTCATCACTATTCACACATTAACTTACAAAAAAATTGCAAATTTTAGGAAATATTTGTCTTTTCAACACTTTTATCTGCTCCAACCATACCACAGTGAAATAAAAGCCATATCGGGTAATCTTAGATAAGTCAGGAATCCCATGCTTATTTTAGAAGAAAAAATGTTAGGATTGTGGCTAGGAGCAATTTTAGGTTAGTATTTCAGCCATTTATGCGCCAATTAATTTTTTTTTTCTTCCTTTTCACAAATAAACATCTCAATTACAGGAGCTGTCACTGTACAACAGAATTGCATTAAGTCAATAAATAGCAGATTTGAGTCTTATTTATTTTCTGTGGTTTTTATAGAAATGCAGAATTAATATTAATTTATCATTACCAGACTACAGATCCTGGAAATAATAATGGTTCATGCTGTTGTAGAGTTGTCTTTTGAAAACAACATGAAAATCATTGACTGCTCTGTTGTCATACTGTAGCGTCCATGGCCGCGGGCCGTGGGGTTTACTCACCTCCTGACGCCCGAAGCCATGGATCAGTGAGCGCTGGCTCGCATCTCCTTCCTAGGAGACACCAGCGCTCACGTCCGCTCCGGTCTGCTGTGCCCCGTAGGGTGCGCGCGCACCCTTGTGCCCGGTCTTAAAGGGTCAGCGCGTGCACATGTGAACAATCATCATCATCAACTACAAATGATTTCCTGGACTATAAGAAGGGCCCTGCCCTTCTGATCCTTGCCTGAGCATTGTTAGTGTATCCCAAGTCTGTCTTGCAAATGGTCCCTTAGTGTTTTCCCGTTCCAGTTGTTACCCGTGCCCTGTTACCTGTTTCTGTATCCAGTGCTGTGTTCTTGTTCCTGTGCCTACTAGTATTGGAGTCGTGTCCACTGCACCTCCTGTCGTTTGCCACATCCAGTGCCGTCTTCCACGTCCAGTGTGATCCGTTACGTCTGGCGTAACCTGCTGCACCCACCTCCATCCGTGCCAAAGCCTCAGCCACTGTCTGGACTATTCAGGTACCCTTGTGCGGGACTTTGCATTGCTGGGGTGCTCTGTGGTTTGGCCAGCTGCCTCCCCGCTACGGCGGTGCGGCCTAGTGGGTCCACATACCCACAGACCGTGACACTGCTCTTAGCCGGACTTGGCATCCAGACCATTTTTGTTGCAAAATCTGCAGAAAACCAATTGGGGAAGAAGGTAAAAACGAAAGGAAAATTCTCTTTTAAAATGTCACGTTAAAAAATTTACTAGTCAGTCTACACCGACCACAAGAACCTCACTTATCTTCAGTCCACTCAACTACTAAATCCCCGTCAAGCCAGGTGGTCGCTGTTCTTCACCCGTTTCCAATTTGTGCTCCACTACCGTCCCGCTGACGGGAATGTGAGGGCCAATGCCCTGTCCAAATCATTTGAGATGGATGACACGGTGGAGTCCCTTCAGAGTATCATAGACCCGTCCTGCATTGTCACTGCCAATCCTTTGCAGGTTAGAGACAACCCTTCAGGGAGGACTTTTGTTTGGTTGGCAGACAGGAGAAGAATTCTCCGCTGGGGACACCGATCTAAACTGGCTGGGCACACTGGTGTTCGTAAGACCTGAGACCTGATTGCTCATTACTTCTGGTGGCCCACGCTACCCAAAGATGTTCTGCACTTTGTCTCTTCCTGCACGGTGTGTGCCTCTTACAAGGTTACTCACTCCAAGCCTGCCGGCCTGCTTCAACCTCTGCCTGTACCCAATGCCCCCTGGCAGCACATTGCGATGGACTTTCTCACAGAAGTCCTCCCTTCAGGATGCAACACTGTCTGGGTGGCGGTGGACCGGTTCTCGAAAATGGCACATTTTATCCCGCTGACTGGCCTACCTTCTGCTCCCCGACTGGCGAGTCTCTTCATTCAACACATCTTTCGCTTGCATGGCTTCACATTGTGTCCGATCGGGGGGGGGGGGGGGTTGGGGGTTCAATTTACCTCAAAATTCTTGAGAGCCCTCTGTAGACTCCTGGATGTGATTGGACTTTTCCTCAGCCTATCACCCCCATTCCAATGAGCAAGTCGAGAGGATCAACCAGATCATGGAGAATTATCTCTGCCACTTCATCTCCTTGTAGCATGATAACTGGGTATAGCTTCTGGCAACAGACCCGGTCCTCTGTTTTGCTTGCAGTCGAACGCATGAAGCGAAAAGTGGATACAAAAAGAGAACCGCCTCCGTATCTCCCAGGTACCAAAGTCTGGCTGTCCTCATGGAACATCCGTTTACAGGTGCCTTCATACAAGTTTGCTCCCAGGTTCCTTGGTCCTTTTGAGATTTTGCAACAGATAAACCCTTTCTCCTATAAGCTGCGACTGCCTCCTTCCCTCAGAATCCCCAACTCCTTTCATGTGTCCCTCCTGAAACCAGTGGTCCTGAACCGCTAAAGTAAGGGTATGTGCACACGATAACGTCAATTACGGCTGAAATTACGGAGCTGTTTTCCGGAGAAAACAGCTCCTGCATTTCAGACGTAATTGCTTGTACTCGCGTTTTGCGAGGCGTCAATTACGGACGTAATTTGGAGCTGTTCTTCATTGGATTCAATGAAAAACGGCTCCAATTACGTCCCAAGAAGTGTCCTGCACTTCTTTGACGACGCTGTTATTTTACACGCCGTCTTTTAACAGTGACGCGTAAAATTACAGGTCGTCGGCACAGTACATCGGCAAACCCATTGAAATGAATGGACAGATGTTTGCCGACGTATTCGAGGCTTGTTTTCAGACGTATTTAGAGGCGTATGACGCCTCCAATTCGTCTGAAAATAGGTTGTGTGAACCCAGCCTTAAACTTCCAGTTCCACAGTTGCTCCCAGCGGTTCTTCTGATGTGTTTGAGGTGAGGAAGATAGTGGACTGCAAAAGGGTAGGAGGAAGGAATTTCTATTTGGTGGACTGGAGAGGGTTTGGTCCTGAGGAGAGGTCCTGGAAGCCAGAAGAGGACCTCAGTGCCCCTGCTCTCATTAAGAAATTCCTCTCTCGCTCTGGTACCAAGAAGAGGGGGCGTAAGAGGGGGGATACTGTAGCATCCTTGGTCGCGGGACGTCGGGTTTACTCACCTCCCGACACCCGCAGCCATGGATCAGTGAGCGCTGGCTCGCATGTCCTTCCTAGGAGACGCCAGCGCTCACTTCCGCTCCGGTCCGCTGTTTCCTGTAGGGTGCGCGCGAATGCTTGTGCCCGGTCTTAAAGGGCCAGCCCGTGCATATGTGAACAATCATCATCATCAACTACACATGATTTCCGGGAGTATAAGAAGGGCCCTGCCTTTCTGATCCTTGCCTGAGCATTGTTAATGTATCCCAAGTCTGTCTTGCAAATTGTCCCTTAGGGTTTTCCCGTTCCATTTGTTACCCGTGCCCTGTTACCTGTTCCTGTATCCCGTGCTGTGTTCTTTTTCCTGTGCCTACTAGTGTTGGAGTCGTGCCTACTGCACCTGCTGTCGTTTGCCACATCCTGTGTCATCTGCCACGTCCAGTGCCATCTTCCATGTCCAGTGTGATCCGCCATGTCTGGCGCAACGTGCTGCACCTGCTGTCATCTGCCACTTCCATCTTCCTCGCCCAGTGTGATCCGCCACATCTGGCGCAACGTGCTGCACCTGCTGTCATCTAACCTGCTGCACCTCCATCCGTGCCAAAGCCTCAGCCACTGTCTGGACTATTCAGGTACCCTTGTGCGGGACTTTGTATTGTTGGGGTGCTCTGTGGTTTGGCCAGCTGCCTCCCCGCTACGGCAGTGCGGCCTAGTGGGCCCACATACTCACAGGCCGTGACACATACACTGAATAGAGTTCACATTGTCCAGTTTTTAGAAATTTGTAGTCTACACAAAAAGGGAATTATTAACCCCTTCCTAACATCTGCCGTGTACATCCGGCGGAAGTCATGAAGCAATGGATGGAGCAGGCTCCTATGCTGAGCCCACTCCATAAGATCCGGGTGTCGGGTGTATGTTACAACCTAAACATCACTGCAACGGGTGGGATCAAAATTACTACGATCTTGCTCATTTAACCCTTTAGATGCCACGGTCAATATCAAATTGGCTGTTGGTCCCCTCCAACAGCCCCCCCGTGGCATGATTGCGGGGTACCGATAGTTGTCATGGCGGCCTGGTGGCCTAATGAAAGCCCTCAGGTCTGCCAGAGGCAGGGCTTAATAGGTGCTGGTTAAAATCATGATATAATGCAATACATTAGTATTGCAGTATATTTTGCAAACGATCGCCGGTTCAAGTCCCCTAGGTGGAATAATAAAAATAGTATAAAATAGTTAAATAAAGTTGTTTTTTTTATATAAAAATGTATAAAAATGAAAAGTACAAAAAACATAATTTTCCACCAAAAGCCATGTAAAAAATAAAATAAACATAACTAGTATCGCCGCATCCGTAAAAGTCTGAACTATAACAATTATTTAACCAGCTCAGTGAACGCCATAAAACAAAAATCTTTAAAATGCCAGAATTGCTGTTATTTTAGTCATCTCGTCTCAAAAAATGGAATAGAAAGTGATCAAAAAGTCTTATGTACCCCAAAATAGTACCAATAAAAACTACAGCTCGCCCCGAAAAAGCTCTCACATCGCTCAAAAAGTAAAAGTTATGGCTGACACAAAACTATTTTTTTTTTTAACAATCTTATTTTTTTTCCTTGTAAACGGAGTAAAATAGAAATTAAACATTATAAATTTATTGAGGAAGAGGTTAATAGCTGCCAATTTAAAGGGATTTTATAGGCACTGGGAAGTCTTTCTGGGCACTGGGCAGTCTTTACTCACCTCTCCTCTATTTCCTCATTGCTCCTCTTCCGGCTCCCAGCTTCAGAAGAGAGCAGGCAGATGCGGGAGAATTAGCTGTGCCCGCATGCGCCATCATAAATACCCCCTGGGATATTGGTAGCAGCTAAAAGCCTTTTTTTTGGTGAAAATAATAGGAGGACTGACTGTAGCTTTTCAGCCCTGACATCATTTAGAAAGCAACGGTCACACAGGACAGTCGATTTAACGTTATGATATACACTTATGGGTAATTTAATGTACAAATACCACATATGCCATCACTCTAGAATCTATATATAATGGAAGATTTATAATAATTTGTAAAACTATATTCGAATATTAGACTGTGATCATAAGTGTGTTTGTACTTCTTACTATTGTGCAAAAAAACTCAATAAAAATACTTAAAAATAACATGAAAAATCGGTTAATAAAGAAAATTAATTGTATAGTTCTGCAAATTTCTAATACACATTTCTAATATACTTTGTGTCTCTATTCCATCTTTTCTTGCTATCAGTGAACTGAAACACACCTGAATACCTGTCCTGACCTAGTCCTGCTTACACAGGTGCATAGCTCATTACATGTGTCAGAGTTCTCTCTTGTAATGAGTAGTGCTCTTGTCGAAACATGGCATGACCCTCAGGCCCCATGCACACGACCGTAGATTTCTTCCGTAATAAAGATCATTACGGCCCCTTTCACTTTTATTGCCCACGGACACCTTCCTGTATATATTTACGGGTAGGTGTCTGTGCCGTAGAAAGGCTCTGCAAAAGATAGGACATGTCCTATTCTTTGCTTTTTACGGACCGTGCTCCAATACTTTATATGCAAATGCGAGAGGCAGTCCGCGGCTGTCAGCAGCGGCCAGCCGTGCCCATAATCACAGACAGTGATTAAGACCATAGTAGTGTGCAGGGGGCCTTAGTACTACTATTCAAAAAGAACATGACTTTGGAAGGAGCAAGGGGGAGGCACACCTTTAATTTTTTGCAGTAGTTTTGTCTATGGAATTTCATTGGTTTAGGTTTGGATAGATCCCCTTTTGGAGTTTGGGTACCTTCCACGTATAGGAATGACAGAGGAGTAATTATTTCAGCTATGGTCACCCCTTGAAGAGGTGGTCACATTGTAAATAACACTTACAGTATGTGGGCCATGGCAGCAATCTACTGGGAGCTGTGGTGGCAATCAGCTGCTTGGCGTAGTTCTGACTCCCGAGAATATTCAGCCAGATATACATTTTCCTTGCAGGCGTTATGTAGCATTACACGGTATCACATGACGGAAATGTATTACTGGCCGGGTCCTCCAAATGCTGCTTGTTAGCGTATTTCTCCTCCAGCTTATAGAGGGGCTCCAAGCAGACCCCTACATTATTCACCGCTTTGTAGTTGTTCTGTTTAGACTTACCTATATAATACATTCACTCATTAAGTGTACCAACCTCTTTGGTCAAATTATTTTTTAAAGGCTAAGTCCACCTTTGCAAGCAATTTTGCTTTTATTGTTCCACCACATCTAAACTAACAAATTAAAGAGGCTCTGTCACCACAGAATCCTGACACTTCTGAATCTTTTTTGTGAGATTCCGGCAAGTGAAACCAAATCTCGTTTAGCTCCGTGATCTCGCGAGATTTCGTATCTGTTGCTGGAATCTCACAGAAAAGATTCAGAAGTGTCAGGATTCTGAGTACACATGACGTCCAGGCTTGATTTCATGTGTATTCATTATCAGGACACTAGTAATGTTAGGGCTTGTGTATGAGGCTGCACATAGTGATATAACTATATCGCTAGTGCAGTGTAAATGAATGGAGAGGAGTGCATGATGCCGATTGGTCAGCATCATGCACTCCTCTGTACAACGCCCACTTGGTCGAAAGTAAAAGTACGCCCACTTGGGCATTAAGAAAGCTCATTAGCATAAACCAAAATCGCTCCTAACGTTGTGAAAAAAGATCGTTTTTTTAAATAAAAAGCATTACTGTCACCTACATTACAGCGTCCATCTCCTTATGTAGGAGACAGGGCACTTATAATGTGGTGACAGAGTCTCTTTAAGCAACTTTGCGAATATTCCTAATTAAAAATGTACCAAGGTGTCTACAGCTCTCATGCAGACCTATGTGTCTCCATGGTTCCAGACTACAAATAAACCTGACCCTGCAGTCATACTCCTTTCCATCTGTCCCCTATTTTTTGCTGACCTTCCAAATATCTTTTTAACTGTAAGTGATAAGTAGGTGACAGATGGAAGGGAGTATGACTGCAGGATCGGACAACACAGGGTTTATTTGTAATCTGTTGCCATGGAGACACATAGATCTGAATATATTTTATTTAGAATTTGAAACTATAAAAAAACAATTGGTTCCAAAGCCTTTAATTTCTCCATTTTGGTTAAAAGTAATTTGCAGAACGTGTAAGATCAAGTTATACAAATGTGGAAACCTCTACCATACTGTTCTGAGTAACCACAATCTTCATTCGCGCAGAACATATGTGGTTTGCAAAGTTGATTGATATCATCAAGCTGTTTCTATCATATGGAACGTCTTGGTTGAATGGTTGAATGCCGATTTTCACAGTAAACCCGGCATTCCACCAAGACTCCATTACTCTGCCAAAATGACAAAACTTATTTCAGCTCATAAATGTTCCTTGTGTCTCAGTCTGCATAGCATTTTATTTGTTAGAGAAGCAGTTTGTAGTCCAGAGCTGATCATCTCTCTGTAACTGCAGACAGTTAGGGTATGTTCACACGCACTGTTTTCAGACGTAATTTGGGCATTTTACACCTCGAATTACGCCTGAAAAATTGCTCCATTACGCCTACAAACATCTGCCCATTGCTTTCAATGGGTTTTACGATGTTCTGTTCCCACGAGGTGTAATTTTATGCGACGCTGTCAAAAGATGGCACGTAAAAAGACGTGCATGTCACTTCTTGGCACATTTTTGGAGCCGTTTTTCATTGACTCCATTGAAAAACAGCTCCAATAACATCCGTAAAATACACAGCGAAAAACGCGAGTAGTTACAAAAACGTCTGAAAATCAGGAGCTGTTTTCCGGCGAAAACAGCTCTGTAATTTCAGACGTATGTTGCTACTGCGTGTAAACATAGCCTTATAACTACAGTCAGTTATTTTGGAGTCTTGGGAGATCTGTGTTTGGTCACTCAGTTGCCCAATCTGCATAAAAATACTTTGTTGATGTCTGTCAATCGTGTGCCTGTTAGGCTGGGTTCACACGAGCATGTTCAGTCCGTAATGGACGGACGTATTTCGGTCGCAAGTCCCGGACCGAACACACTGCAGGGAGCCAGGCTCCTAGCATCATAGTTATGTACGACGCTAGGAGTCCCTGCCTCTCCGTGGAACTACTGTCCCGTACTGAAAACATGATTACAGTACGGGACAGTTGTCCTGCAGCAAGGCAGGGACTCCTAGCGTCGTACATAACTATGATGCTAGGAGCGCGGCTCCCTGCAGTGTGTTCGGTCCGGGACTTGCGGCCGAAATACGTCCGTCCATTATGGACGTAACATGCTCGTGTGAATCCAGCCTAACTCCCATGGGTCACATCCCTGTGTCATCTGTCTACTTGCATTAACACTCCTGCACTTAGGTTAAAACATCCACATAACAGTCCACATCCACCCTGGTAGCTAGTAATGCTAACTTCTCCTTTCAGGCCGGGTTCTCACGTAGTGTTAATTCTGCCAAATTTCTGCAACGGAATTCTGTGCAGAAATTCCACAGCGTTTAGTGTACGTTCAGACGTGGCAGAATTCATTGCGAATTTGCAGCAGCATTTTCATATTTGACAGGTAATTCAGATGTTGTGGATATCACAGCAGACTTGCCGCAGGTAATTCAGAAGTTGCGGATATCACAGCAGACTTGCCGCAGATTTCAGCCTTTGCATTGCATGCTGCGGAGTGAAAATTCTGCATCGCAGCCTATATTCTGCACTGTTATTTTCCGCAATATTTGACCTAAGTTACCTAAAAATGTATAGAAACCAATTTAAAAAACGGCTGCTGCAGATTTCCACTGCGGACTGTTTTCAGCGGAATTCAATAACAATTCCGCCACGTCTGAATGCGCCCTTACAATAGCAGCAAAGTGGATGAGATTATTAAAATCTCATGCCCACGCTGCGGAAAAAAATGCAGCGAAAGTGTTAATAAATTGACTTGCGGTGCAGAATTTAAGGCCGCAGGATGTCAATCTATGCTGCGTTTTTGTTGCTTTTCTGTTGCGGGTTTTCCCCTTTGACTTCAATAGGGATGCAAAACCTGCAATAAACAGCCAAGTGTTGCGGCTTACCCAGATACTCCCTGCTTCTTCCTCCACTCCGGCCTCCGTGGATGACGTTTCATCCCATGTGACTGCTGCAGCCAATCACAATCACTTTGAAATCACAAATACAGCGTTTTTAGAGTGTACCTGGAGGATCTTCCCTACAAGCAATGTTAAATAAACAGCTGTAAATACATGAAGAACATGATTTTTTTCACATCTACTGTTCAGTTGTTATGTAAATGATATAAAAATAATTCCTACATAATTTCGAAGCATTAAGCTAAAAAAAACCCTAAAGCAGTTTTCTGACCACCAAAAAAACTTCTTGCAAGGGCCTAAAAATGTAAAAAAAAGCAACAACCACATGACTGCAGCAACCAAAATGCGGGGGACCTTGGTGACGCTTTAAAAAGTGTATTAGAAATTTTTAGTTTTTTAAATTTCAAGCCAGTTCTAATAGATTTTTAGGGGTTCGAAGTAGCACATTAAGGGGAACTTGTCACCTCCGTTTATGCACCCAAACTGCGCTATGTGACATGTGAATTAAATAAAACGTCATTCCATTAATATTATTATAAAATTATGTCCAGTACCTTTTATAATCGTTATAAAAAATTTTCCAATGCAAATAAGTCCAAAAAAGTCTGCTGGGCGTTCACTGCATCAGAGAAGTCCGGCGTATTCATGAGATTAAGAAGCAACTCCGCCGCACTCTATATTATTGACATACGTCTCCATGATCTGCTCCACGAAATTCCGTGCATGTGCGATACTGGGGTGTACAACAGCCCGACTACAGTCCTACTGCGCATGATCCAGCTGCTGTATTTATGGACTACAGTCCACCGGCGCACTGTCCCACCTGATAGTGTAAATGCGCTCACCGAAGAACTATTACACTGAAGAGCGCCGCTGATTGATGACATTGTGATGTGAGTGAAGGCACATGCGCAATAGCTTGATAAAGAAAAGTCGATCATACTTTTTTTTAATGTGTGAGCGCAGTATTTCAGAGCCTGCTGAAGAAAAGTGGAATTAAAGGCTATGTTCACCTTTTAGGGTTTATTTTTTTTTTTTTAATAAATGTATGTTTTAGGTGTTTTAAAACGTTTTTGTTATTAAATTGACTGATTTAAAAATTTACCATTGTTTTAAAATGTATCTTAAATGTATCTGTATATCATATCAGTTGATTAATTTAGATGTGATCGGTATTAGGGTATGTTCACACACAAACTCCAAAACATCCGAAAATACGGAGCTGTTTTCAAGGGAAAACAGCTCCGGATTTTCAGACGTATTTTGAGCCACTCGCGATTTTCATGGCGTTTTTTTACGGCCGTTTTTGGAGCTGTTTTATATAGAGCTGTTTTCTATAGGCTCCAAAAATGTCCCAAGGAGTGACCTGCACTTCTTTTTTGCGGCCGTTTTTTTACGCGGTCGTTTTTTAAAACGGACGCGTAGAAAAACGCCCCATCGGAACAGAACGCTGTTTTTCCTATTGAAATCAATGGGAAGATGTTTGGAGGCGTTCTGCTTTCGATTTTTCGGGCGTGTACAGCCTGAAAAACGGCCAAAAATAAGCCGTGTGAACATACCCTGATGGTGATCCTGTGTTAGAGACCCACAGGACCCGCACTCAACCGAGACGCCGGTTCAACTGAGTGACAGAATCGGCTGATAGCGAATGATGCAGCTTCCATAAATAGAGAACACATAGAAGCTGCATCTGAAAAACAATGACGTTTTTTGTAAATAAAATCCAATTTAAAAGACATTTAAAAACACCTGAAACATACAAACATACAAAGAAACCCCACAAAAGGTGTCCATAACTTTTAACCAAGGCTGTCATTCAAGAGGAGGGATTGCGGAGACAAAAAAAACAGTCAATGGCACAGACCATCTAATTTGCATACAATGCCCACTCTTTAGTCAAGAATATCACAGGTGTGGGGCATATTTTTAAAAAACGACTACTCTAGACAGACTATCCCTTCTTTAGGCTAGATGACAGAGCATTTGGGCACGTTCAGACGTGGCAGAATTTTTCCACTGCAAATGCTGGTGCAGATTTGGGGCAATTACGCAATAAATCTGCACCAACATTTGCCAGATAATTCAGATGTTGCAGAAAAGACAGCGGGCTTGCCACAGATTTCAGTTCTTGCATTGCAAAGGCTGAAATCCGCAGTGAAATTCCGCTTCTTCTCCGCAACAGACAGTGCATGTTGCGGACTGAAAATTCCGCACCGCAGCCTATGATCCACAGCGGAGATTTCTGCAACGTCTGCACGAAGATAACTAAAAAGGTGTGGAAACCAATGGACAAACTGTCGGGCAAAGGATTTCCACAGCAATTCCGCCACGTCTGAATGTGCCCTAACAGTTTTGTTGACTAAACAGTCGTCCCAGGTTCTTTTCAGGTGCATTCACTCGCCTCAGAGAGCGAAAAACCGTAATAATACACAAAGACGTTTTCATTTGCATGCGATTTTGCCCCAGTGAAGTAACGGTGCAGATTATGCTGCTAATACCCGTCATATTTCATCTTCAATACAGATACTATAATTTCTCTGAATTTATTTAGATTATTAAGATCTGTCTATATGTGATCGATATTTGTGGCTGCAATGTATGGATTGGCCATTACATTCTTCTAAATAGTGACTCCCCTGTCCCTCAGGTTTATAGTTTTTCACACACATTTAAAGAGATAGGCATCTTATGGGGTTTTGCGGGTGGTCGTTTGTTTTTCCAAACACACAAAAGAGCCTTTGTAATGATTTCATATGGAACTATCATCACTTTTCTGAAAAGTATTTTCAGGTTGGTAAATGATTCTGACTTAAGATAAGATGTTTTCTTTATCAATTTCGGTCTTGAATGACTTTGCAGCATATCACTTTAAATGAACCCAAGAGATTTTCATTCTTTCTATTAAAATGGACTTTAATGAAAGGGATTATAGTAATTCCCATCTCAATATCACTCCATTTATCTTCACAGGAAGCTTGTAGCCACATTTCTTTAGAAATGTGCTTTAGGTTTTCAACCTGGAGTGTATGTGTATAGGCTTATCACGTATTTTAGTCAAAAGTAGCATCACATAACATGTGGGCAATGGTGGAAGCCATAGTCACACATTGCACCTGAGCACTTACTGCCACCACTTATACATTATAATGGAAGATTCCCTGTGGCTATAATGGAAAAAGCTTCCAAATATGCCGTTAACACACAACATTTCTGGTGGCACTACATATTATATACATCTACAGCTGCCTAAGCAGGGGTGACGGTTTTTTCTAAGTACCCTGGGATGATCGATAGAAGGTATTTTCTCTTAATAAAGGAAAATAACCCTTTTGACCAACAAGGACCCCCTCTATGACGTTCATATGCCCTAATAGGGCATATGGAAAGGGATTGTCTTAATGAAACAGCCCCTTTAACCACTTCTCGCCGCAGCCATTTTTCGGATTTTGTTCCTCCCCACCCTCCAAAAGCCAAAATGTTTTCATTTTTCCGTCGATATAGACGTATGATGACTTGATTTTTGCGGGATGAGTTGTAGATTTTTCACAGCACCATTTATTATACCATACAATGTACTGGGAAACTGGCAAAAAATTATTTGTGGGGTGAAGTGGGAAAAAAAACGTGCTAAATTTTTTGGGGTGTTTTGCTTTTACGGCGTTAATAACAAAATGTTAACTTTAGTCTGTGGGTCAATAGGATTACGGCAATACCAAACTTATATAGTTTTTTTATGTTTTACTACTTTTATAAGGAAAAAATAGATTTTTAAAAATAAAATGAGTTTTGTGTCGCCAATTTCTGTAAGCTATAACTTTTTTATTTAACTGTTGATTGAGCGATGTGAGGGCTTATGTTTTGTGGGGTGAGCTGTAGTTTTTATATTTATTGGTACTATTTTGGGTTATATGAGACCTTTTGATCATTTTCCACAAAAAATGGAAATAAAAAGTGACCAAAAAACAGCGGTTCTGGCATTTCACTATTATTATTTCTTTTTTTACGGCGTTCACCGTGCGGATTAAATAATATTATATTGTAACAGTTCTGACTTTTATTGACGTGATGATACCAGTTCTGTTAAAAAAAAATTCACATTGAGTTTGGGGGAAAATGGGAACCTTTAATATATATATATTTTTATATATTAAAAAAACTTTATTTAACTGTATTTAACTTTTTTTTATTAGTCCTAGGGGACTTGAACCAGTGATCGTTTGATCACTTGCATGATATACTGCAATATTAATGTATTGCAGTATATCCTGATAAAGACAGTTTCCTATTAAGCCCTGCCTATTAATCCGATACGCTCATTCTATGGTGCGGGCTCAGTGCGTGAGCCCGACAATACTCCCCCATCTAACCTCCACCATATACATACTGCGGATGTCGGGAAGGGGTTAAGCTAATAACTTGACATCAACTATAAATTCTGTCCACTGCATTTTTCTGGGAGAGAGTGTCTATACTGAATGATATTGGACTGTTACCAGTGCCGTCTGAGCGGTAAACTTCACTGTACTTTATAGAATATTATTACTATTGCAGCAATTCAAACAAGGAAAGTTTCCATTTTTAAGGGGACAAAGTAGCACTTGTGTATCCCTCTTTTTGCTACCCACATCTGACTTAACCAATGAATCTCTAATATTCCTAGACAACGATAGGACATAATGGGTGGTGTATTAAATGTAGCAATCTCACTATGTCCCTTGGACACAATTGGCCAATTTTTAAGTTGGACATTATTTATGCGACCGCTCAAGTTGCCAAGCGTTGATATGAATGGTATTCGATCAACCTTTTTCTGCTTCTTTGTGGGTTCCAATGAACCACGGGAATCAATATTCTGTAACCTACCCAGAAAGTCAGTCGTGTCTTTGATGTAGGATGGTGCCTTGACGGCAAATTCTCTCAAAACTTTATCCAAGAAAATAGCAATATTGTTAAAGACTGAGCCTCTCCCCGACACAATAGGTCTACCAGAGGGGGCATGGAAATTTTTATGACTCTTAGGGAGTGTGTATAGTAGTGGAGTAATAGGCTCCTCAACACTCAAAAAATTACTCACTAGTTGGTTAATACAGTTCTGTTCCACTGCAACATCAATAGTCTCTTTGATCTCTCTGAGTAAGTCAAACTTAGGGTCTCTAGGTAACAGTTGATATATCTTCCAATTGTCTATAAATCTCAGATTCATTTATTTCATATATATATCTCATTATTCATATTTATTACTGTTCATAATGACTATGGCCCCACCCTTGTTTTGACAATAAAACCTTTTTGAAGATTTGGAGACGTGTGCTATTGCCCTACTGCTTTGTTGGCTTGACAGCGTGCACCGCACCAGGAACTCGGGACTTGTGCTGCTTCAAAAATTTCCTATTTTTGGCTCAATATCCACAGGATGTGTCATAAATGTCAGATAGATGTGGGTCCCACCTCTGGGACCTGCACCTATATCTAGAAACGGGTCCCCTATACCCCGTTCTACCTTTGTCTGTTCTCCATTACTCCCAGCCACTTCCTGGTTATATGGTCGGGAGTTACGAAAACAGCGTATCTCGCTGAGTTACGCTGTTTCTGTAGCTACCATTCAGTGCTATGGGACTTACGAAAACAGCGTAGCTCAGAGAGTTACGCTGTTTTCGTAACTCCCGACCATGTAAGGCTTCATTCACATCTGTGTCAGGGCTCCGTTCCGATGTTCCGTCTGAGCTTTTCGTCGAAACGGCGCCCTGACTGACACAAATAGAAACCATAGGTTTCCGATTTCATCACTATTGATTTCAATAGTGACGGATCCGGTGCCAATGGTTTCCGTTTGTGTCAGTTGTGCAAGGGTTCCGTCGTTTTGACGGAATGAATACCGTAGTCGCCCTACATCTATCTGACATTTATAACATATCCTGTGGATATGTCATAAATGTCTTTCGTGGGAAAACCCCTTTAATGTATTTTATAGTTGAATCCAAGACACTTCTCTTTGTAGCATTTTCCTTTTAAAAGCAATGAAATCCATATTGTTATATTTCACCCCTCTTGTATTAACCATCTCAGATCTGACACATTATGGTTTTTTTCTCTTTTCTCCAAAAATGTCTTGCGACATTTGTTTCATTAAATATTTGGACATAATCACCTTCATTCTTATTCTTCGTCAGTTCTCTCACTGATTTGTTTTTTATTTATTCTTAATTTAGTTTGTCGTGCTGTTTGACCCACATAGGCCTCCCCCCTCGGCATTTCTACACTATCTAAGCTTGTTTTTACTCATCTGTAACAATAAATGTAAACCTCCAATACGGTAGGTAGGCTTGTATAAGGGGTAGGACTGTCAAAAGGTTGTGGTGTGCCCTGGTCCGGGGGAGTGGAAGTAAAAGGTTACGGGACATTGACTTGGCGTGGACTTAAAAGTCTGAAAAATGTCTATAAATGGAATGTTTATTCATTAAACCTATATATAAAAACTTGAAATATACAACAAAGAAAGTGTGTACGTATCATATTGAGTGGAACTTTTTCATTGGCGGCAGCGTGAAGCCGCTGCTACACACGCTGTTATAACAGATCTGCGTGGAAGTGAGCAACAATCTATATTATTTACTCATTGGATGAGTTCATATGCATTGATTTTTCACATACCATATACTGTAAGAAAGATCTTCCGAAACACCATAAGATGCAAAAAAAATCTAGCAATATTGATCTAAATGCAACTTTTTAACAACACACAAATCCTTTTGATGTGGCAATCTTTTATCTCAGCCCACAACCTAAGTAACCTTTCTTTTTTATGATCAGTGGCGTAATAAAATCCTAAAATTCTTCAGCGCTTAACATAGATGTAACATTTCAAAAAGAATGGTTTTGTATAAACAAATGCCTGGACATTGCACAAAAATGATCCAAATGTGGGATACTTAACTAGGAGGCATTTATCATGAAATGGTTGAACTGGCCGGGTCTTCAATTTACTAAATACTTTGGCAGAAAAGTGGCTATATTATTTTTGTCACATTTGAACATGATGACAAAGGAAAAATGCGCCTGACATGCCAATTTCTGCAAATGTGTAATTCAATACACATTCTATTCGCCTTTGTTTATTCTTCATTACTTGTTTATTCTGTAACAAAGCTCGCTAAATTGCATAAAGAAAACCAAAACTTTTTTGTGCGTCTGATACATTTTTCAGATTTAGATCTATAGGGCCTGACCCATACTATTTAATGCACAGCTGATTTAACTTTCTCATAATTATAAATTACCATTATAAAACTTATCATAAAACTTCTGAAGAAGAGACCTGTGAAGTTTCGACGTCTTATGTATAAGAGCATCTGGATGAGATTAAATTAACCTTATAAAAGACATCATCGTTGGCAGAATCATCCCACCAGAGGCCTCTCTACTCCTCCTATGAAAACTAATAGCAGAAACTGTCCCCAAAAATGTTTTGTATGATAAACATTTTCAAATTCTGTTTCTCATTTTCGGCATTCTCATTACGGTAGAATTTAATTAGACTTTGTTATATTATAAAAGACAAAAAACAATGTTTTGAGTAAGAAAACTAATTTTATAAAGAGTTGGCTTTCTCTGTGTCTGTACACATCTATATTAGATACAGATTTATATACAGCAGTCGAACTCATGTGTAGGACCATATTGTGGCTATGTATGTACAAGCTCCAAGTTGTATGGAGCCGTAATAGAGCACCCATTGCAGTCTATGGGCCTACAGTGACTCCTTATACCGCTGATATTATACGGAAGTTTTTTCTGTTGGCTTCATATGGAATCTCATAGAAATAAAATGATGGGTTGACCTATCGGACGTTGGAGAAGATCTACGTAACGTTGCTGTATTGAGACACAAAATGACGTTCTGTAGTTCAGAGATCTAGGGACTGTCTTCATGAGGCCAGTATGTTTGTTGGTTTAAGTGGACTGTACCTATGTCAGTCCTCAGCAGTTATGGGAATTTATTAAAATAGTGGTGCAGAGTGTAAGGTGTTTCCCATCACATCATATTATGCGTGTTATTTTCGTAGTGCAGTTTAGAGAGTTCTAAGTACTATGTACTGTTGTCCTACTTTTTATATTTTTTCACAAATGTGTACTATTTTTTCCTATTTGGTTTCCAGGTGGATCTCATGATGGACCAGAAATCACAAAACACATCTATGGAGAAAAACAGTAAAATCAGCATTTATACATTAACCTGTATTGGGTATGCAGGTGCTTGCTTGCTTGTTCAGTTAAAGAGAACCTTTCACTACCCCAGACCTGTGCAGCTGAGTGCACCATCTTATAGGTGCTGCTGGACAGACCTTGGGGCACTTTGAATTAGCTGTGTAGTCTAAGCCGTTTTGGAGATATCGGTGCCATTATAATTGGCGTCCGATAATAGCCCCTGTACTGTCAGAGGGGCGTTTCTGGAGTGGAAAGGCAGGGGGGGGGGGTGATCGTCAGAGATCTGACACTTTCCAATCAGCTGCGGACAGTGTCATAGTGGCTTCTACCGTGTGATCTCTCTGCTGTGTGCGTGCGCACGCGATCTCCTCCTCTCTCCTGCTACTGTCAGCAAGTGATGAGAAGACTGTGTGATCTGTGATGAGAAGACTGTGTGACTGTGTGAGAGAGGAGGAGAGTGCGTGTGCGCGCACACACACACACACACACACACACACACACACACACACACACACACACACACACACAGCAGAGAGATCACATAGCAGAAGCTGCTGGATTTTTTCTATTATTTTTTCTGTACATGATTATAGGGGCAGCCATCTTACCTGAGCTGATGTTAGAGATATGCTTTGCAGCAGCCCCATGGAACATAGAAACTGTACACTGGAGATGTTTATTGTCTTCCATGGGAGAGTTTTCTAGGCATGCTTTGTCACCTGTGCAGAGGTCATTGTGCACGAAGGGGGAGGAGGGGAGCTGTGTATTTCACCTATTGTCAATGGTGGATCCTGTATCATCTATCCTGCCTGTGATGATAATGAGATGACTGCTGAGAAGTGATCTCTACAGAACAGGAAGTGTCAGTCTACTGTGAGGCTCTGGCCAGAATGAAAACTGCAAGATTTCAGGATTATTCTTTGAAATATAGATAGTAACATGGAAAATAAAATTAAAAACTCACCAAAAATTATTATTAAATATGTTTAACATACAAACTTGATTTAAACCATAAGTCATCCTCTGATGGCAAATTCCCTTTAAGAAAAACTAAAGTAATATCTTCACCCCGCTGAAATTCCCATTGTACATAAAATCACTCATTCCAAGGTAACTCGTACTATCCTGTCCATGGTAAGTGCCAGTAAATCAAAGCCCAGTTTATCAAGCCACGGACCACAACAAGTTTCACATTTCCTCCTAAAACCCCTTTTAAGATATACACATTTCTCTAATAACAATATCCCAATAACTTGCACCCTGCTGCTCCATTCAAACACTATGGGCACTGACTAAAATTGCCAGGCGCTGTGCTTGGCAATTTACATCACTGCCATAGACTTTGAATGGAGCAGCAGGGCACATGCTCGGCCACAACTCCATTCCATTCCTCCCGGCAAGCGGTCTTGCTGTTGGGACCAACAGGGGACACGAGACCCCCCCTTCCGATGATCGGTGATGGTTCTAGCGGCCAGAGCCCCACCAACCTACCAGATATCGCCTATCCAGTGGATAGGTGAATACCGGTAAAACCTCTTTACCACCAAAATACCCCTTTAAATCTCCCATGAAATGACTCTGCTGACAGTTTTGCTGATAGCGAGCAATCAGATCACTGCTATCATTTTTAAACCTGAAATCTTAAAGGGGTTTTCCGACCCAAATATTAAATGTTTAAAAAGGTCTGGGCGCACTTAATATCTTCCAATACCCCCCCCCCCCAAATACCTTCTTCTTGTTTCTGATGTTTTCCTCACGATTCCTCTTCTTGCTCATTTTTCCGATTGTTTACATCCAGGAGTTCCGGTCCACGTTAGTTTCAGGTCCCGCCTAGACTACATTTACCACAATGCATAGAGCTGGTATTTCAGCCAGCTCCTTAGCACACCCAATGCACTGAGCATGCGTGGAGGAAAGAGTTAGTTCGAACCACGCATGCTCTGTGAATTATTGAACCTATCCGGCCCCCACCCTTGTACATGACGTCAGTAATGACGCTCCGTACATCGAGCAGGCCGGAAGGAAGTGTGGACAGTGAATTTCAGATGGGGTTGGCGTCATGTGACCCGCGATGCAATCGGGAAAACCGTACAGATTCTCCAGCGTAAGTAAATTGAAAAGTCACTTGTATTGCCAGTTGTAGAGGATTGACCATCACATGTCAGGTTCTGGAAAACCCCTTTAAATCTGATTGGTTGCTATGACAGTTTGTAAAGAACAGTTTGTACTTGTGAAGGTCCTTGTGTTTGTAAATATTAAGCGTGTCAACCGCGACAAACTTTGCATGAGAGGAGAATTTATTAAAGCCAGAGAAGTACAAAAATAGAAATGTGGCCTTTTTCCCTACTGTACATGACATTTATAAATCTGTCCAACACCTTCCATGGCCTGCTGGGATCAAAAATATTATAATAATGTTTTTGTTAAATATGTTGCAAGCACGGCGTATGGAAGCACTGCCAAGCCACTTCTTAGCAACCAAATAAAGAACTTGGAGCAGAGGGAGAACACAAAAAGGCACCTAAGTGTGTGGCATACACTCGCCAGCTGTATAGTGCCTGAACTTTCATTAACATCCCCTTTATATGGTCTTAGAGCTTTTGTTAAATAATAAGAATTCGGTGTAAACCTTATTATATATATCATTAAAAATATACGCAACTCTCTAATGTAGTTTGCATTTAAATTCCTTACATTTTACTAGATATCCGATTGCTGACAGTGAAAAGAAACATTCTTGTTTACAATCAGCAGCTGAAGACCAGTCCTGATGATGTCCAGTACACCCAGGTGAATGACTTCTATGGACAACTCCTTCCGACGTCGTCGGTCCCCAGTGATCAGCTGTTAATGCCAAAGGAAACAATCAACAAGTCTTCATTTCATCTGCAGCAATGCTATAAAGAAAACAAATTATTACACTGCGTCCATTGAAATCAATCAGTATATGTTGCACATATACATCAGTTCCTTCAAAGGGAGAATTTCTGACAGAGGTGGAGTCCCTACTGCTGTAACAGGCTATAAAAACTACCTCTTCATGTGTTAAAGTGGTTGTCCAGGAACGGACCGTTTTTTAATACTGAAGTCCTATCCAAAGGATAAGTCATCAGTTTATGATCGGTGGAGGTCCGACACCTGGACCCTGCACCGATCAGCTGCTCCGGCTGCCTCTGGGCACCGGATGTCTATGATGGAAGCAGATGGCTCTGGTCACAGTATAGCAGCCGAGCTGCAATATTCAACTGAATAGGAGCAGAGCTGCAGTTCTGCAGCACGGCCGCTATAGTGTGGTCAGAGTCATCTGTTTCCGCCACCGAACATTACATAACATCCGGCGCCCGGAGGCAGTCAGAACAGCTGATCGGTGCAGGGTCTGGGTGTCAGACCCCCTGCGATCATATACTGATGACCTATCCAGTGGATAGGTCATCAGTATGAAAAAACAGTCTGTGCCCGGGCAACCACTTTAAGGCTGGATTCACATTGTGCGGTTTTTTTTTCTTAGCTTTTTTTAAATACCCGTTTGTTATTATAAAATGTTTAGGCTGTAAGCCTATGAATATTAAATTCAAAACCAGACTTCAACTGAAACATTTAAAAATGCATGCATTTGTAACCCCTTAGTGACCATCAATATGCCTTTTTATTCCAATACATACGCCTTTACACAGCGCGTTGAAATAAAACCGAAATGGGTGTCCCAGTCATTTAGCCACTTCTACCTGCAGTCATTTTTGGGATTTTCGTCTTCGCTTTTTCCTCCCCTCCTTCCAAAAGCCATCTTTTACATTTTTCTATCAATATAGCCATGTGAGGGTTTGTTTATTTTGCGGGATGAGTTGCAGTTTTTCACGACACCATTTATTGTACCATATAATGTACTGGGTAACTAAAAAAACATTCTTTGTGTGGAAGAATTGGAAAAAAAACAGTGATTCCTACATTGATTTTTGGGTTTAGTTTTTACGGTGTATGCCGTGCGATAGAAATGTCATGTTAACTATATTCTGTGGGTCAATACAATTACGGAAATACCAAATTTATATAGTTTTTTTTATGTTTTACTACTTTTCAAAGAAATAACGAATTGTTAAAAATAAAAAAAAATTTGTGTCGCTACATTCTGAGAACCACAACTCTTATTTTTCCGTTAATTGAACGGTATGAGGGGTTATTTTCTTTTGGAACAAGCTGTAGTTTGTTGGTACCATTTTGGGGCACATGAGACTTTTTAGTCACTTTTTATTCCATTTGTGGGAGATGAGGTGACCAAAAAAACAGCTATTCTGAAGGGTTGACTTAATTATTTTTACAGCGTTCACTATGCAGGATCGATATTGTTACATTGTGATAGTTCAAACTTTTACTGGTGATACCAGTTATGTTAAAAAAAAATTATATTGCTTATGGGGGAAAAGGTTTTTTTTTAACTTATCATAATTAAAAAAAAATTGTAAATTAAAAAAATTATATTTAACTCTGTTTAACTCTTTTTTATAATCATAGGGGACTTGAATCAGCAATCATTGGATCGCTTCCAATTTATATGGTACCCCCAGGCTACCATAACGACCATCGTCACCCGCGACCACATCTCGGGGGAGCTGATAGCACAGTCAGAATTGACCATCCCCACATTCTAATGGCTTCGATGCCGCAGTTGCTATTGACCGCGACATCTAAGGGGTTACACAAGCGTATTGTCGAGTCTCGTTCTATGGAGTGGGCTCAGCCCGTGAGTTCCTTCCATACTCCCTCACTCGACCTCCGCAGTGTACAGTATATATAGATGTTGGGAAGGGGTTAAAGGGGTTGTCCCAGTTTAGAAAAGCTGTTTCTGTTTCTTCAGAAACCGTGCAACCCCTGCAAGTTGTGTCTGGTATTGCAACTCAGCCCCATTGAATGAATGGTGCTGCAATACCACAAACAAGGTGTGGCACTGTTTCTGGAAGAAAGAAGTCATGTTATTATAATCCTGGACAACCCCTTTAACTTTTTAGATGCTGCGGTCACTAGCACCCATGGCATCTAAGTGATTTACGGTGTGGGGATGCTCTCCTTGTCACTTTACAAAGACCCCTAAGCGTGTCAGGGCTGTTTGCCAGAGGCATGGCCTAATAGACTGCCTGTTAGTTTTAGCCCTTATTCACACGACAGGGTTTCCCGGCCGGGTGACGGCCGTTCATAAATCGGCCGTCACCCGGCTGCATTAGGAACAATAGACCCCTAAAGGGGCTATTCACACGACTGATTTTTTGACGGCCCGGGAAACCTGGCCGTCAAAAAATGGGACATGCCCTATTTTCAGCTGTTTACCCGGCCGCCCGACTCCCATAGAAGTCTATGGGGCTGGGTAATACACGGCCATCACCGAAATGTGTCCCGAGTGATGGCCATGTATTCCGTCGCTCGCGCTCTCTCTCCTCCTCACAGTGCAGAGTGCATGTGAGGAGGAGGAGGGTATTTTTACGCTCCCTGTAGAAGTCGGAATCTCCAATCCCCGGCCGGGGATTGGGGATTCCGCTACAGGAGAAGTGAGTGACTACCGCTGTTCATATATGGACACAGCGACGTCACTCACTTCTGAAGCGGAATCCCAGACACCTTGGCCGGGGATTCCGCTACAGGAGAAGTGAGTGACTACGCTGTCCATATATGGGCACAGCGACGTCACTCACTTCTGAAGCGGAATCCCCGACACCTTGGCCGGGGATTCCGCTACAGGTGAAGTGAGTGACTATGCTGTCCATATATGGACACAGCGACGTCTCTCACTTCTGAAGCGGAATCCCCGACACCTTGGCCGGGGTTTCCGCTACAGGAGAAGTGAGTGACTACGCTGTCCATATATGGACACAGCGACGTCACTCACTTCTGAAGTGGAATCCCCGACACCGTGGCCGGGGATTCCTCTCCAGGAGAAGTCAGTGACTAAACTGTCCATATATGGACATTGAAGTCAGTGACTTCTCCTGGAAGGGGGGGATGGGTGCAAGCTACAGGGGGCTGTGTGACATTACCTACAGGGGGCAGGGTGCATTACCTACAGGGGGCTGGGTGACATTACCTACAGGGGGCAGGGTGGCATTGCCAACAGGGGGCTGGGTGGCATTGCCAACAGGGGGCTGGGTGGAATTACCAACAGGGGGCTGCGTGGCATTACCTACAGGGGACTGGGTGGCATTACCTACAGGGGGCAGGGTGGCATTACCTACACGGGGCAGGGTGGCATTGCCAACAGGGGGCTGGGTGGCATTACCAACAGAGAACTGTGTGGCATTACCTACAGGGGACTGGGTGACATTACCTACAGGGGGCAGGGTGGCATTACCTACAGGGGGCAGGGTGGCATTGCCAACAGGGGGCTGGGTGGCATTACCAACAGAGGGCTGTGTGGCATTACCACAGGGGACTGGGTGGCATTACCTACAGGGGACAGGGTGGCATTGCCAACAGGGGGCTGGGTGGCATTACCAACAGAGAGCTGTGTGGCATTACCTACAGGGGATTGGGTGACATTACCTACAGGGGGCAGGGTGGCATTACCTACAGGGGGCAGGGTGGCATTGCCAACAGGGGGCTGGGTGGCATTACCAACAGAGGGCTGTGTGACATTACCTACAAGGGACTGGGTGACATTACCTACAGGGGGCAGGGTGGCATTAACTACAGGGGGCAGGGTGGCATTGCCAACAGAGGGCTGGGTGGCATTACCAACAGAGGGCTGTGTGGCATTACCTACAGGGGACTGGGTGACATTACCTACAGGGGACTGGGTGACATTACCTACAGGGGGCAGGGTGACATTACCTACAAGGGGCAGGGTGGCATTGCCAACAGGGGGCTGTGTGGCATTACGTACAGGGGGCTGTGTGGCATTACCTACAGGGGGCAGGGTGGCATTGCCAACAGGGGGCTGGGTGGCATTACCTACAGGGGGCTGTGTGGCATTACCTACAGGGGACTTGGTGGCATTACATACAGGGAGCTGTGTGGCATTACCTACAAGGGGCAGGGTGGCATTACCTACAGGGGGCAGGATGGCATTATCTACAGGGGGTAGGGTGGCATTACCTACAGGGGGCTGGGTGGCATTACCTGCAGGGGGTTGGGTGGCATTACCTGCAGGGTGCTGGGTGGCATTACCTACAGGGTGCTGTGTGGCATTATCTACAGAGAGCTGTGTGTGGCAACAAATTTAAATGAAATTCATCTGATTTTAAAATGGATAGGGAAAAAAACGGATGCAAACAGGTCAAAAACGGCCGTTAAAAACGGCAGCACGGCCCGGAACGGAATCGGAACAGATGCAAAACGGATGCAAACTGACACTCGGACCCTGTCATGTGAATGAGGCGTTACACTGTCATGCAGCAATGCTTTGGTATACAAAGTATACCAAAGCATTATAGCAGCGATCAGGAGATCGCATGGTGACAGCCCCTAGTGGGATTTACAAAATCATTAATGTGAAATAAAGTTTATTTTAAAAAAAAGGTACACAGTAAAAGTAAAATAAAACATTTTTCCATTAAAAGTGGTGTTATTTTGCAAGTGTAAAAAATAAAATAAAAGCACACATATATAGTATTGACGCGATCATAACGACACAACAATAAAGTTAACATGTTATTTAAACCATATGGAAAAACCAGCAAAAAACAATGGAATTGCTTTTATTCCCACCCCCCCAAAAAAAAAATATTAATAAAAAAGTCAAGCAACGTAGCCCAAATGTAGCCCAAAATGGTACCAATGAAAGCGGCATATCGTTCTGGAAGAAACAAGCCCACATATGGCTATATCAACATAAAAATTTTGGCTCTTGGAACGCATAGAAGCAGTAAAGAATTATTTTTGTTTCAAAGGGTTTTATTGTGCACAAGTAGTAAAACAATAAAAAACCTCTACATACTTGGTATCGTCGTAATTGCACCGACCCATAGAATAACGCTAACACTTGAATTACACATCAAGGTGAACGGCGTGAATTTAAAAGGCAAAATAAAAATGGTAGACCAGAAAAAGTTTAAAAAAAGTTAAACAATAAATTATATCTAACCCAAATTTGAGCCATTGAAAAATACAACTCATCCGTAAAAAACAAGCCATCATATGTCAATGTCGACGGAAAAATAAAAAAGTTATGGCGCTTTGAAAGCGAGAATGAGTGGCAGATGTCGTAAAAGAACTTTGCTGAACCATTCACAGATTTCTGTACAACAGTACATTGTAAGGGCCATGGTGATGCCGTGTAGTTATTTATGGAAACCTGGGGCAAATAAAAAGAGTGGTAACCAATCAGAACTCGAATAAAGGAAGAAAAGGATAGCACCTTTAGATTGGTTGTCATTAATATCAACGTTTTAACTCAAACAATATATGCAAAAATGTTCCCAAGAGAAGGACAAGACCGTGTGTATGAAGGACACTTGCACATCAATATTAATGCAAAGATTACATAAAAGTTTATCTAGTCCATAAGCGCAAAAACATGTGAGCTCAAAACATAAAAACATTTAAAAACACATATTCCTCCCACATGAGGTAATCCTGAATTGAGATAAACCGCCTGTATGGACCCTATGTGTCACACAATATAAAAGGTATAATCCTAATGTCATGGCTGTGGGGTATGTGGACCCACTAGGCCGCTCCACCATAGCGGAGTAGCAGCTGGCCAAACAAAAGTCAATAACAGTCTTTGGAATTGGAGTACTTGTATAGGAATTCTGTCAGACGTGGCATAGCAGACACTATGGCGTAGCAGACTCCTCAGCACAGATGACACTTGGCGTGGCAGATAACACTAGGTGTGACAGATGACATGTGGCACAAGGATGAAGTTGACTCAAACAATAGACTTCGCTCAGGAACAAACACAATTACTGGATACAGGAAACAGGATTCAGAAACACTGGAAACAGGATACAACTAAGGGACCGTTTGCTAGCGAACATGAGTAGACTCAACAATGCTCAGGCAAGGAGAGGATGGGCAGAGTCCTTTTTAAAGTACTGGGTGTAAAGGGATTGGCTGGGGAACTTTACACAGGTGCGCTCACTGGCCTTTTAAGGCCGGGAGTGAGCGCGCGCACCCTAAGGGAAACAGAGGGGAGCTGCAGCCGCATGTGCCGGCATCTTTTGGGAGGGGGACGCCGGCATGAAGAAAGAGTCCTGCGGTTGCGGCTGCAGGTAAATTGGACGTGTTAGCGGTCTGCGACCGCGGACACAAGACCTAACTGCCCAGGGTATAGCAAATATCAATGTAACATCAGATACAATATTAGCATTTCAAAAGATGGCAGCCTGTGTGAACAAAGATAAATAGACGGCGATTGAAAAAGGATGGTACAAAATTATAGTCTTAGTATTCATAACCGAGAGAACATAACACAAATTTATTAACATGAAAAGACACACTATCTATCCAACATTTATCTATACACTACAAATGTTCAAAGTGATTTCCACTGGTGACACGGCAGATGTCTAGGCGGTAGTCCAGTTCTGTCCTGACGCGTGCCAGCATATCCTCGGATATTAACTCCACTGTTTCAGTGATGCGTGGTCGTTCAGATCCTGTGACTGGCAGATACACTGAGTCCTTGATGAAGCCCCACAGGAAGAAGTCGCAGGGTGTTAGATCTGCCAATCGTGGAGGACAGCGCAACAATGGTGAAAAGTTGTTTCCGGCGCTGCCTATCCAACGTTTCGGTAGAGTTTCATTCTTTTATCGGCGAACATCCAAATGCAAATGTGGAGGTGCACCATCCTGCTGGTAGGCTACGTTTGGCAGATATTCCTCTATTTGTGGCATAAGCTATTTCTTTAACATGTCCAGGTAGGAGTAGCCAGTGACCGTATCCTTGGCAAAAAAAAGGGACCATGGACTATGCACCTGCTCATTGCACAGCAAACGTTTACTTTGGGTAAAGGCACATGGTTTTTCTGAGCCTCAAATTCTAACATTGTGGCGATTGATCTTCCCAATGAGGTGAAAGGTCGCCTCATCGCTGTACACCAGCCTGTCAGCGAATTCGTCCTCTACCAATCGGCCCCGAAAATCTATGCAAAAGTCATGGCGTTTTGGTTTGTCATCTGGTTTCAGCTCCTGAAGATATAATCTGTACGCCATACCGTGGTTTGTGGCACCTGTAGTTCCATACTACTCAGGCTGGAAAATTTTCTAGAACTACTCTCGTACACGTCTCGAACCCTGTTCTCTGTGTCTTCCGAAGTCTTTGGGCGGCCCAGACTTTTCCCATGGAATAACACCCAGTGGTTTAGAATTGCTTCACCCAATGTGAAATGTAGTTTCTATGTGGAGCACATTTACCAAATTTATTCTGAAAGTTTTGCTTTACTGTCATAACAGACCCCGTTCTTGCAAATTCCAAAACGCAAAAAGCTTTTTCTTGCTTCGATGTCGCCATATTATGTCACACTGTGTAAGCACATTTCAAATTTGGCTCTTAAAAATGAAAGCTGTGCTGTGATTGGTTGCTATGGGCATCTAAGCCAGTTTGGTTTGATTTTCATTCACTGGCCATTTACCGCTGATGTTACTTTAAAGAGGCTCTGTCACCAGATTTTGCAACCCCTATCTGCTATTGCAGCAGATAGGCGCTGCAATGTAGATTACAGTAACGTTTTTATTTTTAAAAAACGAGCATTTTTGGCCAAGTTATGACCATTTTTGTATTTATGCAAATGAGGCTTGCAAAAGTCCAAGTGGGCGTGTTTAAAGTAAAAGTCCAACTGGGCGTGTATTATGTGCGTACATCGGGGCGTTTTTACTTCTTTTACTAGCTGGGCGTTAGGAATGGGAGTGTATGATGCTGACGAATCAGCATCATCCACTTCTGTTTGTTAACACCCAGCTTCTGGCAGTGCAGACACACAGCGTGTTCTCGAGAGATCACGCTGTGACGTCACTCACTTTCAAAAGTCCAAGTGGGCGTGTTTAAAGTAAAAGTCCAAGTGGGCGTGTATTATGTGCGTACATCGGGGCATTTTTACTACTTTTACTAGCTGGGCGTTCTGACGAGAAGTATCATCCACTTCTCTTCAGAACGTCCAGCTTCTGGCAGTGCAGACGCAGCCGTGTTCTCGAGAGATCACGCTGTGTCGCCACTCACAGGTCCTGCATCGTGTCGGACGAACGAGGACACATCGGCACCAGAGGCTACAGTTGATTCTGCAGCAGCATCAGCGTTTGCAGGTAAGTCGATGTAGCTACTTACCTGCAAACGCTGATGCTGCTGCAGAATCAACTGTAGCCTCTGGTGCCGATGTGGCCGACACGATGCAGGACCTGGGGCAGGAAGTGAGTGACGTCACAGCGTGATCTCTCGAGAACACGGCTGTGTCTTCGCTGCCAGAAGCTGGGCGTTCTGAAGAGAAGTGGATGATACTTCTCGTCAGAACGCCCAGCTAGTAAAAGTAGTAAAAACGCCCCGATGTACGCACATAATACACGCCCACTTGGACTTTTACTTTAAACACGCCCACTTGGACTTTTGAAAGCCTCATTTGTATAAATACAAAAATGGTCATAACTTGGCCAAAAATGCTCGTTTTTTAAAAATAAAAACGTTACTGTAATCTACATTGCAGCGCCTATCTGCTGCAATAGCAGATAGGGGTTGCAAAATCTGGTGACAGAGCCTCTTTAACTACAGGCCTTTACTTATGCACCATCCTTTTTGAATCACCCTGTACATCCATGTGTCAGAAGCGTTCATCTGGTACCCCACGCTTGCAGTATTGCCCTTCTGTGTCTATCTGTTTTGTATCTCTTGATTCTGATTATGAACTTTGCTGCATCCAGGCTTTTTGCTTCTGCCGTACCCTTCGGATTCATGTCTGGTATCATCACTTTTGTTCTCCATTATCGACTTTGGCTCCATCTTCAGACATTGCCTTGGGTTATCCCGGTACTTATGCTCAACATAGACTGTCTTCCAGGTATGAACCTTAGGCTGTCCTGACCTACGCATCCGCTATAACTATGTCCCTGACCGTCATCCTGTGCAGCACTCTCGCAACCGATTAATAGCTACTCAAGGGCCGCGAGCTGAGCTTATACGTGAACCCCCATCATTCTGTAGCAAATACTTTAGTAATCCTGTAAAAAAATGCCACTTTAAGATTACTTTGGCACAATTAGAATTCATTTTTTTAGTGGTCATTTTCTTAGATCAACTTTTGTGACTTTATTTTTAACATTTTTTTCTTTGTGTTTTCAATACACTTTTAATTAGCCAATGATGCTAATTTCCATAATACGGAAAAAAAAATTACAATTTAAGTAATTTCTCAGAAAAATACATCAAAGTATTTATAGTCATGTTGTGTGGACATCTAATGTCCTTGCTCAATATATTTTCAGCACAACATTCTGATGTTCTGCTCTATGTTATGTTCATATGTGGCGAACAAGTCTTCAAAGTGAGTACATTCCATTCGAGGTAACCTCTAATTTCTGTTTGCCTTCTCAGAAGTGTCAGTGGCCATCAGATGTCTCTTTGTTGAGATGATGAGAACCTGGTTCTTATTATGGAACAAACTTAGAAGAAGCATAGAGCTAATTTCAGAAAATTTCTAGAAGTAATTAAATCCAACTGCCTCAAGATGGAACGGTCAACAGAATATTTAATGAAAAGAACTGGAATCAGCGAGGTGCCGTTTGAAAATCCATTTTGTGGTTGTCTCCAGCAGTTCATGTACTTGGCAACTGTATATTGAAACATCTGTCATCCAGAAGAAATGAGATGAGCTTTACTAGCAGATCTCCATGTACACTAAATCCGGGGCATAATGGTTGATGCTACCCCAAATCGAGAAAGTATCCAGAAACAGACATAAAACCCTGTAGATCCAATAAAGGAAACACGTTTTTGTCGCTGATTAAAGATAAGTAGTTTCACAACTGATGCACGACCCAACTCACAAACTTTTAGACTTAATAATCAATAAACCATTAACCATAATAATACGTCTTTCCTAATTTTTTAAGGCCTTATGGTACCTCCATATGGCATGATATTACAGAGATATTCTGCTTCGTAATATTTCATCCGATGGAGCATAACACAATTTTTTTTTCCATGAAAAAACCTCTGCACGTCTCCATATGAAATTAGAGGCATACAGCCGTACCGTAAAAGCCCTATCGATGGCTAAGGGTGTCGAAAGTTGTATTTTAAATCTCATCCCGTTAGATCAGGAAAGCCTTTCCTAAAGCAAGCTTTCATGGCACTGTATGCATTTACAGAAGCCCTGTCCCTTGGTGGCTCACAACCTAATCCCTATGTCAAGAACATGCACACTGGGGCTAATTTCATAGAACTTTAATTAATATTGCACTTTTATGGAGCCTGAGTGGAAACTGACACGAGCACGGGGAGACCACGCAAATTGTCCCCGTCAGATTCTAACCTATGGCTACAAGGCAATAGTGTTTATTACAGAGCCACCATGAAGTTCACAGATAGAAATAAATACTGAGTGAATACATTGTGACTAAGACTGAGTTCACACGCTGAGGACAGTAGCAACTCCGCAACTAATACATGCAGATCTTGGTGTGGATTCCCCCTATGCATTGCAGAGAATGAAATCCATGGTTATAATCCACTGTGATAATCCGCTACAGAATTGACATGCTGCGGATCAGAAAATCTGCCGCATGCCCTCAATTCTGCACTGATTTTTTCCGCTACATGTAGATGGTGTTTTCAAAACCCCATCCGCATATATTGTACTGTAAATTGCTGTGGATTTTTAGTGTGGATGACGCACTGAAAATGTGCAGCGTGTGAATTCATCCTAAAGCCGGATTCACACGAGCGTTGCGCATCTCGGACATGAAAAACGGTTGTTTTTCACATCTGAGGTGCTTGAGTGCTCACGCATAGACTAGAGTTTATGGAGGGATGCGTGAAGTGTGAAAAAATAGGACATGTCCTATTTTCTCACGGACCCTTCAAACGGTCCATTGAAACAACGGCCACATTGAATTATAGAAGTCCGTGTGACAGCCGTTGTTTTTTCGACACACGGACATATTACACGTTCGTGTGAATCCGGCCTAAGGGTTAGATCTCTCCAGCACATTGAAGGTTAAAGTAATTTTTTTTTTTCATACAAAATTCGACACAGCTGAGCTTCAGAAACAGAGTAATATGGAGGTAATTCTGCTACTTAATTGTCAGGTGTCAAATGACTCCGGAACATGACTGTAAACATCCTAACCCGCCTCTGCTTCCCATTTTGGTTTACTTTTCTTGAAGACGGAAAAACATTTTTTGCCAACACATAACACACAGAGGAAATTTAGATGCCAGGTTCATAGGCAGAAGATTAATTACCATAACACACTTGTTGTGCAAGGACATTGCGATATTCTCTTACACACGTGTGCAACATATGGATTGCCATGTAGCAACAGCTATGGCCTTAACCAACCATGAAGGAAACTTTTCCAAAGTCTCAAATCATTGCACTATACTGTAATATAGGTTTCTGGGAAATCATAGAGTCCATAGAAATCAAGACAGAGTTCAATGGCTTCGCCAGCGGATACGCAAGTGCTCATAACCCAGGTTCAGTCACAATGCGATAAAAACCTTTTGGTACAGGATACTCCTCCTGAGTCTTATCACCTAAATCTTGCCTAGAATCCTCTCGCAGACATCCCCCTAAGTACAGTATGTTATCATCTCAGCATCCTGTTACGACCCCCCCCACATTTATATTTCCCTCTTTTTGAATTACGCAGGTTAATGTTGGGATGCTGCAGTTTTCACATGTATATGTCGTATTTTGCCGATCATTACAATAACCACTGACGATATATAATGATCTAAACATTAATTGTATTTTTGATTGAAGATCGCTAATTTCCTATAATGTATGTGGGTTCTTCAGAATTTAAAAAAAACTGAATAATTAAATAGGAGTATGGGAGTACAGGACATATTACTGTAGGTAGCTTTTCAGGTAACTGAGAAAGCTGAGTGATAACCCCTGAGGGAACTGTAATTCTGGCTATAATGATATCAACTGTATCCTTGTTGTGGAGGAACCAGGCAGAAAGTGCTTAATTCCCCTGCAGCACCACCACAGGGCAAGAGAAGAATTACACAGTTCCCATTGAAATCAATGTGCTGCTTACATAATGCATGGACTTGCTCTTCCACTCTCCGCTCTGGTGAATTAGAGGGGTCATGAATGGTGGATAACCTTCTACTAACTCAGAATTCCTTAGGATATTTCAAAGTGGCTTTTCTAACCAGAAAACCCCTTTATTCAATAATAAACAGGTGTTATATGCCAGGTCTTCTCGAGATAAGCAAGTACTTTTTCACAGCACCTTAGATCCTCGATTGGTGTTTTTGTTTTGTTCTTCTGTTTTTACCACCTACAAGCACTTCTTACCAGGCTGCTCTGAGAACTGACGATCTGCAGTTTCCTCATCACATCTAAAAATCTGGTAATCTTGCATTTTCTTTGATTCTTTGGATGAGGACTTTAAGACTACATGTACACGTTGCAGAATTTGGTGCAGAAAACCGCAGGTAATTCCCCAGGTAAAATCCGCATCTACTAGTGCGTTTTTTATATACGTTTTTAGGAGCGGTTTGTACATTTTGATGCGTTTTTAGGTGCGTTTTTATGCTGCAGATATTGGTTCGTTTTTATTTTAAAAAAAACTTGTCCGATACAATTCGCAGGTGGAAACGCAAGATAAATGGACATGCTGTGAATTTTAAAATACGCACCGCTGGTCAATTTACGTGCAGAAAAATCTGCAGCGTTTAGATGAGATTTCTTGAAATCTCATTTACTTTGCTGGTACTGTATTAGGCCGGATTCACACGTGGTGTTTTGCGTGCGCAAAAGGCACTTAACAGCTCCATGTGTCAGCCCCGTATGATGCGCAAAAATCACGCCATCATTATGACAATCTGTTTGGATGTTTGTAAACAGAAAAGCACGTGGTGCTTTTCTGTTTTCATTCATACTTTTCACTGCTGTTGCGCGAATCACGCGCGTCACACGGAAGTGCTTCCGTGTGCTGCGCGTGATTTTTACGCACCCATTGACTTCAATGGGTGCGTAATGCGCGAAATATGCACAAAGAACGGACATGTCGTGAGATTTTCGCAGCGGACACACGCTGTGTAAAAATCACGCAACTGTCTTCACAGACCCATAGACTAATATAGGTCCGTGCGACGCGCGTGAAAATCACGCGCGTTGCACGGACGTATATCCCGTTCGTCTGAATAAGCCCTAACACTGCGGCAAATCCGCACGTAATACGCATCGTGTGCATGTGGCCTTATTGGTCCCACCATTCTAACTACATTTGAAGTGACCATCTGGGAAAAATATGAAAATGCAACTTTTTACTGTAGGGAAAAGCCCTACACCCACCAGTGTCACACTGGGTTCTTTGGGCCCACCAGAGGAGATAATTCTGAGGGTCACCCTCCATCTATACAGAACATGTGCACCTCCACTTTTAATTGCATTGTAAACCTTGTTGTTATCATTGTATACATACGACATATCATCAATAAGATCTAATAGGTTATTACTGAATAATCTGATAAGAAATAGACCCTAGTGACAAGTGATTGACTCCAAAGTCAGCTCCAAATGTGGGGGTCTACTACTGCATCATTGGGGCTTTTTATTTTATCAGAACCAGGGCCCACTGGTGGATCCCCTGAAACCTTGGTGGGCCTGTCCGACCCTGTCCCCCTTCTGATCTACATACGTGTGCAGGGTTATTTGCTGTATAGGTTCCCTGGTAGTATATTAGTTATGCTGAAAGAGACTCCCGCATGAGGATCCCCTTGGGGATGTATGACATTAGGGGGGAGAATTTACAGGTTTTTTTTCCAAAAGGGTCACTTTAATAAACCATTTCACTTTTATATTGACCATTTTCTTCTGGTATACTGATGGGATTATATGCACCAGAAGCACCAGGCTAACAAATACAGTAAATTACTCATAAGTAACAATTATAGAAACATCACATTCATCTTTGCTGCTGCTTGAGTGGCAGAAAGTGAAACATTTAACATCATGGTCTAGCAAATAATAACACTTCATTAGATTTAATTAAAGAATACATGTCTGAAGTAAAGCGCTGCAGTGCTGACCAGACAGATGATTCTGCGTCTCTTGGATTGTTTACAGCTGAGGCTCCTCTTGAATGGAGAAATTTTATAAAGTCTTAGTACAGTTTTTCTTACTACCCAGTATCTGCTCCTCCACTCAAACAACAGCATTAAGACGTCCCAACTTAGTATCTTTGTTACATTAACTTCATGCATTGGCTGTCCCAAAAATATACAATGGGGCATATTTACTATTGGTGATGCAACAGAATTTTGGCCGATGCAACGAGCGCCAATCAACGAGACAGCAAGTTGATCGGCGCTCGTTTGCTCCTGTCACAAGGAGCTATGTATGGGGACGAGAGGTCGTTACTCCGATCGTTCGTCCCCATACATTATTATCATGTCGGCAGCACAAAAATAATATTTCAGTTTTTTAAAACGATACGATCAGCAAATGAACGTTTGTCGGCTCGATATTTGCCCAGTGGCCTTACGTTACACCTTCTTTTTGACACAAATAATTTTAGACACATTTATTAATGAAATGCGACAAAAAGAACAGATGTGATAGATTTGCCCAGAAAATGGTGCATGAATTAGTGAAAAAGAGGCGTAGCTTAAAGTGATCCTCCGGTCCCGGGACAACATATTAAATATGATGGGTTATGTGGTGCAAAATTACCTGGTGCCCTCCAGATGTGCCCCTCTGCCGTGAATCCAATGTTTTAGGGTCACCTCTGTGCTGTCCCAAAATGGCCATAGTGCTTCTTAGACTATGAGTCTGCGACACTCCCACTGTTCTCGGATTGTGAAGAGCTACTCACTAGAGCAGTTCCATCTAATCCGTGAACAGTGGGAGTGTCTTAGACTGAGTCTGAGAACCTCTGCAGCCATTTTGGGACAGCACATAGAAGACCCAAAAATGTTGCATCCACGGTATAGTGAGGCAACTGAAGGGCACCAGGTATTATAACTCCATATACCCCATCATATTTATAATTTTGTCCTGAGATCGGAGGGTTGCTTTAAGATGCTCTAAATTGTACCAAAAGTTTTGACTAAAGTAAGCCTACCAAGAGCTGGTATTACGTTAAACAGAAGTGTATAAAAGTGCTCTAAATTTATCCTCCAGCATGAGCCACTGTAATTTGGCGTATCTAAATTTGGCACATCTAAGTCTAATTCTAAGCTGTCTGAATTTAAGACCATATTAGTAAATCTGACCTATAGTATTAAATACTTTTGGCAAGACTAGAATTAAAAACAAAACAAAATGGAGCCTTCTCTCTTTAGGTCATGCCAACACATCCTCAATGCCGAGGCAGAAGAGGCCACAGTATTTTAAACCACCCTAATGCGACCTTCATAGGAAGACCGTTCCCCCTCTTTTTGTTGGCTACAGTTGCAGGTCTTGTGAAGAGGAGGAGCCTCGTGTTGGCATACATCACCAGTGAGGAAAGGACGGGACCAACCTAAGCCTTGTCCTCTCTCCACATGTTTAATGGCAGCCATCTGTATCAAGCAACATACACTTAAAATGGCTTTCTGTGGTTATCATAAAGACTTGGGGCCAATGCAGTGACCTGTAAAGCAAATGGAAATGTTGCTATAGAAATTGGCAGGTGCATATACAATATATGTCTAAAAGTATGTGAGCACCTCTCCCAATTACTGAGTTCAGGTGTTTCAGCCACACCCATTGCAAACAGGTGCATAAAATCAAGCACACGGTGAGGCATCTCCCTAGACAAACATTGTTAGTACTATAGGTGGTACTAAAGAACTCAGTGACTTTATATGTGTCACTGCCATAGGATTTCATCTTTGCCACAAGTCCGCTTGTGAAATTTCTAATCTGCTAGATCTTCCCCAGTCCACTGGAGGCGTCTAGGAGTAACAACAGCTCACCCACAAAGCGGTAGATCACACAAACTCACAGAGCGGAGCCGCTGTGAAAATAGGCCATCTGGCAGTCTGATGGACGAATCTAGATTTGGCAGATGCCAGGAGAATGCTATCTATCGAAATGCACAGTTCTTACTGTAAAATTTGAGAAAGGATAATGGTCTGGTGCTTTTTTCATAGTTTGGACTAGGCCCTTAGTTATTTTTACACAATTCTATGATTCAAACGTTGTGGCAACAGTTTGTGAAAGGCCCTTTCCTGTTCCAGCATGAATGTGCCCCAGTGCACAGATCCATAAAGACATGGTTGGGTGAGTTTGGTGTGGAAGAACTTGAGTGGCTTGATCTCAAACCCATCATATACCTTTGGGGTGAATTGGAACACCCAATTGCAAGCAAGACCTTCACATCCAATATCAGTGTCTGACCTCACAAATGTTCTTCTGGATAAACTTGCCACAAACACAATCCAAAATCTCGTGGAGAGCCGCCCCAGAAAAGTGAAGGAAATGTATAGCTGCAAAGGGGGTCTAACACTATATTAAAGAGGATCTGTCACCACATTATAAGTGGCCTATCTTGTACATAATGTGATCGGCGCTGTAATGTAGATTACAGCAGTGTTTTTTATTATACACTTCTCTTCACAATGCCCACTTGGTCAAAAAGTAAAACACGCCCAGTTGGGCATTAAGAAACTCATTAGCATAAAGCTAAAATAGGTCATAACTCCGTCAAAAAATTATCGTTTTTCTAAACAAAAAACACACAATCTACATTACAGCGACGATCACATCATGTACAATATAGGGCACTTATAATGTGGTGACAGAGCCTCTTTAAGGTCCATTGTTTTGGAATGGTATGGCAAATAAGATCATATAGATGTGATGGTAAGGTGTCCACATACTTTTGCCAATATAGTGGTTTTTAGAAATTTTTCTTTGTTTATCTTTTTAACTTAGAAGGGTTGCTCATGCCCCTGATTATCTGGCGTATCTGTGGGTGGTATGTTCAGTGGCAGCTAGATATGCAGTAACTTCTCTTGTGAATCAAACTGGTGCCATTCAAAGAAATCAATAAGTTAAGATGGTGAACACTGATGGCAACTGAAAATTTGAAGCTTAAAGAGGCTCTGTCACCAGATTTTGCAACCCCTATCTGCTATTGCAGCAGATCGGCGCTGCAATGTAGATTACAGTAACGTTTTTATTTTTAAAAAACGAGCATTTTTGGCCAAGTTATGACCATTTTTGTATTTATGTAAATGAGGCTTGCTAAAGTCCAACTGGGCGTGTTTAAAGTAAAAGTTCAACTGGGCGTGTATTATGTGCGTACATCGGGGCGTTTTTACTTCTTTTACTAACTGGGCGTTCTGACGAGAAGTATCATCCACTTCTCTTCAGAACGCCCAGCTTCTGGCAGTGCAGACACACAGCGTGTTCTCCAGAGATCACGCTGTGACGTCACTCACTTCCTGCCCCAGGTCCTGCATCGTGTCGGATGAGCGAGGACACATCGGCACCAGAGGCTACAGTTGATTCTGCAGCAGCATCGGCGTTTGCAGGTAAGTCGATGTAGCTACTTACCTGCAAACGCTGATGCTGCTGCAGAATCAACTGTAGCCTCTGGTGCCGATGTGGCCGACACGATGCAGGACCTGGGGCAGGAAGTGAGTGACGTCACAGCGTGATCTCTCGAGAACACGCTGTGTGTCTGCACTGCCAGAAGCTGGGTGTTAACAAACAGAAGTGGATGATGCTGATTCGTCAGCATCATACACTCCCATTCCTAACGCCCAGCTAGTAAAAGAAGTAAAAACGCCCCGATGTACATACACAATACACGCCCAGTTGTACTTTTACTGTAAACACGCCCAGTTGTACTTTTGCAAGCCTCATTTGCATAAATACAAAAATGGTCATAACTTGGCCAAAAATGCTCGTTTTTTAAAAATAAAAACGTTACTGTAATCTACATTGCAGCGCCGATCTGCTGCAATAGGAGATAGGGGTTGCAAAATCTGGTGACAGAGCCTCTTTAACCTGCTGTATCAAAATTGCCCTAGGGAAAAAGTGAACTTAAAAATGAACAATGGTAGCGTAAACCAAAAAGGCCACTTTTGATATATGAAGAGAAAGAGCAAAAAACACGGCGCCACCTTTTGTAGGTCAATAGGTTAGGTAGGTGAGGAGAAGGGGCATTGCCATGCTCACCTAGGCTGAGTGCATAAATCACAAGGGTAGGTCCACAAATGCTGCTGCCAGATCCGAATCGGTTCCCGGAGGGGACCGTTTGGTATGATGAGGAAAGGAAGGAAAAAAATGGATCATCTGGAGGCGCTGCTGCGTGGTGAAATTGCGGAATGACAAGGTGGTAGAGTCCAGATATTATAATATCTTTTATTTAGAACAAGACGTGGCTACGCGTTTCGACGCTGAACAAGCGTCTTCCTCTGGCCGTGTACACATTGCACTTCTGACACTTATATATCAGAGTGGGTTCAAATTAACAGGAAAGAAAAAACCGCCAAGTCTGCCGCGGTCAGAGTGTGACCGTGACGTCACACCCGGTTCTATCGTTAAGAAACATTTAAAACATAGAAAAAACATTTAAACTAAATATAATGAATGGTTTGTTTAGAAGCATAAACACTTAGTAATAGAGATACATTAGGTTAATGCATAAAATGCATAAAATAATGGTCTTTAAAAACCAGAAATGTATTCTCATGTAAAACCCATTAGAACCAACTCAAAACAAGCATTTTATTATGAATGAATAATAGAACTTTCAATGTTGCTGAAGGGTTTAAAATGAATTGACTTTGTGATGAACGTAGTTGCATCGGGTTGCTAGGTTACACCGAGAGCGCTGAGACGCGTCTCCGTGACCTAGACAACTAGTGGAGCTACGGAGGCCGAGGAGGGTCATAACATCAGGTGGAACAAGACGTGATGGACCAAGAGAACAGCAGGTAAGTTGCAGAGGAGCAGATATAATTGTATGCATACGTATTTGCCTTGTGTCATGTGTGGAGTAGTAAATGGTAATGAAGTAGTAAAAGGCTTTGTATATCACATCAAATAGTTTAAATAGATCTAGATATGTGATAATGAGTATTGTGTTATTATATTCCACACATGACACAAGGCAAATACGTATGCATGTCAGCGTCGAAACGCGTAGCCACGTCTTGTTCTAA